>NC_133329.1:409725246-410030601 GCF_042186555.1 Aquarana catesbeiana
CGCTGATGAGGCGGCCCTGGTGGTCGCTGATGGGCTCAGTAGTAACCCCCAGCTCTGCTGATGCCTCCGCTCAGTGTTTTTTTTTTTTTTTGTTTGTTTTTTTACTAGTAATGGCGGCCATCAGCGATTTTTAGAGGGACTTTTTGGGTACCGGTGACACCAATGCAGTGATCAGTGCTAAAATAAAATGCACTGTCACTGTACTAATGACACTGGCAGGGAAAGGGTTAAGACCCCTTTGACACTGAGGCGCTTTTAAGGCATTTTAGCGCTAAAAATATCACCTGTAAAGCGCCTCTCAGGCCTCCCCAGTGTGAAAGCCTGAGTGCTTTTACACTGGGACGGTGCGCTTGTGGGAGGGGGAAAAAAAGTCCTGCCAGCAGCATCTTTGGGGTGGTTTGGGAGTGGTACTACATACCGGTCCCAAAACCCCCCCTGCCCATTGAAATGAATGGGCAGCGCTGCCGAAGCACCTGCAAAGCGCTTAGGCAGCACCGCAACACGGACGCTTTTAACCCTTCAGCCGCTAGCAGGGGTTAAAATCACCCCACTAGTGGCCAAAAAGCGCTGGTAAAATGACGGTAAAGCATCGCTAAAACTAGCAGTGCTTTACCGCTAACGCCGGGGTGCGTTCAGTGTGAAAGTAGCCCAAGTGTGTGCCTGGGAGGTGCTTTCTAACTGTGTGAGGGATGGACAGACTGGAGGAAAAGAGAGATTGTGTTTTCAGCTTAGCTGAAAAACGCATTTCAAAAGGTTATAAATTGATTTTGCATTTTAATGAGTGAAATAAGTATTTGACCCCTTCGCAAAACATGACTTAGTAGTTGGTGGCAAAACCCTTGTTGGCAATCACAGAGGTCAGACATTTCTTGTAGTTGGCCACCAGGTTTGCTCACATCTCAGGAGGGATTTTGTCCTCTTTGCAGATTCTCTCCAAGTCATTAAGGTTTCCAGGCTGACGTTTTGTAACTCGAACTTTCAGCTCCCTCCACATATTTTCTATTGGATTAAGGTCTGGAGACTGGTTGGCCACTTCAGGACCTTAATGTGCTTCTTCTTGAGCCACTCCTTTTGTTGCCTTGGCCCTGTGTTTTGGGTCATTGTCATGCTGGAAGACCCATCCACGACCCATTTTCAATGTCCTGGTTGAGGGAAGGAGGTTCTCACCCAAGATTTGACAGTACATGGGACCCTGTCCATTGTCTCTTTGATGCGGTGAAGTTGTCCTGTCCCCTTAGCAGGAAAACACCCCCAAAGCAGAATGTTTCCACCTCTGTTTGGTGGGGATGATGTCATAGGCAGCATTCCTCCTCCTCCAAACACGGTGAGTTGAGTTGGTGCCAAAGAGCTCGATTTTGGTCTCATCTGACCACAACACCCAGTTCTCCTCTGAATCATTCAGATGTTCATTAGCAAACTTCAGATTGGCCTGTACATGTGCTTTCTTGAGCAGGGGGACCTTGCGGGGGCTGCAGGATTTCAGTCCTTCACGGTGTAGTGTGTTACCGATTTGTTTTCTTGGTGACTATGGTCCCAGCTGAGATCATTGACAAGATTCTCCCGTGTAGTTCTGGGCTGATTCCTCACCGTTCTCATGATCATTGAAACTCCACGAGGTGAGATCTTATATGGAGCACCAGACCGAGGGAGATCGATAATTATTTTCTGTTTCTTCCATTTGAGAATAATCGCACCAACTGTTGTCACCTTCTCACCAAGCTGCTTGGCAATGGTCTTGTAACCCATTCCAGCCTTGTGTAGGTCTACAATCTTGTCCCCGACATCCTTGGACAGCTCTCTGATCTTGGCCATGGTGGAGAGATTGGAATCTGATTGTTTCTGTGGACAGGTGTCTTTTATACAGGTAACAGGCTGAGATTAGGAGCACTGCCTTTAAGAGAGTGCTCCTAATCTCAGCTCGTTGCCTGTATAGAAGACACCTGGGAGCCAGAAATCTTGCTGATTGATCAGGGATCAAGTACTTTTTTCACTCATTAAAATACAAATCTATTTATAACTTTTATGAAATGCATTTTTCTGGATATTTTTGTTGTTCTGTCTCTCACTGTTAAAATTATAGACTGATCATTTCTTTGTCAGTGGGCAAACCTACAAAATCAGCAGGGGATTAAATACTTTTTTCCCCTCACTGTACGCAGGTAGCGTAGACACTTTATTCAATTCACCATGGAATGTGTAGATATCGATTGTCCAGGAATGGGATGGAAGGCGTAAAACTTGTGGTTCTGTTCTAGTTAGGAAATCCCATTCTTGGTGTTGGTGATCTGCATAGGTGTTGATCCTTCCATTTACATGACTGAAGGTGTGATTTTTGTTGTCCCATTGCCGAGGTAGAGATGCTGAAATGCCATTATATGTTGAAGACAGATGGTGTTGAAGGGCCCCCCCACCCCCGTTCATTCACTCTGTTCCAGTACAGGTTGGGAACATCTGTTTTACTCTGGACAAAACTGCCGTTTCCTAGTCAATTTTTCCAAAAATGTCCCCCATATATTTCAGGGCTTAATGCTGGAGGACACAGGAGCTTCGTGTTTTTGACGTCTCAGTACACAATTCACTGTGATGGATTTTCCTCTCGAGAGGCTCAAGTATTGCCATTACCCGGCGCGCTCGATCCGTCAGCTCGCTGTCCTTCTAGAACAACCGTCATTTCTTAGGACGGATGGTGCTTACAGAACCTGACAGTTAGGGGAGTGCCCATCACTGGAGAATGATGGTTCCCGCTTCGATCGGCACCAATGATGTGTGTGTGAGATCTGAACACATTCTGAGCCTCTGTGTACATTGACATCTCTTAACTACTTGTCCACAGCCTCCCGTAATTCTCTATTTATCTCTAGAAGTGAATTTTGTCTAAAACTTCCAATACCGCCAAAGTACGGGCAATACAAGGTAAACGTCTGTGCCTATGGGGTGCACGTTATAGACACGGCTCAGCTTCAGCCCAGTTTGGAGCAGCTTAGTCTTGTTTAAAGTGTCTGAAACCCAATTTTTTTTTTTTTTTTCCTAATCGGATTGTACAGGAGACGGGCGACTTATACTCATACACCATGGGTTATAGGTTCGTACCTTTTTTAGGTCAGTGATGGCGAACCTTGGAACCTCAGATGTTTTGGAACTACATTTCCCATGATTCTAAAGAATGAACATCCAACTGAACCATAAGAAGTTGCCAACATCCCTGATGTAAGAGATAAAGGAGGTACCCCCAAAGAAGTGGGCAACAAATTAAAAGTAAAATGATTTATTCAAAATATACAATATGATATAATAAATTCAAAAAACAATATACAATATTCAAAAGCCACTAAAAGCAATGGTGTCAATGGTAGTGATTCTCCTAAGTAGTCCAGACGGCCCAACGCGTTTCGGAACTATGACGTACCTTCATCAGGGGCAGGTCATAGAACAGGATCACACTGTACGATGAGATCAGAATTGAACATCTTAAGTAACATACATTTCCCATGATGCTCAACTACACTGCAGAGTGCATAAGCATCATGGGAAATGTAGTTCCAAAACATCTGGGGTGCCAAGGTTCGCCATCACCGCTTTTAGGTGATTGGACACTGGCAAGCTTTTTGAGGACACGCCTCCTGGACACCTTCCCTATCGCCCTACTCCATGCCGTAAGACCTCAGATTTTGTGTCCTTAGGTGATGGGACCACTTCTCCCTTAGGGAGAAATCAGTCTTAGCTCAACTCAGGGCTTAACCAATTTGCTTTGAATCTAGGAGCCAGCTAAAAAAAGTTAGGAGCCAGTTTTTCTTTTAAACGAACAAAGCTTTGTTTTTAAAGGGGTTGTAAACCCTCAAGGTTTGCATTCAATGCATTAAGGTGAAAAACCTTCTGTAGTTTAGCAGCCCCCACAGAGCCCCCCCTTTTTACTTACCAAAACCCAATCTTTCCAGCGAGGAGAATGAGCCCAGCAGCTCCAGCCGCTGTCTCGGGTCCTCATTGGATAGATTGATAGCAGTGCAGCCATTGGCTCCTGCTGCTGTCAATCAGATCCGGTGACACGAGAGGCGGGGCCGAGTCCTGCTGTCTGTGTCAATGGACGCAGCAGCAGGACCCGAGAGCGCGCCCGCACGAGTACCCCCTTGGAAAGCAGGTCTCAGAGTGGGCACTCGATGCAGGGAGGAGCTAGAAACGCCACTGGGGGACCCCGGAAGAGGAGGATCCACTCTGTGCAAAACCAACTGTACAGAAGAGGTGAGTGTGACATGTTTAGTATTTTTTATTATTTTTTTAAACAACAAACCTTTACCCTTTTAATGACAAAACCCCTTCTCTTATGTTTTTGATAAAGGCCCAAGCGACAGGATGCAATTTCTAGGTACCATGGTAACCTAGTGCATGGGATTTGTCTAACCTTCCCCAAGAGAATAAAATAGCGGAAGTTTTGTCACACAATATTACATTAACCACCTCCCGCCCGCTGTATAGTCATATGATGTCGCCCCAGTCTCACCACTTTCGGTCGCCCGTGGGGGCGTGCAGTGCTCCCTGGGACACGGGGCGACCCCAATCTCAGTAAAGCGCCGATGACGTGACTCTGTACCCATATGATCGGCTGTGTCCAATCACATGTAAACACTGACAGTGCGTTAGGAGAGCAGATCAGCAGCATCTTTTGCAGGGGAGACATGTACAGCAAATCAGTGCAGCCCCAACCGTGCCCATCAGTGACTTCAGTGTGCTGCCTATCAATGCCCATCAGTGCGGCATATTGGTGCCTCCTCATTGCCATCTCATCAGTGCGGCATATTGGTGCCTCCTCATCTCATCAGTGCGGCATATTGGTGCCTCCTCATTGCCATCTCATCAGTGCAGCATATTGGTGCCTCCTCATTGCCATCTCATCAGTGCGGTATATCAGTGCCTCCTCATCAGTGCACAGCAGTGAAGGAGAAAAATTACTTATTTACAAATTTTTCTGACAGACTGAGAAAACTTTTTTATTTTTTTGCAAAAAATAAAAAATCCAATGGTGATTAAATGCCATCAAAAGAAAGCTCTTTTTGTGTGAAAAAAATCATAAAAATGTAATTTGGGTACAGTGTTGCTCGACTGTGCAATTGTCATTAAAAACGTGTGACAGCCTGGGCAGGAAGGGGGTAAAAGTGCCCTGTATTTAAGCGGTTAAGTTTAGGGGGCACATAAATGCAATATATTACCCAATTTGACCAAATGTTTGGTCAAATATAAAAGACAAGGTTGCACTGAGTAAATAGATACCCTTCATGTCAAATCACTATAGTACACTATATTTTTTATAGACAGCGCTTTAAAAAAAACTCTTATGTGATCATTTTTTTTTTGGTGACAGGTTCTCCTATCTGAGACATCTAAAAGATTCCCCTGTGCTCCACTGAATGTATTGCACATCAAACTGCATTATGTTCTTTCCTGGCCAAGGAAACTGTCAACGAGGGACCCAGAAGTGACGTCATACATGTCACTTCCGTGTCAGCAACAAGAAGGGGAGGAGAGCGGACGTGTGTCCTCCCTCCCCCCCCCTCCCTCCTCTCTACCCGGTGGCATCTGCGATGCTGGTCCCAGGCCCGCAGATTGGCAAGCAGAGCCCAGGATACATAGTGTGTGTGTCAAGGGGGGGGGGGGGGGGGTGGAAGCATTTGGGCGCCCGAACGCTTCCATCCGAAAAGTAAACCCTGCTCAATGTTAAAAAATACTACCTGCCTGGTGCCCAGAACTACATGTCCCAGGTGTCGGGCAATGGGAATTGCCTGGTGCCAACAGTGAATGGTCTGACAAAAGCCCAGGCACCGGGATGCAACTTCCACGGCGGCCCCCTGGCTTAACTAGTTTATTATTTTATCTTCTGATTCTCCATGCAAACTCCTCAATGTCTTCAACTATCACAAATAGATACTGTGCATTAAAGTGGTTTGTAAACCCCCTCCATATACCCAGTACAGTGACGACCCCCCCAGGGGGTTGGCAACCCATCATTTTGTGATCTGCCTGTTGATCATGTCCCTTGCCAACCCCCGGTCTGCGCCTTCCATATATGGAGGGTGGCACAGGGAAGCCAGCAGCGCTGCGAGAGGGGGGGGCAGCAAGGTGTAGCAGAAGGACCGATCCCCCTGTGTTTTATCCCCTGCAGCAGCTGAAAGCCGACATCTCTTCCTCCTCATCCTGCCAGCTTTCAGCTGCTGCAGGGGAAAAAAAAATGCAAAACCATGATGGGAGGAGGGCACAGTCAAGGCTTCCAATGTGACATCCGTGTAAGTGTATGACCCTAAATGCCGACAGTATGTGCCACCACGGAAGCCACAGTGGGAGCAGCGGCTGAGTCCCAGTTGATATGAATGGCAGTGCAGGCGTGTAACACCTGGCTACACACAGCCCTTGCATGGGTGTACGCTGTAGTACGCCTCATCTTAACTTGATCATTGCAAACCGATGCAAATGTTCAGAGAATCACCTCCTGATGTTTAAATAAAAGCCAGATCTGCATTTTTTTTTCCCCCTGCGAGTGCAGAAATCGCAGAAATAGGTGATGCTTCTCTTTCTTGTGTTCACACAGCTATATCGTGGATGAATTGGTGCCTCACAGGCTCCTGTCTCCTCGGCCTGGTGCTTATTATCTGCCTGAGGGAAGCCCCTGACAAAAAGTCTCACCCCAAGTACACCATCTGAATGTCCTCCATGACTCTCAATGTTGTCTTTTCATTTCCAGACTTCTCCTGGCTGAACTGGTGCCTGACGGGATCTTGCTTGCTCAGCTTGTTTTTAATTTTGTGCTTCAGGGAATCCTACGATAGACTGTATCTGGACGTCTTTATTTCTGTCTGATGGCCCCAGCCGGGCTGAACTGTCGGAAACTGTTTGCACAAAAAAAAAAAAAAAAAAATGGGACCGTAGCCATGAACGGGACAGTAGCCATTGGACGTGGCCGAAGCTGCACTAACAGCGGGCTGAATGGGACTCGTGTCGTTCTTCACTCCGTGAACCTGAGAACTCGGAAACTCTCCTTTCCTCGTGGAAGTCTTTTTTTTTTTTTTTTTTTCTTTTTTTATTGTCATTTGTTCTGGATTATGTTAAAAATGAACCTTTTTGTAATGTTTTAATGAAGACTGGAGAGGAAAAGCATTAACTACTGATTTATACTTGGCATTCGATTTACGGTTGGCTGGTGTCCTTGCCCGCTCCATGGCGGCAGAGGGAACTTGTGGATTAAAGTGCCCCATGTCTCATCGGTACTAAGGGATGGCCATCTTGAAAAGCAGGCCAAGGTTTTAGGAAATGTATTGGTACGCTGGGATGAAGTGCCGTCTCTTTGGCTTGAGGTATGGAAATCATTGGCTTTGTTATGTTGCTCCCAAGGTTCTGATTCAGGCGATCCATACGAAAGAATCGGGGCGCTGAGTGCCAGAGGGGAGCTTGTCCTATGGCTCCATGCACTGCACCAATACAAAGGGAAAAAAAAAATTTAAACGCTGGTAACTTTATCTGGACAACAGCAACAGAGAGAAACCTGTCTAGGGTGCTACTGCCCCGATACGTCTCGCCCACAAGTTTAGGCTTCTACAATTAAAAGAGAACTATGGGGTGTTTTTTAAAATTTTTTTTAAAGAATCCTACTGCAGTGGATGTGGATGCAAAATCTGTCCCCTGGCGCCCCCTACTCTGAGAACAAAGCGATTTAAACCCCGCTGATTTAAATCTCCCCTCTGAGCGGCTAAGCTGGGGTGGTCGGTCCAGGGATCTGGCGGATCCCGACTCTGTGGCCGTGATGACGCGGTGCCTGGACTGACTTTTGTGACGTCAGCAGAGAGCGGACTTCAACCCGCTCTCTGTTTTGAAAACTGATCACAGGAGAAGTACAGCCAAATGAGCTCTCCCTGTACAGTGGAACCTCGGATTGCGAGTAATGCGGTTAACGAGCGTTTCGCAATACGAGCACTGTATCGTAACTCTGTGAGTGTTGTCTCGCAAAACGAGCACGATTCAGGCCAAAGCGGTGTGCAGTACCGCTTTTGGCCTTAGGTCGGGGGCGTGCCAGAGCCGATTTGCGCCGTTCTGAAATGCACGGAAAGGCCCGAGGACAGCACGACTGACCTCGGCAAATCTCGGGTAGGTAGTCTTTCCAAGGTCAGCCATAGTGTCCTCGGGCCTTTTTGGCCATTTCCGAGGCTCTCTGGCGCCCCGCCTCTGGCCGCATACGATATTGCATCCCTTTTGAAGTCAACGTGGAACAAATTATTTTCGTTTGCATTGACTTTAATGGGAAAACTCGCTTTGATATGCGAGTACCTTGGATTACAAGCATACTCCTGGAACGGACTATGCTCGTAATCCGAGGTTCCACTGTATTTCTCCTTTTTAACCACTTGCTGACCAGGGCTTTTTTGGCACTTTTTGTTTACAAGTTTTAAATCCGTATTTTTTGCTAGAAAATTACTTATAACCCCCCAAACATTATACATTTTACAATCTCTATCACACACAGAGACTGTGTTGGCGCTACAAGCAGGCAGGTAGTTTTTTTTGCTTTTTGTTTTTTTTTTTGTTTTTGTTTTTTTGTTTTTAATTGCAGAAGAGACCTTGATGGTGCAAAATCTGGTGCAGCTCTGCATAGAAACCAATCATCTTCCCTTTTTTTTTTTTTTTTTTTTTTTTTGTCAAAGTTTAATTGAACAAGCTGAGGTTAGACACTGGCTGCCATGCAGAGCTGCACCAGATTTTGCACTTGCCAATTTTATTAAATCAACTTTTATATAATCACACACACACATAGGTTGGAGTTGTCTTTTTTCAACCTCACCTACTATGTAACCCCATTGCATATCTCTTCTATGATAAATGGCCTTCCTGCTTGTAAGTTTTTTAGCTGTTGCCTTTTAGTTCCACTTTAGGTCCAGCCCTGTGGACGAAACATATCGGGTAAGCATGTCGAAGGGGAGGGCTCTCTCTCTCTTCATGGTCTCCTGGTAAAAAAAAAAAATTACCAGCATTTACATTTTTCAGACTGCAGCTGCTTTTTTTTTCAGTTTTATTGATGTTATTTCAATTCACAAATTGATGCTGACAGGTACTCTTATGCTATTGGTTATTGTACGCATAGTTTTAAAGGAGACGTAATAGAATTTACCAGTAGAACGGCATAGTGCACCTGCTGCAGTTCATGTCCCTGCTGGATGGAACTGCATGTTCGGTAATGGAAAAACAAAAAGGTGCAAGATGGCGCACAAGTAAATACATGCTTAACTAATATAGTTGGATAAGGCAGAAGGATAAAAGTCCTAAAATGTCCTTCAAGGGTTAACCACACTGGATGAAGCTCCTTGCAGTCTGAAGAAATCTGTAAATACAGAACAATAGATGGCGCCAATCTGGAGTGTAGTAGTGTAAAACACTTTATTGAATAAAAACAAAGTGGCAACTCCCATGTAGCAAAACAGATCAACTCACATGTAGCAAAGCACAGCGCAACTCACATGTAGTAACACACAGCGCAACTCACATGTAGTAAAACACAGCGCAACTCACATGTAGCAAAACACAGCGCAACTCGCATGTAGTAAAAAAAAAAAAAAATTGTCACAAAAATAATCCTCTACGCCCAAAAACTGCACCTAAAGTTTGTCAGACCAATCAGGAGAGTGTAAGGGCACCACTGTTGATAGAATGGAAAGCCTCAACATTCAGGAAACGGTTGGGGGCCGTGAAGCGTGGAGTTGACCAGAAGCAACATTATTGCCAGGGCATGGCTACAAGTTTCGGAGCTGCCTTACTTGACAAAGGAGCAGGGCAGCTCTGAAACGCGTAGCCACTCCTGCTTCTGGCACTGACCACAATAGCTAAACTCCAGGCAGGGCAACCTATACATACAAAGGGAGCCAATTCACCTGCCAAAAGATTTATTTTTCTGTCCATAGAGTTACACAGCTCTGCCACACAGCACAACCCTGTCTAGCAAGGCACAATCCCAGTTTTGTTTTCCCTGCTGCAGTTCAGGAACATGAACAGCTCTCCCCTCCCACCCTGTGATTGGACAGTGGAAGGAGAAGCAGCAGACTGATGTGCTCATCTCTGTCACTTTTTCCCTCTGATGGAATAACGTTGTGCTGAGGTTGCCCCCAGGTTTCCCGGCCGGGGGCGCCCCTGCTCGCCTGTTGGGGCCTGGTACGGGATTACTGCCTGTACCCCCCATTTGGTGGCCTTGATCACCCCACAGACCGTGTTTATAAAGGGATTTTTAGGATAGTCCTCAGGACTTTGGCCAGGTTCACTTCTAGTTATTTGTCGCAATGTAGGCCTATTTACTAACATCACCACAGTTGTCTTCTTCATTCTTATTGAATATATCCCTCAACCTTCACAAGTGTGTTCAGGGAAGACCCTCCTCCTCTGGACCAACTCTGTGTAGAACCCATCACCAAAATGTATGCGCACCTGTCCAGGTCCATGTTCTATCGTCCTCGGGAGCCCTACAACCACTGCTGCGAACTCCCTGGATGGTCCCTCGTTCCTCCTTTGCTTGGGTGGGAAAGTCCTGTTTACGCCTATAGAGAGGCCGCCCATCGTTGTGATGCATGATAAAGGAATGGGAGTTTCTCCGCGCATGCACAGAAGCAATGGATTGCCTGGGTAGTTTGCTGCTGCAGATGGGTTTGCAGGAGTGAAAACAGGTAGCTTTAAAACATTGAGGGAGAAAGGGGGCGACGACTAACTGCAGTATTAAAATCATCCACTTTACTAAAATGCAATTAGCAACTGGCTGGGTTAAGAGATCAAAGGCATATCTACACAAGAAGGGATGAGCAGGAAGAGGCGCCAAGACCGCCAAAAGTGTAGCGCTGTTTATTAATAATGAACATAAAAATCTTAAGTAACGTCCTGTGGGCATGGCTACGCGTTTCAGAGCTTCCTGCTTATTCTTCAGCATTGTTTCCAGGGTGACAGGCATTTGTTGTATACAGCGAGTCCACTCGAGGAATACAGACCTGTGCCGTGGCCATCACGATGCAGAGATGCAGGGAGCCAGGAAGACGCCGAGGAATCCCCTTGATGAGAGGAGCTCTGGAAGTAAACTGACCAATAGGAACGAGTTTTGAAGGCAAGGCCACGCCTCCTTCATCTCCACAAGAACACCACTGTTAGTCCCACTGATGTCTCTTCTTGTTTGCGCACCCACCAGGCTCTGTATGGAAGGCTCGGGACGCACTGGAAAACAAAACTAGGAAGTGCCAGTAACCACCCTGGAGTGCACAGGGGAGGCTGTGGAAGTGACATCACGCGTATTGACCTGTTGGCATGGCTACGCGTTTCAGAGCTTCCTGCTTATTCTCCAGCATTGGGACTGACCGAGGTGTTCTGGTGGAGATATGCCTTTGAACTGTCAACCCAGTGAGTTGCCAATTGCTTTTTAATAAAGTAGATTTTAATGCTACACTTAGTTATCACCTCCTTTTTTATTCCATTACCCCGAGGCAGCTTTCTACTCTGAGGTGGCTGCCCTGCTTGCCCTATTAGCCCCCATTTAATCATTTGTTTTAAACCTTTGAGGGAGGGTTTAACTTTAAAGCCTGTTACAATGAATTACATTTTTTCCCAGTAGGTCCCCCAATTTATTTTATCCCCAAACACTCCACTTTTCCATGTTGCTCCTCTCGGCATCCCATCCCATCCCCTCCCCTCCCCTCCCCCGAATTTCCATTTGTAGTAATGAGCCTTGTGGATGTCACTGACCTGATCGTATCGGTTGGGCGCCTTGTTGCTCTAGAAGGCACGGCACCTTCTCAAAACTCTTGGAGGTGGAGCCAGGGGAGTGGCCTGGGTTTTGGGGCTGTCTTTGTGTGGGCACCTAGCGGTGGCTACACTTGGGCTCCTGCAAGATGGAGGAAAGTAGATGAAGAGTGCTGCTAGATTTTTTTATTTTATTTTTTTCACCCTGATGAAGGTTTATGATTACTTTAAAGGTTAATTATGCAAAAATATCCTTTAAACAGAAATTGTAAAAGTGCCACAAGGCCCAGCATTCTGCCGCAGTTTGCTTGGATTCGTAGCTCCCTCCCCCACCTTTCTGATTTTGCTTCCACACTTCCTAAGATGGAATGCAAAAAAGTTCCCTTCTGTATCTGTTCAGGCTCTTGCGTTACCCAGAGCGCCCAATGTTCTGATTTGGTTCTCTGGTACAGGTGGGTGAGACTTTCCTGAGGACACAGCTTTCTACACCAGTGACACCGGCCCATATTCAGCAAACAAGCCGCAGTCCAATGACAACATACAGCAGGGGGCGCCAAACATTCTAAACCAAGGGCCAGTTCACTGTCCTTCAGACTTTAGGGGGGCCGGACTGGCTAGTGAGAGTAAAAAATGTTTTACATAGTGCCTGTGGTCAGTAGAAGGAGGGGGGAATAGTGCCCCATCATTGGTGTCAGTGGGAGGAATAGTGCCTCATCATTGGTGTCAGTGGGAGGAATAGTGCCCCATCATTGGTGTCAGTGGGAGGAATAGTGCCCCATCATTGGTGTCTGTGGAAGGAATAGTGCCCCATCATTGGTGTCTGTGGGAGGAATAGTGCCTCATCATTGGTGTCAGTGGAAGGAATAGTGCCCCATCATTGGTGTCAGTGGAAGGAATAGTGCCCCATCATTGGTGTCTGTGGGAGGAATAGTGCCCCATCATTGGTGTCTGTGGGAGGAATAGTGTCCATTGTTGGTGTCAGTGGAAAAATTGGGTCTTTTATCATTGCAGTGGAAAGAACAGGACCAGTTAAATGCAACCAAGGGGCCACATCTGGCCCACGGGCTGCAGTTCGGAGAGCACTGGTGTGGTTCAGCTTTATTCTTTTAGACACCACCAACAATCCATGTAAACTGACGCATTTCACCTGAAAAGGGCTTAGTTGTATCTCAGAAATTGGCCATCCATATATAGATTTTCTGTTCAGCCTGTATTTTGACAGCTGGCCCAAACAATGCCTGAATCTGATTAGATGCAGACACTGTTCCGCCGACAATCCTCTCGCCCGTCTCCTTCAATTTTCCAATTAAGACGCATCAAGCAGGAGAGGGCTGACAGGACCACCCACTGTGATTGATTTTCGCCTAGATCATCAGAACCAGCCAGAATTCGCTTTGTGCGCGGCCAGCTTAAGACGAAACCTTTTCATGGTGAAATGCGTCAGCTGAGGAGGGGGTCTGAGCTGGCCCTTCTTTGTTCTTGTCAGGAACAATAAAGCTTTGCTATATGCTGTTGTCACTGGACTGTGGACGGTCCTACTGTTTGCTGCGCAAAGGTTCGCAGAATGCAGAGTTCTGTGATTGGACAAGAGGAGAGGATGGGCGGGGAAAAAAGTTCTTTGCCTGGAGTTCTCCTTTTAATTGATCCCTTCCAGTAGTGACTATTATTGATTGAACTGGGTGCTCCAGTTTCAGCTGGAAGATGCGATGCGTTCATAAGAATGGCGATCTTTATGCTGAACGATCATATGGTTTATGGGTGGCGGTTATCTGTTTTTTGGGGGTTTTTTGTGCCCCTTGGCTCTGATTGGCTGTCATTTGTGGTGACTCCTCCCCCACCTCCGTGCTGCTAATCCCTCCACCCCCCGGTGGTAGTGGGGAGTCCATAGATGGATAATGTTTTCTCATCTCTGTACATAACCGTGAAGCTGTCGTTGAATCTCAATAAAGTTTTGAAATGTTTGTTTTTCTTTCTTAACTTGCTCACTGCTGGTGAAGTGTCGGTTAATCTTTTTTTTTTTTTTTATAGCGATTTGTTTTTCATTTTAATGTGAAATAAATGTTTTAAAATATTCCTTGTGTCTTCTTCCTTTTTGTCAAATATACTGATCCGGTCCAAATAGCACCACTCAGGGTTGGCCGCAGGGGGGCGGGGCCTTATATAGAATCCGCCTCCTCCCTGCAGGCATGAGCAAACATCCAAGCCTTACACCATTGGGCTTTTTTTTTTTTTTTTTTTTTTTTTCTCCAGTTTCAACAAACTTTATTAAAACCACCACATGGCAATTTTCACTTTGTAATTCCCACCAGACATGACCCTTCATCAGTCATGGCTTCAATGTAGGGCAGGCTTTCTCAACATTTTCAACACAGAGGAACCCTTAAATTAACTTTTTGGTTTCAGGGAACCCCTGATATAGTCATTTTTTATCTACAACTCGTGATAACTTAGTGTGATGATCAGTGGGAAGAACGCTGCTTACACTTGTGGTCATTAGGAAGAGTTACTCCCTTACATATGAAATTGTTCAAGGAACCCCTAGCAACCTCTGAAGGAACCCTAGGATTTCATGGAACCCTGGTTGAGAAACCCTGATGTAGGGAGTCAGGTCTGATAGGAACAGCAATGTGAAAAAAAAAAGCATTGCAGTGGTCTCAATAAAGTTTATTGAATTAGAAAAAAAAAGGGGGGGGGGGGGGGGGAATCTCCAGATATTTCGGATTGGAACAAAATATGGTCAGCTGCAACCAAATGCTCCACTGATATACAGGCCCAAGAAAATGTTCCTCAAGTGTTCTTGTTTTCGGGAGTAAACCTCAGAATGAAGAGCCAAGTTCACACTGACAACCTCCCCACTTTGCTTCCATGGTTGTTGGGGCAAAAGACCACATCTGGTGGCCGTGTCCAAGAGTTCAGACATTGTGGATACAGATATACACTATATTGTCAAAAGTATTGGGACACCTGCCTTTATATGAACTTTACTTTCAAAAATTTTTTATTTATGGTCGGCATTAAAAAAAAAAAAAAAAAAACATCTATATGGCAACAATATCACATTGTCAAGAGTAACACACATAGTATATTTCCAGCGCTAAAGCTAATGGTTACAACAATGCAGGCATACGAGAGATAGACTAATTTTAATACCAAGAGCCATTAACTGGAACCCAAAGACGCATGGGCTCTTAGTATCGCTGGACATAACTGCTGTTACATAACAAGTCATTTGTAAGGTGTTCCTAATTGGTACAGAATACCATTGGTCACCATTAATATCGAAGACTATATCATGAGTGTCAAAAGGGGACGTAAGAGGTCCATTGAAAAAGAAGAGAAAGAAAAAAGGATGGAAAAAGAGAATCTAAAGAAAAAAAGAATCCGGAGAGCACAAGGAGACCTAGGTTGGAGAGGGAGTTGGTATAATAGGAAGTGAGTCCCGCCTTTGTACCACCGCGGAAGTCATGGGCAAAGGTACATGTATATAGGTCGCCCAAGGTTCCCAGTTCTGGTCAAACGGCTTACTGTGATCGTTAACAATCCCTGAAATCTTTTCACGCACCATGATCCAAGAGATTTTATGTTTCAATCACCTAAATGATACTGAGGGTGTCTTCCATGCTCCTGCTATAGCAATCTTTAGTCGCTAGCAAAATAAAGAAAATTAGGCGTTTCAGTGGACGTGACCAGCCCGAAGGTGTAAGTCATTAAGTAAGGCTAGATAAGGTTGTTGCTCAATAGAAAGTCCCTGTTATTTTATGGAGCATCGAAAACACCCTGTTCCAGAAGGTCCTAATTTTTGGACACTCCCACCAAATTTGAAGCATGGAGCCTCGCAATTTGCAGCCCCTGAAGCATTCTGCGGTGGCCGTGCCATACATCCTGGCCAGGCGTGTAGGGACCAAATGCCATCTGGTCAATACTTTCAGACTGGCTTCTGTCAGAGAGACATTCAGGATGCCTTTTGTAGGCAATTTGAAGTCTAGAACACCAAGATTCCAGGTCCTCAGCACGGTCAAGGTCCCCTTTCCCAGGCCAGCGTGTATGGTTGTTTCTGAGGTGGAGTGAGCAGCGACTCATATAACCCCCTCTAGAACCCTGATCTTTAGTGCACCATTGCTCATATGCTGTTAGAGCGGGAGGCTTCCCCGAGGGCCATATTGACCGCAAAATATGAGCTATTTGATAAAACCCGAACCATTCTGTTGGAGGTATCTCCAAGACAGAGGAGCAATGGGAAAGAGTAAGGGGACCGCGGTGAATGAATAAGTGACCGATGCGATTTGGGCCCTTGTCCGTCCACCACCTGAATGCCCTAATGTCCATACCAGGGGGAGAATCGGCAGCTTTCACAATAGACTGAAGGGGGGATAGCCTGTGTAAAGGTCGGCCAGTGAGGAGAGAGTTGCAGTATTCGAGGGGGGAACTAACCAAGGGGTGAATAAGTTATTTTGTGGTGTCGTTAGGAAGGGGCGAATTCTGGAGATGCTGCGGAGGTTAAGGCGGGAAGATTTAGCCAGTGATTGGATGTGGGAGCTGAAGGAGAGGTCAGAGTCAAGGTTTACACCCAGCACCCTGGCACGTGTGGAGGGACCAATGGTTGTGCCATTGATCTTAATGGTAAAGTCGTGGGGAGGAGGAAATATAACAAGCTCAGTTTTAGAAAGATTGAGTTTGAGAAAGTGGTGTGACATCCATACCGATATATCATTCAGTAAGTTTGTAATATGTGAGGAGATCGAGGGGGTGAGTTGATTAAGCATCTATGAGGGACTGTATCAAATGCTTTTGCAAAATCTAGATACACCACGTCCGTTATCTAGATCAGGGGTCTCCAAACTTTTCAAATAAAGGGCCTGTTTATTGTTCTTCAGACTTTAGGAGGGTCGGACTGTGGCCAGTGGGGGCAGAAAACGTCCCGGGCCCAGCATCGGTGAGAATAAATATGGCCTCAGGGTTGGTGGTTTGTAGAAGGAGGAGTAGTGCCCCTAGTAGTAGGATGAATAGTATCCAATCATTCGTATCCGTGTAGCAAATAGTGTCCCCTTTTGGTGTCAGTTGGAGGAATAGTGCCCAAAGGGCCGGATAAAGGCTAGCAAAGACCACATCTGGTCTTTGGGCCGTAGTTTGGAGACCCATGATCTAGATGACAGCTGCCTTGTGAATGTGCATCATTTTGAAGGGTGTCTTGAGAATGTCCATAACTTTAAAGGGCGCCTTAAGAAAGTCCATAACTTTAAAGTTATGGACATCCTCAAGGCGCCCTTTAAAGTTATGGACATCCTCAAGGCGCCCTTTAAAGTTATGGACATTCTCAAGGCGCCCTTTAAAGTTATGGACATTCTCAAGTTAAGGGGCGCCTTGAGGATGTCCATAACTTTAAAGGGCACCTTCAGAACTTCCAGAATTTTAAAGGTTGCCTTGAGAATGTCCATAATTTTAAAAGGTGCCTTGAGAATGTACATAATTTTAAAAGGTGCCTTGAGAATGTCCATAATTTTGAAGGGTGCCTTGAGACTATCCATAATTTTAAAGGACGCCTTGAGAATGTCCATAATTTTGAAGGGTGCCTTGACTGAAAAAAGGTTGAGAAACACTGGTGTAGATATTGAGATGGTCTATTCATGGGCCTTACTGAAATCTTTCTAGCCCAGTCCTAAGTGTGGGGGGGGGGGGGGGAAGCGAGGGATCCGCCATCGTTATACTCATATGCACCCCCCTCCCAAACACATCCCTCTAGAGGTGATGGATGGCGCCCCCTGTCTGCACCTTGTTTTCTGTTAGGGACGGTTTTGCTGAAAAGCCTCTAAAGTGACAGATTTTCAGCTGAATTTTAGAAATAACATTTCCCCATTTTTTAGACATTTGAAACTTATTTCCAGAGACAGTTTTCTTCTGAACACGAATGGAAATGTCAGGATTAATATGTTTCCAAATGTTACTCATCCGTGTCTCGTCTCTTCATTTAGAAATGATACTTTCTGGCATTTTACATTTTTAAATAGGTATTTAAAAAAAAATATAATAAAAACATTGAAGTCTCTGCGATCCCAATCACTGAACTCAGCTGTCAGCTGTAACGTGTTCATATCATCTCCAAAGTCATTTTCATTCTAATTCTGCAGCTTTTATTATAATAATCTCTGACGTTCCCGCCAGAAAGGCCCTTCCTGTTGTAGGGTGACAGCACTTGTCTTGACTCCCCATTGTGTTCATCTGCTGTCACCCCGTCACATGTTCATGGAGGATTATACAAGCAGCCTGACCACACATTGCTCAGACATGGAGCATCATTGGCACTATGAGGAAGCCAATATCAGATCAATAATGTACAGCAGACACTGGAACAAGTGCATGTAGACAGGAAGTAGCTGAAATAGTCCCCCATTACATTGGTGATCAGTGAGAAGAATGTTCCTTACATTGGTGATCGGTGAGAAGAATGTTCCTTACATTGGTGATCGGTGAGAAGAATGTTCCTTACATTGGTGATCGGTGAGAAGAATGTTCCTTACATTGGTGATCGGTGAGAAGAATGTCCCATACATTGGTGATCGGTGAGAAGAATGTTCCTTACATTGGTGATCGGTGAGAAGAATGTTCCTTACATTGGTGATCAGTGAGAAGAATGTTCCTTACATTGGTGGTCAGTGAGAAGAATGTTCCTTACATTGGTGATCATTGGGAAGAATGTTCCTTACATTGGTGATCAGTGAGAAGAATGTTCCTTACATTGGTGATCAGTGTGAAGAATGTTCCTTACATTGGTGATCAGTGAGAAGAATGTCCCTTACATTGGTGATCAGTGAGAAGAATGTTCCTTACATTGGTGATCAGTGAGAAGAATGTTCCTTACATTGGTGATCAGTGGGAAGAATGTTCCTTACATTGGTGATCAGTGAGAAGAATGTTCCTTACATTGGTGATCAGTGAGAAGAATGTTCCTTACATTGGTGATCAGTGAGAAGAATGTTCCTTACATTGGTGATCAGTGAGAAGAATGTTCCTTACATTGGTGATCAGTGAGAAGAATGTCCCTTACATTGGTGATCAGTGGGAAGAATGTTCCTTACATTGGTGATCAGTGAGAAGAATGCTCCTTACATTGGTGGTTGGTGGGAGGAATGCTCCTACAGATCGCTACTCAAGTAACTCCTACCACCCTCTGGAGGAACATTGGGGTTCAGCATAGCCCTGATTGAGGTGGTTTGCTCTATACCAGGGGTCTCAAACTAGCGGCTCTCCAGCTGTTGCTAAACTACAAGTCCCATCATGCCTCTGCCTGTGGGACTCATGCTTGTAACTGTCAGCCTTGCAATGCCTCATGGGACTTGTAGTTTCACAACAGCTGGAGGGCCGCTAGTTTGAGACCCCTGGTCTATACATTCCTATCCTGTTTTTGATACATTTAGTATGAATTACATCTCCTGTATTCCCCTCCCTCGGTATTGACTGATACTTTGTACTGCGCCATGGGAGATGAAGGTGCTATATAAATGAATATATAGAAGTGTCCATGGAGGGTGCCTCACCTCTATGAATGTACAGAGCGGTGGCGGTATTTGCGGAGTGTGATATTTTTATTTCCCCGGCTCTCTGCGATAAGCGGAATAAGTATCTCCCGTCACAAATGCCGCCTTTTCAATTCAGCCCAGAAATGGGAACTTAATGGAATTGCACCATTACTTAGAGGAAGCTTAATAGACCAGAAAGCCTTTTAATTTAAAGTTGTCGATGTAATTTGTTATGCTTCTTAGCATTCAAAAGGGAAACATAAAAGGGATTCGGGAGATTTCCATGAAGACAGATTACCCCCGTTTGCCCGGGAAAAGCTGGTAACCCTTTGAGTCGCAGTTACGCCGAGCGCGGCGCAGTACATCCCGCTGGAAGTGCGTGCCGTTAACTCGCAGCGTTTCCCTTTTATTGTCCTCGGTTCCGCTTCCCTGAACTTTATTAGAAATAAACAAAATGGAGCTTGTTTACTGCGCCCGTTACCTAAACCTCCAGCGAAACCGCGACAGGAATTTTATAGCTTTTGTTTTTTTTTGTTTGCTTTTAAATACATGTGTGAGTGGAGAGTTTTATTTCCATGTCATAAATATATATATATATATATATATATACATATATACACAGTGACTTGAAGAAGTATTCATACCCCATGGAATTCCCCACATTTTGTCACAACCAAAAAACGTAAATGTATTTTATTGGGATTTTATGTGATAGACCAACACAAAGTGGCTCATAATTGTGAAGTGGAAGGAAAATGATAAATGATACAAATAAATATGTGAAAAGTGTGGGGGGGGGGGGGCATTTGTATTCAGCCCCCTTTACTCTGATACCCCTAAATAAAATCTAGTGGAACCAATTACCCTCAGAAGTCACCTAATTAGTAAATAGAGTCCCCCTGTGTGTCATGTAATCTCAGTATAAATACCGCTGTTCTGTGAAGCCCTCAGAGGTTTGTTAGAGAACCTTAGTGAACAAACAGCATCATGAAGGCCAAGGAACACACCAGACAGGTCAGGGATAAAGTTGTGGAGAAGTATAAAGCAGGGTTAGGTTATACAAAAAAATCTCCCAAGCTTTGATCATCTCACGGAGCTCTGTTCAATCCATCATCAGAAAATGGAAAGAGTATGGCACAACTGCAAACCTACCAAGACATGGCCGTCCACCTAAACTGACCGGCCGGGCAAGGAGAGCATTCATCAGAGAAGAGCCAAGAGGTCCATGGTAACTCTGGAGGAGCTGCAGAGATCCACAGCTCAGGTGGGAGAATCTGTCCACAGGACAACTATTAGTCGTGTTCTCCACAAATCTGCCCTTTATGGAAGAGTGACAAGAAGAAAGACATTGGTGAAAGAAAGTCATAAGAAGTCCTGTTTGTAGTTTGTGAGAAGCCATGTGGAGGACACAGCAAACATGTGGAAGAAGGTGATCTGGTCAGATGAGACCAAAATTCAACTTTTTGGCCTAAAAGCAAAATGCTATGTGTGGTGGAAAACTAACACCGCACATCGCCCTGAACACACCATCCCACTGTGAAACATGGTGGTGGCAGCATCATGTGGTGGGGATGGTTTTCTTCAGCAGGGACAGGGAAGCTGGTCAGAGTTGATGGGAAGATGGATGGAGACAAATACAGGACAATCTTAGAAGAAAACCTGTTAGAGTCTACAAAAGACTTGAGACCGGGGCGGAGGTTCACCTTCCAGCAGAACAACGACCCGAAACATCCAGCCAGAGCTACAATGGAATGGTTTAGATCAAAGCATATTCATGTGTTAGAATGGCCCAGTCACAGTCCAGACCTAAATCCCATTGAGAATCTGTGGCAAGACTTGAAAATTGCTGTTCACAGACACTCTCCATCCAATCTGACAGAGCTTGAGATATTTTACAAAGAAGAAGAATGGGCAGAAATGTCCTCTCTAGATGTGCAAAGCTGGTAGAGACATCCCCAAAAAGACTTGTAGAGAAAGGGGGTTCTACAAAGTATTGACTCCGGGGGGCGCTATACAAATGCCCCCCCCCACACACACACACACTTTTCACATATTTATTTGTATCATTTTCCTTCCATTTCACAATTATGAGCCACTTCGTGTTGGTCTATCACATAAAATCCCAATAAAATACATTTACGTTTTTGGGTGTAACATGACAAAATGTGGGAAATTTCAAGGGGTATGAATACTTTTTCAAGGCACTGTATATACACACTCACAATACACATGTTTTTGTATATGATGTATGTACAAATATATTTTATATATATATACATATATATACACAGTATCTCATAAAAGTGAGTACACCCCTCAGTGACATTTGTGTAAATATTTTCTTCTATCTTTTCATGTGACAACACTGAAGAAATGACACTTGTCTACAATGTAAAGTAGTGAGTGTACAGCTTGTATAACAGTGTAAATTTGCTGTCCCCTCAAAATAACTCAACACACAGCCATTAATGTCTAAACCGCTGGCAACAAAAGTGAGGACACCCCTAAGTGAAAATGTCCAAATTGGGCCCAAAGTGTCAATATTTTGTGTGGCCACCATTATTTTCCAGCACTGCCTTAACCCTCTTGGACATGGAGGTCACCAGAGCTTCACAGGTTGTCACTGGAGTCCTCTTCCCCTCCTCCATGATGACATCACAGAGCTGGTGGATGTTAGAGACCTTGCGCTCCTCCACCTTCCGTTTGAGGATGTCCCACAGATGATCAATAGGGTTTAGGTCTGGAGACATGCTTGGCCAGTCCATCACCTTTACCCTCAGCTTCTTTAGCAAGGCAGTGGTGGTCTTGGAGGTGTGTTTGGGGTGGTTATCATGTTGGAATACTGCCCTGCGGTCCAGTCTCTGAAGGGAGGGGATCATGCTCTGCTTCAGTATGTCACAGTACATGTTGGCATTCATGGTTCCCTCAATGATCTGTAGCCCCCCAGTGCCGGCAGCACTCATGCAGCCCCAGACCATGACACTCCCACCACCATGCTTGACTGTAGACAAGACACACTTGTCTTTGTCCTCCTCACCTGGTTGCCCCCACACACACTTGTCACCATCTGAACCAAATAAGTTTATCTTGGTCTCATCAGACCACAGGACATGGTTCCAGTAATCCATGTCCTTAGTCTGCTTGTCTTCAGCAAACTGTTTGTGGACTTTCTTGTACATCATCTTTAGAAGAGGCTTCCTTCTGGGATGACAGCCATGCAGACCAATTTGATGCAGCGTGCGGCGTATGGTCTGAGCACTGACAGGCTGACCCCCCACCCCTACAACCTCTGCAGCAGTGCTGGCAGCACTCATATGTCTATTTCCCAAAGACAACCTCTGGATATGACGCTGAGCACGTGACCTCAACTTCTTTGGTGGACCATGGTGAGGCCTGTTCTGAGGGGAACCTGTCCTGTTATACCGCTGTATGGTCTTGGCCACCGTGCTGCAGCTCAGTTTCAGGGTCTTGGCAATCTTCTTATAGTCTAGGCCATCTTTATGTAGAGCAACAATTCTTTTCTTCAGATCCTCAGAGAGTTCTTTGCCATGAGGTGCCATGTTGAACTTCCAGTGACCAGTATGAGAGAGTGAGAGCGATAACACCAAATTTAACACACCTGCTCCCCATTCACACCTGAGACCTTGTAACACTAACGAGTCACATGACACCGGGGAGGGAAAATGGCTAATTGGGCCCAATTTGGACATTTTCTCTTAGGGGTGTACTGACTTTTGTTGCCAGCGGTTTAGACATTAATGGCTGTGTGTTGAGTTATTTTGAGAGGACAGCAAATTTACACTGTTATACAAGCTGTACACTCACTACTTTACATTGTAGACAAGTGTCATTTCTTCAGTGTTGTCACATGAAAAGATAGAAGAAAAGATTTACACAAATGTGACTGAGGGGTGTACTTACTTTTGTGAGATACTGTGTGTATAGTGGATAAAATAAGTATTGAACACGTCACCCTTTTTCTTGGTAAAGGTGATACTGACTTCATTTCTGAAATTATTTGTTTTGGTGTCTTTGTATGTTTGGATTGGATGGATTGTTACCGACATGTGGGGAAAATTTCATGTCAATATCACCTTTACCAATATATTTACCTAGAAAAATGGTGACGTGTTCAATACTTATTTTACCCGCTGTATAATAAACAGTATAATTTCTCAGAAAAGCTCCAGTGACTTCGCCTAGGCTGAGATGATGTCATCAATTGCCTGCAGGCAGGAGTCATTTCCTCAGTCTCCCCTCCCCCCCTGATCAGACTGTACATTGTAACTTTGTAGAAGGAGGAGGAGTCATTTCTTCAGTCTCCCCTCCCCCAGTGATCAGACTGTACATTGTAACTTTGTAGAAGGAGGAGGAGTAATTTCCTCAGTCTCCCCTCCCCCCAGTGATCAGACTGTACATTGTAACTTTGTAGAAGGAGGAGGAGTCATTTCTTCAGTCTCCCCTCCCCCAGTGATCAGACTGTACATTGTAACTTTGTAGAAGGAGGAGGAGTCATTTCTTCAGTCTCCCCTCCCCCAGTGATCAGACTGTACATTGTAACTTTGTAGAAGGAGGAGGAGTCATTTCTTCAGTCTCCCCTCCCCCCAGTGATCAGACTGTACATTGTAACTTTGTAGAAGGAGGAGGAGTCATTTCTTCAGTCTCCCCTCCCCCAGTGATCAGACTGTACATTGTAACTTTGTAGAAGGAGGAGGAGTCATTTCTTCAGTTTCCCCTCCCCCAGTGATCAGACTGTACATTGTAACTTTCCTAGGCTGGGAAGATGCCATCATTCTGCTGCAAGCAGACAAAAGCATTTCCTCAGTCCCCTAAGTTTGTGAACACAGCCAAGACCTGCGCAGCCATCGGGGTTCACATATTTGTGTCATCTCTGAGCCAGGACCTCAGTTCAGGAAGTAGATGGCGATCCTGCATGATGCCTGAACAAAGATGGTGCCGTCCTTGTCAGAGGATGTGATCTCTGTGAGAAGTAATACATTCCTGACACATTTCTGGTGTACTTCTCATGGTCTGATGAAGGGTCCCCTCCAATCCCCGGACCCCCCCTCAGGTATCCAGTTCCTCGGGTACGGCGGTCCATCGGCTCTCTCAAAGCGGCGCCCGGTGTTGATTTTCGTCTGTTTTTGATGTATTTTTGCGGAGAAGTCGCCTCCCATTTTCTGAGGGTTTCACAGGCGACATTAATATGCAGTGAATGAGACGGGAGCAGCTGCAGCGTCCCGGGGGTTAATCTCGATTGTTTGTGCTTTCCATCTCGGTAATCAGCGCGGCGGCTCCGATTCCACCGTGTCTGCCGCAATCTCCCTTTAATTACTGGGAAGTCGAGGCGGAGGAAGCGCCAATCACCAGCAACACTTAGCGCCGCGCCGCCATGGCGGGGAACCAAACTCTGCTGAAGAACCCTCTGCAATCTTCCAGTATTTACAGAGAGACGACCGCGCGTCCCGGGGGGGGGGGGTTGATGGGGGGATTCATTCTGTTAAAGAGGAACTCCACCACATACCGCGCCCTTCAATCCAGTTATGAAAAATGATTGGCTGGAAACACAGAAATAAAGTGTCTGTCACCCCAACATGTCCTCCTCCTGATAGGTGGCTGCTGTACCATGTACCGGTATGAAGAAGTCTCCTCTTCTCTTTCCCTCTGCTTTCCTATTTCAAACTGACCACACTAAGCATGAGAGCACATCCATCCCAGCGTGGTCAGGTTTCTTCTTTACATTCTACCTAGGAGCACAGCCTGCCTGTCCTCCACTGGTCAGACTTGTGCGGACATATCCCTCTGCAATGGACTGCTGTTCCTAAGCCTCCTGCTGACACGCCCCCTCACCCTTCACAGCCATTCACTGGGAAGATCAGCGTGCTGAAGTTTCTTTGCCTCCTGCTGACACACCCATCCTGCACCGCCATTTACTAGAAAGACCAGTGTACTGCTGTTTCTTTGCCTCCTGCTGATACACCTCCAGCACAGCCAGTCATTAGAAAGGTCAGTGTACTGCTGTTCCTATGCCTCCCGCTGACACGTCCCCATCCACAACCATTCACTGGGAAGATTAGTGTACTGCTGTTCCTATGCCTCCTGCTGGCATGCCCTCCTGCACAGCCATTCACTGGGAAGATTAGTGTAATGCTGTTCCTATGCCTGCTGCTGACACGCCCCCATTCACTGGGAAGATCAGTGTACTGCTGTTCCTATGCCTCCTGCTGACAACCCCCCATCCACAACCATTCACTGGGAAGATCAGTGTATTGCTGTTCCTATGCCTCCTGCACAGCCATTCAATGGGAAGATCAGTGTACTGCTGTTCTTATGTCTCCTGCTGAGACGCGCCCCCCCCCCCCCCCCTCCTGCACAGCCATTCGCTGGGAAGATCAGTGCACTGCTGTTTCTATGTCTCCTCCTGAAAAAAATAAAATGTGAATAAAAAATAAAACAACTCTAAATAAAATAAATATAAAAACATTTAAAAAAATTATATAAATCATAATAAAAAGATATTAAAATAGATAAAAAGAAAAACAAATATCTCCTTTTATATATTTATATTAAAATAATAAAAAAAATGATCTGTTTATAAACATAAAACAACATATTAATAACAGTGTATTGTCTGGTTGATGATGGTTTACACCCAGAGCACGTCATTACATATCAGTAAACAGCGGACTATCCTGCATATATGATGGTTTTTACCAACGCGTTTCTTGGTACATAGACGACTTTTTTTCCCGGAGATGCACAAACAGCACAGATCACAGAGATCTTCATAAACCGGCCAATGTGCAAAAACATCAGATGACAGGACCATGACAGGGCAAAAAAAAAGAGACCACCCCCTTGATAAGGACCACGGAGGAAACAGCGGGGGGGGGGGTACACTGCAGAGGGGTCTGCCCATCCCCCATCTGCCCGGGGGGGGAATGGATTCATTTGTCATCCTGTTGGGGTTCGCATTGACTTTAGTCGAGTTGTGTGGTTGAGTTCCCGGTCACAGATGCGGCGTGCCCACGGGAATCCTCCTCTCATCAACAACAGACCGATGTCTGCAGATCTCGCCCACTGACACATGCTGTTTAGACCGAGAGAGGAAAAAAAATTAAAAAAAGATTATTATTTGGAAGAGACGGAATTTTAACTAATAAAGAGGCTGCAGGAAAATAGATTGTATCTGGAGAAGAGAAGAAATGTGCCTTAGATCTGCATACATTTAATGAATGGCCTCCGGGTGTCGCCCTCTTTCTGCACTGCACACTGAGGGGCCCCTGTAATGTCAGTGTGTGCGGGGCCACTTGAGAAAACGTATCGGCCTCCGCATGTCTCGTTTTATATTAGTCAGGTTGGATCCCTAGCATGTAATGTACACTACATTGCCAAAAGTATTGGGACACCTGCCTTTACACCATGGGGTGCCCAACCTGTGACCCCCTCCAGCTGCAAGTCCCATAATGATTCTGGGAGTCATGTTTGTAACTGTCAGCAGCTTGCAATGCCTCATGAGACTTGAAGTTCCGCAGCAGCCGGAGGGCCACAGGTTGAGCCCCTCCCCCCCATGCTTTACACACAAAATAACTTTAATGGCATCCCAGTCTTAGTCCGTAGGGTTCAATATTGAGTTGGCTCCGCCCTTTGCAGCTATAACAGCTTCAACTCTTCTGGGAAGGCCGTCCACAAGGTTTAGGAGTGTGTCTATGGGAATGTTTGACCATTCTTCCAGAAGAGCATTTGTGAGGTCAGGCGCTGATGTTGGACGAGAAGGCCTGGCTCGCAGTCTCCACTCTAATTAATCCCAAAGGTGCTCTATCTGGTTTGAGGTCAGTACTCTGTGCAGGCCAGTCAAGTGCCTCCACCCCAAACTGGCTCATCCATGTCTTTATGGACCTTGCTTTGCGCACTGGCCCAGATCATTTGGTGGAGGGGGGATTATGGTGTGGGGGGGGGGATTATGGTGGGGGGTTGTTTTTCAGGGGTTGGGCTTGGCCCCTTAGTTCCAGTGAAGGGAACTCTTAAGGCGTCAGCATACCAAGACATTTTGGATAATTTCATGCTCCCAACTTTGTGGGAACAGTTTGGGGATGATCCCTTCCTGTTCCAACATGACTGCGCACCAGTGTACAAAGCAAGGTCCATAAAGACATGGGTGAGCGAGTTTGGGGTGGAGGTACTTGACTCGCCTGCACAGAGTCCAGATTTGAACCTGATAGAACACCTTTGGGATGTGCAGGCCGGTCAAGTTCCTCCACCCCAAACTCGCTCATCCATGTCTTTATGGACCTTGCTTTGTGCACTGGTGTGCAGTCATGTTGGAACAGGAAGGGGCCATCCCCAAACTGTTCCCACAAAGTGTTGGTATGCTGATGTCTTAAGAGTTCCCTTCACTGGAACTAAGGGGCCAAGACCAACCCCTGAAGAACAACCCCCCACACCATAATCCCCCCTCCACCAAACTTTGGCACAAAGCAGTCAGGTAAGTACCATTCTCCTGGCGAACCCAGACACGTCCATCAGATTACCAGACAGAGACGCGTGATTGGTCACTCCAGAGAACACGTCTCCACTGCTCTAAGGTCCGGGGGCGGCGTGTTTAACACCACGGCATCCGACACTTTGTATTGTACTTGGTGATGTAAGGCTTGGATGCAGCTGCTCGGCCATGGAAACCCATCCCATGAAGATCTCTACACTCTACAGAGGTAAGGAGTATAACACAGAGTGCAAGGGTCTCAAGGAACACACACAGTGCAGAGGTCAGGAGTAATTAACACACAGAGCACAGAGGTCAGAAGTAACACACAGAGCACAGGGGTCAGAACTAAGTAACACACAGGGAGCAGGGTTCAGGAGTAAGTAACATACAGGGAGCAGGGGTCAGGAGTAAGTAACACACAGGGAGCAGGGGTTAAGAGTAAGTAACACACAGGATGCAGGGGTCAGAAGTAAGTAACACACAGGGTGCAGGGGTCAGGAGTAACACGCAGGGAGCAGGGGTCAGGAGTAAGTAGCACACATGGAGCAGGGGTCAGGAGTAAGTAACACAGGGGTCAGAAGTAACACACAGGGAGCAGGGGTCAGAAGTAAGTAACATGGGTCAGAAGTAACACGCAGGGATCAGGAGTAAGTAACACACAGGGCGCAGGGGTCAGGAGTAACGCACAGGGAGCAGGGGTCAGGAGTAAGTAACGCACAGGGAGCAGGGGTCAGGAGTAAGTAACGCACAGGGAGCAGGGGTCAGGAGTAAGTAACGCACAGGGAGCAGGGGTCAGGAGTAAGTAACGCACAGGGAGCAGGGGTCAGGAGTAAGTAACACACAGGGTGCAGGGGTCAGGAGTAACGCACAGGGAGCAGGGTTCAGGAGTAAGTAACGCACAGGGAGCAGGGTTCAGGAGTAAGGAGCGCAGAGGGAGCAGGGTTCAGGAGTAAGGAGCGCACAGGGAGCAGGGGTCAGGAGTAAGTAACGCACAGGGAGCAGGGGTCAGGAGTAAGTAACACACAGGGTGCAGGGGTCAGGAGTAACGCACAAGGAGCAGGGTTCAGGAGTAAGTAACGCACAGGGAGCAGGGTTCAGGAGTAAGGAGCGCACAGGGAGCAGGGGTCAGGAGTAAGTAACGCACAGGGAGCAGGGGTCAGGAGTAAGAAATGCAGAAGTCAGGTCAGAAGCAAGTTTTGCACAGGTTGCCGGGTAATGCAGCATAATTTGATCTATAATCTACTTCCTACATTGGCTTGGTGGCTCACTGGTTGTGCCCGGTTCCCCCACTTGAAAGCTCAGCACATCACCCTACCCCTCTCCTGATCAAACATCACAAAATGTTGAGGGCATCCATGGCATCGTTCCTGACACCCAGCAGTAGGGATGAGCTTCAAGTTCGAGTCAAACTCATGTTCGACTTGAACATTGGCTGTTCGCCAGTTCGCTGAACAGCGAACAATTTGGGGTGTTCGCGGCAAATTCGAATGCCACGGAACACCCTTTAAAAGTCTATGGGAGAAATCAAAAGTGCTAATTTTAAAGGCTTATATTTATGGTATTGTCATAAAAAGTGTTTGGGGACCTGGGTCCTGCCCCAGGGGACATGGATCAATTCAAAAAAAGTTTTAAAAACTGTCGTTTTTTCGGGAGCAGTGATTTTAATAATGCTTAAAGTGAAACAATAAAAGTGTAATATCCCTTTAAATTTCGTACCTGGGGGGTGTCTATAGTATGCCTGTAAAGGGGCGCATGTTTCCCGTGTTTAGAACAGTCTGACAGCAAAATGACATTTCAAAGGAAAAAAAGTAATTTTAACTACTCGCGGCTATTAATGAATTGCCGGTCCGACAATACACATAGAAGTTCATTGATAAAAACGGCATGGGAATTCCCCACAGGGGAACCCCGAACCAAAATTTTAAAAAAAAAAATGACATGGGGGTCCCCCTAAATTCCATACCAGGCCCTTCAGGTCTGGTATGGATATTAAGGGGAACCCAGGCCAAAATTTAAAAAAAAATGGCATGGGGTCCCCTCAAAATCTATACCAGACCCCTCAGGTCTGGTATGGATTTTAAGGGGAACCCCACGCCAAAATTTAAAAAAAACGGTGTGGGGTCCCCCTAAATATCCATACCAGACCCTTATCTGAGCACGCAACCTGGCAGGCCGCAGGAAAAGAGGGGGGGACGAGAGAGGGCCCCCCCCTCCTGAATGGTACCAGGCCACATGCCCTCAACATTGGGAGGGTGCTTTGGCGTAGCCCCCCAAGAAGATGAAGGAAGAAACCGAAGGAAGATAGAAGAAAGAAGATAGAAGATAGAAGAAGCATTTAAATAAAGGAATTGTCAAAAACTGTCTCTTGTCATTTTTAACATTTTTGACACTTTTTTAGTGAAATGGTAGGGGTACTTTTGTACCCCCTTACCATTTCACACAGGGGGAGGGCCGGGGATCTGGGGGTCCCCTTGTTAAGGGGGCTTCCAGATTCCGATAAGCCCCCCGCCCGCAGACCCCCACAACCACCGGCCAGGGTTGTGGGGATGAGGCCCTTGTCCTCATCAACATGGGGATGAGGCCCTTGTCCTCATCAACATGGGGACAAGGTGTTTTGGGGGGCTACCCCAAAACACCCTCCCAATGTTGAGGGCATGTGGCCTGGTACAGTTCAGGAGGGGGGGCGCTCTCTCGCCCCCCCTCTTTTCCTGCGGCCTGCCAGGTTGCGTGCTCGGATAAGGGCCTGGTATAGATTTTTAGGGGGACCCCATGCCATTTTTTTTTATTGTGGCGCGGGGTTCCCCTTAAAATCCATACCAGACCTGAAGGGTCTGGTATGGATTTTGAGGGGGACCCCACGCCATATTTTTTTTTTTTGGCCGGGGTTCCCCTTAATATCCATACCAGACCTGAAGGGCCTGGTATGGAATTTAGGGGGACCCCCACGTCATTTTTTAAAAAATTTTGTGGGGAATTCCCATGCCGTTTTTATCAATGAACTTCTATGTGTATTGTCGGACCGGCAATTCATTAATAGCCGCGAGTTTTAAATGACTTTTTTTCCTTTGAAATGTCATTTTGCTGTCAGACTGTTCTAAACACGGTAAACATGCGCCCCTTTACAGGCATACTATAGACACCCCCCAGGTACGAAATTTAAAGGGATATTACACTTTTATTGTTTCACTTTAAGCATTATTAAAATCACTGCTCCCGAAAAAACGTCCGTTTTTAAAACTTCTTTTTGCATTGATCCATGTCCCCTGGGGCAGGACCCAGGTCCCCAAACACTTTTTATGACAATAACTTGCATATAAGCCTTTAAAATGAGCACTTTTGATTATTCATGTTCGTGTTACCATAGACTTTAACGGTGTTCGCGTGTTCGAACAAATTTTTTGCCTGTTCGCATGTTCTGGTGCGAACCGAAACAGGGGGGTGTTCGGCTCATCACTGCCCACCAGCATAAAGTAATCCCAGCAGTGCACAGGCCTGTACATGGGTGGCATCCAAATTATCCGGCTATTTTCAATTGACTTTTGCGCAGTGTGACTGTTGAATTGGCACCTGAACAGTGCCAGGATTCTGCTACCCTACTCTTAGAGAAGATGCCGGGGATGCCTGTTATTCTCCAGAACTGCCCCCTTCACAACACTGACTGTCCCCAATAAATGAGGACAAAGGGTAACCTTAGAGCAATGTGATTGGCCGATAGCTTACATCGCTTTCCCTGTGATGAGTTATGAAGTCGGATTTTCCTCGGATCTTCATGGGGTCACAATGGCAGCACAGGGGAGGGGGGACCTATTCTTCTTCTTCTTCTCCTCCGGATGGCGGTGTTGGAGACGGCTGGAGTCACCCGCACTGCCAACCACGCCCACTAATAACTGTAAATTGCTACAAAGACGAATACGTTATAAGTCTGAAGGTGAACCATTAATTATCTGGCTAATCCTCATCTTGTGGTCCACAAGCTCATTATCGGTTTATCTCATTAATGACGGATTTATCCAGGACGATATTAATTTCTCTAAGTCTAATGAATTAGTGTAAGTAGGTGAGCGCTACCAACCATCAGAGCCACCACCAGGAAGTCTGTGGATAATCCCCTCCTCGGGGACAACATTGAGAACTAAAGAAGAACTCCGGGCATCATATACACAGGTCTACAGTATGTCACAAAAGTAAGTACACCCCTCACATTTTTGTAAATATTTTCTTCTATCTTTTCATGTGACAACACTGAAGAAATGACACTTTGCTACGATGTAAAGTAGTGAGCGTACAGCTTGTATAACAGCATATTTACAGTGTAAATTTGCTGCCCCCCTCAAAATAATTAGCCATTTTCCCTCCCCGGTGTCATGTGACTCGTTAGTGTTACAAGGTCTCAGGTGTGAATGGGGAGCAGGTGTGTTTAATTTGGTGATATCACTCTCACTCTCTCATTCTGGTGACTGAAAGGTCAACATGGCACCTCATGGCAAAGAACTCTCTGAGGATCTGAAAAAAAGAATTGTTGCTCTACCTAAAGATGGCCTAGGCTATAAGAAGATTGCCAAGACCCTGAAACTGAGCTGCAGCACGGTGGTCAAGACCATACAGCGGTATAACAGGACAGGTTCCACTCAGAACAGGCCTCGCCATGGTCCACCAAAGAAGTTGAGATCACGTGCTCAGCGTCATATCCAGAGGTTGTCTTTGGGAAATAGACGTATGAGTGCTGCCAGCATTGCTGCAGAGGTTGTAGGGGTGGGGGGGTCAGCCTGTCAGTGCTCAGACCATACTCCACACGCTGCATCAAATTGGTCTGCATGGCTGTCATCCCAGAAGGAAGCCTCTTCTAAAGATGATGCACAAGAAAACAAGCAGACTAAGGACATGGATTACTGGAACTATGTCCTGTGGTCTGATGAGACCAAAATAAACTTATTTGGTTCAGATGGTGACAAGCGTGTGTGGGGGCAACCAGGTGAGGAGGACAAAGACAAGCGTGTCTTGCCTACAGTCAAGCATGGTGGTGGAAGTGTCATGGTCTGGGGCTGCATGAGTGCTGCTGGCACTGGGGAGCTACAGATCATCGAGGGAACCATGAATTCCAACATGTACTGTGACATACTGAAGCAGAGCATTATCCCCCCCTTCAGAGACTGCGTCTATATCTGAGGCAAAACCAGATCTCGAGTACCCAAATGGGTTCTATATCTTCCCAAGCTACAAGGTGGACTAGGTCTCCCTCACTTCACCAAATACTATCCAGCGGCCCAGCTAGCCCAACTACCGAAATACCACGCTACTCAGGAAACACCCCATTGGGTTGCCCTCGAATCCGTGGACTGCGACGGTGTCCCAGTGGTCAACCTGCTAAGGATCTGCCCATGTAATCGCAGAACACTGAAGAACTCCACTACACGCCACTTGTTACAACTTTGGGACAACCTCAAAACCAAGTTTGGATTCCAATCCCCACATAATCCCCCTTTGTCCTATCTCCGCAACCCTGCTTTCTACCCTGCGTGGTCCTCACCTTCTACCTTCCATAGGTGGTCGTCCGCTAATCTCATTCGAGCCTACTCATTTACTACTCCTGATACCTTCAAAACGTTCCCTACACGCAGGGAGTCCTATGGCCTTCCTAAACTCCTAAATTTTCTGTTACCTCCAACTCAAGCACTTCTTTACCCCTTGCTTGCGCACCAACATCTCCCTCCCTGACCTGTCAGCTTTCGAAACGCATCTGTAATAAAGACCCTCACACTCGGAGATTAATTCCTCTCATCTACACCCAGCTATCAGATCCCCCCAGGAACACTTCCTTCCGCTATGCAGCGCAATAGGAAGCTGACATATACCTCCAGCTTGAGCTGAAAGACTGGTCCATTTGACTAGCCACTAAATCTGCATCCCAGAATGTAGTAGCCTCTGAAACCAACTATAAGGTATTAACGCGCTGGTACTTAGTCCCCGCCCGGATATCAAAATACCTCCCCTCCTACTCCCCTAATTGTTTCCGAGGTTGCACTAAACGAGGCACGCACCTCCACATTTGGTAGAGCTGCCCTTTAGACCAAAGGTTCTGGACCAACATCTTACGCATTATCTCTACTCTGGTCGGCAGTACTCTTGACCTCGACCCCTCCATTGCCCTACTTAATAAAAAAACCTATAGACCTGACTGGCCTCCAATTCCAATTACTTCTGCGGGTCACCACAGCTGCAAAGCAAATGATCACAAAGGCCTGGAAAACTCCCCACCTGAGCACTTTGGAAACTAAACATAGGATCACTAGAGCGATGATCCACGCTAAGGTCAAGGCTCTACTCCTCGATAAGGTCACGAAATTTGAAAGACTTTGGCAACCATGGGTTGATCATTTTCTTCCCCCTGATTTTGATAGCTCTCTACTCTGCCCTTAAGCTACTTCCCTCCAAAGTATATATAGCCAGAAGACTCCGCCTTCCTGCCCCGGCGACTTCTCTTCTCTCTCCTGCTCCCCCTTTTTTTCTTTATTTTCAAACCCCCCCTTATCACTTCTCCTTCTTCTCTGTTCCTCAATGGTTCATTCACCACAATGGGCTCTCCTCCCAGGACCCACAAACCTACCGTAGGACCATGATCAGATACCCATAGTTCTTTGTTTTTGATCTGAACTCTTTCCCATCTCATCCCTAAGTCTTGCTTTACCTAGCTCCCTAGCCCGCTGCCGATCCCAGATTCGGGCCTCACTACTGACTTGCTGTATCTTGGCTATACATTACATCACTCACCGGTTTTAAATGCACTGCACTATTGCTGCTACCATCATCTTCACAACTTGGACTGCATCCTTACTGGTTCCATGGTTTACCTATGCTTCATACACCACCATCGCTCCCCCTCCGCCCCCACGTTATATACAGATTTCTCCTAATAAAACGTTTGAGCGATAGATTAAAAGTTAACTGAATGGTCTCCCCCTCACGACACAGCTTGTTCCCAGATAGGGTGTCTTAAGGGTGTTGGACGATCCTCCTGACCCCGAACTCATCCATTTGAAGGTATTTCACTGTCGACTCAGGTTTGTTACTACTGCTTTGCAAATGTGTGCTAACTAAACCCCTGCCTTTAACATACGGTTAGACAGGTAAATTTGGTTGGTCAGCAGACTGGTTGGTGAGTTGAGCTATGGAATTGTCTTTTTCTTGTATGTATATGCCCTCCATGTGCTCCTTACTGTGAAGGCCAGTTATGGGTGTGGGCGGTGACCAGTGTCTTGTTACCGTTTGTATATTTGGGTCGGTGACACACTGGACGCCTCTGCTGCTATTGCTGGGTGTCCAGTGTGTGTCCTGTCCCTTTAAGGGGGCTAGGGCGGCCTCCTGGCTCACCTGTCTCACACCTATCCATTCAATGCATGTGCTTCCACTGTGGAGACACTTATAAATTTAGTGTTAGGACTGCAAGTAATACAGGGTGCCTTGACGAGGCCTTGCAGCTTTCACATGCGTTTGCAAATGTGTGCTAACTAAACCCCTGCCTTTAACATACGGTTAGACAGGTAAATTTGGTTGGTCAGCAGACTGGTTGGTGAGTTGAGCTATGGAATTGTCTTTTTCTTGTATGTATATGCCCTCCATGTGCTCCTTACTGTGAAGGCCAGTTATGGGTGTGGGCGGTGACCAGTGTCTTGATACCCATACATTTATCCTACTGTAAGGTTGACACTGTTTCCTCCTTCCCTTTCTTTTTTTTTCTGTTCCCCATTTAAACTAAAATAAAAATATTGAACAAGAAAATAATGGTGGCCACACAAAATACTGAAACTTTGGGCCCAATTTGGACATTTTCACTTAGGGGTGTACTGACATTTGTTGCCAGAGGTTTAGACATTAATGGCTGTGTGTTGAGTTATTTTGAGGGGACAGCAAATTTACACTGTTATACAAGCTGTACACTCACTACTTTAGATTGCCCCTGGGGACACAGATGTAAGGAGGGGCTCCGCTGGGGACACAGATGTAACGAGGGGCTCTGCTGGGGACACAGATGTAAGGAGGGGTTCCGCTGAGGACACAGATGTAAGGAGGAACTCCGCTGATGGGGGCACAGATGTAAGAAGGGACTCCGCTGATGACACTGATGTAAGAAGGGACTCCGCTGATGACACTGATGTAAGGAGGGGCTCCGCTGGGGACACAGATGTAACGAGGGGCTCCGCTGGGGACACAGATGTAAGGAGGGGTTCCGCTGAGGACACAGATGTAAGGAGGAACTCCGCTGATGGGGGCACAGATGTAAGAAGGGACTCCGCTGATGACACTGATGTAAGAAGGGACTCCGCTGATGACACTGATGTAAGGAGGGGCTCTGCTGGGGACACAGATGTAAGGAGGAACTCCGCTGATGGGGGCACAGATGTAAGGAGGGGCTCCACTGGGGACACTGATGTAAGTAGGGGCTCCACTGGGGACACAGATGTAAGGAGGGGCTCTGCTGGGGACACTGATGTAAGGAGGGGCTCCACTGGGGACACTGATGTAAGGATTGGCTCTGCTGGGGACACAGATGTAAGAAGGGGCTCCGCTGATGGGGATGCTGATGTAAGGAGGGGCTCCACTGGGGACACAGATGTAAGGAGGGACTCCGCTGATGGGGGCACAGATGCAAGGAGGGACCCTGCTGGGGACACAGATGTAAGGAGGGACTCCGCTGATGGGGGCACAGATGCAAGGAGGGACTCCGCTGATGGGGGCACAGATGCAAGGAGGGACTCCACTGGGGACACTGATGTAAGGAGGGACTCTGCTGGGGGCACCTGATGTAAGGAGGGACTCTGCTGGGGGCACCTGGTGTAAGGATGGATTTCGCTGAGGGCACCTGATGTAAGGGTGGACTCCGCTGGGGGAACCTGATGTAAGGATGGCACCCTGCTGGGGGCACCTGATGTAAGGACAGACTCCGCCGGGGGCACCTGATGTAAGGACGAACTCCATTAGGGGCACCTGATGCAAGGATGGACTCCGCCGGGTGCAACTGATGCAAGGACGGACTCTGCCGGGGGCACCTGATGCAAGTACGGACTCCGCTGGAGCCACCTGATGTAAGGACGGACTCTGCTGGGGGCACCTGATGAAAGGACGGCACCCTGCTGGGGGCACCTGATGTAAGGACGGACTCCGTCGGAGGGAACTGATGTAAGGACGGACTCTGCTAGGGGCACCTGATGTAAGGACGGACTCTGCTAGGGGCACCTGATGTAAGGACGGACTCCGCTGGGGACACCTGGTGGCAGGCGACATGGCAGGTAACACACTCAGGGCTCCCACTGATTCTGCATTATGGTGAGTTGAATGATTTCATTTTATATTACAATGTAATAATAGAAATAATGTGCTTCAATCATCCTGACACCATAACAACCAAGGTGTTGGGATGATTGAAGTGCTAACACCAGGTGTTTGGAGAATCTTTATCTGCTGATTGTTAACCTTTCTAGAATACACATATTTCTATTGTGTAGGATCTGGGCCTGCTATCCCTCCCTCTCTCCCTCCATCCCTTGTTCATCTCAGATGCTATCCACACCCCCTTAGAGCCACACCATTTAAGCCACGCCCACTATTTTGCTGAAACTGCACCCATTTTTACCAAGTGGGAGGGATCAAAAAGGAGGGGCGGTGTCTTGCGTCCCCCCATCCTAAAACTTTACCAGCCGCCACTGGTGAAGGGTGTACTCACTTTTGTGAATATATACAATATTAGGGATGCACCGATTCCATTTTTCTTACGAGTACCTCTTTTTTTAGTACTCGCCGATACCAATTACCGATACCTACCGCAACTGTTTTGTTTTAACTTCACCTGTCAGCAATGGTACAAAGCATTGAAAAATTATTTACAAATTAAATAAATATATATTTTTTTAAATTTAGCACTTTTTCAATGTGAAATGTGTAAATATATGTGTAAAAATATTCACTAACAAAGCAAACAAAAAAAAGTTTTAATTGTTTATCGTTTATAAAATAGAAGTGAACAAAAGAAAAAAAAAGCAGGAAAATAATAATTAAATGGAGGAGAATAGGGAGGTAATTAAGACTGATTAGAGTAAATGAAGGGTTATTAAGGGGTTAAACAGAGGAACATTTGTTCATCCCTTTGATCTGCAGATGAGGAAACAGAAATAAACAAAAAGAAACAATGTTTCTTTTTATTTCAGTATTTCAGGGCTGAGCAATGTTGGTAATTAAGATTGTGTGGCTGCTTTTTTTTTTTTGACAGCTCCAATTACCGGACTTCAACACTGGGAAGACCCACTGACAGCTCAAAGAGCCGAGCCTGAAAGTATCGGAAAGTATCGGAAAGTATCAGAAAGTATTGTGCATTTGCAGGAGTACTGATACTTGTGCAAATACTCGGTATCGGCACCGATACCGATACTAGTATCGGTGCAACCCTAATATATATGTTACATGCGAGCCATTCCTACATTTCATAAAATAACACCTTACAATGAAATCTGACGCCAGACACGATTATTTAGAGCTGCCAAAAAAAAAATCTAATTTCTATTCTCTACAACAGTAACCTGCAAGATTTCCCCACAATCCTCATCCCTTGCTCTGGTAATTGGCTCACCGCCTCCCATGGAGGTCGTGAGGTTAAAATGCATGCAGCCTCCCGGTTAGAATACGGCATCCCCAGCAATGTTATTAGATTTACTGCACTGGGAGTTTCATCTTTGGTAACATAACGGGGGGGACTTTATCTTTTTGGAGGGGTGCAATGCTCCTTTTTGCAGCACGGGGCCGATCACATGATTACAGAAGGGGGTGGATTATTATGGGGGGGGGGGTGTAAAATTTTAAGGGAATGGGGGGGGTGTGTGTAAAATGACGCTGCCTAAATCTAGTAAGCGATTGCGTTTAAATAAAGTCTAGTAGCGTGTGCTATCAATTTAAATTACAAACCACACAAAAATTATATGTGTTAAATCCTATAAGTGCTTAATATAAATAATGTTCCATTTGCAGTCCTGAGTAACTAATAAAAAAAAGTTCCATGAAACAAAACAAAAAATGACACATATGATGTAAACCTATAATAAAGTGCTCAATGTGCTTACCCTGTTTCCCCGAAAATAAGACCTAGCGTGATCGTCAGTGATGGCTGCAATATAAGCCCTACCCCCTAAATAAGCCCTAGTTAAAGTCCTTGTCCTTATTTTCAGGGTAGGGCTTATTTTCGGGGAAACAGGGTAGAGCTTATTTGGGGCGTAGGGCTTATATTGCAGCCATCACTGACAATCACGCTAGGTCTTATTTTTTGGGGAAACAGGGTATTGTGCAAAAAGTGTCCATAAAAAATATTTGTCCATTAAACCCGGAGTATACTCCGTATAAAATTATACAGTGAGTGAAAAAAGTATTTGATCGGCTGCTGATTTTGTACATTCGCCCACTGACAAAGAAACGATCAGTCTATAATTTTAATGGTCGGTTTATTATAACAGTGAGAGACAGAATAACAAAAAAAAAATATCCAGAAAAACACATTTCAAAAAAAGTTATAAACTGATTTGCATTTTAATGAGTGAAATAAGTATTTTATCCCCTGTCAATCAGCAAGATTTCTGGCTCCCAGGTGTCTTTTATACAGGTAACAATCTGAGATTAGGAACACTCCCTGTATAAAAGACACCTGTCCACAGAAGCAATCAATCAGATTCCAATCTCTCCACCATGGCCAAGACCAAAGAGCTGTCCAAGGATGTCAGGGACAAGATTGTAGACCTACACAAGGCTGGAATGGGCTACAAGACCATCGCCAAGCAGCTTGGTGAGAGGGTGACAAGAGTTGGTGCGATTATTCTCAAATGGAAGAAACACAAAATAACTGTCAATCTCCCTCGGTCTGGGGCTCCATGTAAAATCTCACCTTGTGGAGTTTCAATGATCATGAGAACGGTGAGGAATCAGCCCACAACTACACAGGAGAATCTTGTCAATGATCTCAGCTGGGACTATAGTCACCAAGAAAACCAAGAAAACACACTACGCCGTGAAGGGCTGAAATCCTGCAGTGTCCGCAAGGTCCTCCTGCTCAAGAAAGCCCATGTACAGGCCGGTCTGAAGTCTGCTCATGAACATCTGAATGATTCGGAAGAGAACTTGGTGAAAGTGTTGTGGTCAGATGAGACCAAAATCAAGTTCTTTGGCATCAACTCAACTCGCTGTGTTTGGAGGAGGAGGAATGCTGACTATGACCTCAAGAACATCATCCCTACAGCCAAGCACGGAGGTGGAAACATTCTGCTTTGGGGGTGTTTTTCTGCTAAGGGGACAGGATAATTTCACCACATCAAAGGGACGATGGACGGGGCCATGTACCTTCAAATCTTTGGTGAGAACCTCCTTCCCTCAGCCAGGGCATTGAAAATGGGTTGTGGATGGGTCCTCCAGCATGACAATGACCCAAAACACACGGCCAAGGCAACAAAGGAGTAGCACAAGAAAAAGCACATTAAGGTCCTCGAGTGGCCTGGTCAGCCTCCAGACCTTAATCCCATAGAAAATATGTGGAGGGAGCTGAAGGTTCGAGTTACCAAACGTCAGCCTCAAAACCTTAATGACTTGGAGAGGATCTGCAAAGAGGACAAAATCCCTCCTGAGATGTGTGCAAACTTGGTGGCCAACTACAAGAAACGTCTGACCTCTGTGATGACCAACAAGGGTTTTGCTACCAAAGTACTAAGTCATGTTTTGTGAAGGGGTCAAATACTTATTTCACTCATTAAAATGCAAATCAATTTATAACTTTTTTGAAAATGCTTTTTTCTGGATATTTTTCTTGTTATTCTGCCTCTCACTGTTATAATAAACCGACCATTAAAATTTTAGACCGATTGTTTCTTTGTCAGTGGGGCGAACTTACAAAATTAACAGCCGATCAAATATTTTTTCCCCTACATGAATGTAAAAATTCACTGGTGTAAACAAAAAAAATCACAAACAACAAAACAAACAAAAAATCTAGTGACTTCCAAAGTGACTTGTGCCTGGATCAAAATATTTCTTGGTGAAAAGTTGGGTGAATTCCACACGTGCTCCCCTCTCAGTTCCACACTCACCAGAACGATGTACCCCTGCAGGGGTAAAGAGCATTCAAGCAAGATCGTCTCTGCTCTCTTATCTGGTGATATCTCCTCCTCCATGGAGAGTCTGGTTAATTACCAGCATTCTTCCTACCGATCACCAATGTAAGGAACATTCTTCCCACTGATCACCAATGTAAGGAACATTCTTCTCACTGATCACCAATGTAAGGAACATTCTTCTCACTGATCACCAATGTAAGGAACATTCTTCTCACTGATCACCAATGTAAGGAACATTCTTCTCACTGATCACCAATGTAAGGAACATTCTTCCCACTGATCACCAATGTAAGGAACATTCTTCCCACTGATCACCAATGTAAGGCACATTCTTCTCATTGATCACCAATGTAAGGAACATTCTTCTCACTGATCACCAATGTAAGGAACATTCTTCTCACTGATCACCAATATAAGGGACATTCCTCCCACTGATCATCACACTAATGTATCATGATATACGAATTTTTAGCAGAAGGTTTCCTGAGACCAGAAAGTTATTTCAAGGGTTCCTCTGTGTTGAAAAGACTGCTCTAGCATGTCACTTCTGCTTCTCTGAAGTAACACAAACTCTAAGGAGAGTGATAGCTGAACACATTGCGGCTACAAAATGGATAGTAAATAAATAAATGTAGTGCTATGTGTAAAATTATAAATATAAACTGCAAATCTCTAAAATAAATAAATCCTACATATAAATGAATAGTCCATAAAATGAAAAAATTAAGAAATAAAACATGAAAAACTCTTCTTGTGATCAGTGTATCCACACAATTCCACCGCAGTGATTGTTCGTCCTCAAAAGGAGAGCACACCACCAGTAAAAATGCGCGCTCACCTCCCAGATGAGTCAAAACTCATATGTGGATCTCCCCACGAGCTCTTTGCTCTCACTTCCTCTTCCCAAAATTTGTAGTGTATCGTTGCTATAGCAGACTTAGCTGTGGCGACGCCCGGAGGGTTGCTATAGCAACGATACACTACAAATTAGCTTAGAGGGATCAGCCCACCCATCTACTAAGGAAGGCCTGTGATTGGCCGATACGCGAATACGCCTGTGATTGGCTGATCACAAGAAGAGTTTTTCATGTTTTATTTCTTCATTTTTTCATTTTATGGACTATTCATTTATATGTAGGATTTATTTATTTTAGAGATTTACACTTTATATTTATAATTTTACACATAGCGCTACATTTATTTACTATCCATTCTGAAACCAGTGTGGTGTACCACTTGGAATGTTTAGCAGCTGTGCACGTTTATTATTAGGTTATCTTATTTAAACATCACAATTTTTTTTTACTTGTGGCGCTGATTGCTTCATCTTATAATTTACATTGCGGCCACAAACTCACTGTGTGACATGGGCCCCACCAGATTTATGTTTTTGTGTTGATTAGATCATTCCAGAAAATATCATCCCCTTGATTTTGCCCCATCTTATCTTCTAACACGCAGTTCCCAATTTCACCTCTAGAGGTCACTGTGACAGCTGTGGCTTATCTAGAAATCCCTTCAGGTGCTGATGTTGAAACACTGCCATCTGCTGGCTGATATATGAAACTGCAGCAAAGAGTTCTTTTTTTTTTGTAGTGACCTTTAAATGAACACTTCAATATAATCTGAAAAGTTGGCAGGAAAATAATTACAGGAGACACAGGGAGGAACTGCGCAGCACAGCATGACAGTAAAATAAAAATCTGCAGATACATCCAGAGGCACACTGGAAGTTTTGCTTAGTCTGGCAATAGGTAAAGAATATAAAACTCAAATTAGAAGGAGCGGGTTTGCTGAGCTGCACGGTTGCAGTGTTTGCTGGAACATTACCAGCTTACTAATTTCATCAGTTGGGTCCACTCTGTAAATTATTTCTGTGCTGGACTAGAACGCAGATGTTTTGTAAAGCAAGCTAGTCATTAAAATGAAGCCCCCCCCCCTCCCCTCCTATGTGCCAGGCCTCCACCAATGCCTAATCTTACTATTAGAGCTGCTTCCCTGCCTCTGCCCCTGAATGAACACTACCATTTACCAACAACAATTAGTACAGTGATTGTGCACTATATGACTCCGCCCATCATGCAACAGCACTGGGATTGGCTGGTCAGACCGCTGCATGGTGCAAGCATGGGGGGTGGCGTCAGGTCAGAGGCATGCAATCAGTGCAGAGGGAGCGTTTAGCCATAGGAGGATGGAGATTGGGAGGGTTTTATTTGGTTACAATGTAACCAATGGTAAATTGTATTTGCTAATTCTTCAGAATTGTTACACTGCATGTCAGCACCTTTGGTCACCTGCTGGTGGCACTGTGCTTCTCAGAGCGGAAGGATGTAGTTCCTGTGTCCACCAGCAGGTGTCTCCCAGCGGATTCCAGTAATCAGTTTCCACCTGATGCTGGCTGCTGGGAGGGTATTTAAGGTCTTTCCCTACTAGTGCTTTTCGCTTTAGGGTTTTGCTGCTGCCAGATTCTGTTTGCCATTGATCTTGACCTTGCTTCTGCCCTGTACCCTCTGTTGCCTTGTGCCTACTCCTCATTAGTCCCAATTATAGTTTTGGTTCGCCCTTCCCATCTGATTCTTGCACATCCAGTTTTCCCCGGCTTTTCTGTGTTCCCCAATTTTGTATAAACAGTAAAACCTTGGATTGCGAGCATAATTCATTCCAGAAACATGCCTGTAATCCAAAGCACTCTTATATCAAAGCAACATTTTCCCATAAGAAATCATGGAAACACAAATGATTCGTTCCACAAACATTTATTCATAAATCCTTCAGTTTATAGTCCGTATAAAAAGATTATAGCAATGTGATTGGTTGTGTAACCATAAAATATCCATCCACAAATGGAAGCCTCCACAAGGGGATTAGAAACAAAAGCCAGCAGGAGCTCCAGAGTATAAAAGAGAAGAGAGGCGCCTCTAAGTGTAGCAATATGGTTACATTTAATGAAGGTACAACATTTAGCAACTCACATGGTTGATGATTAAAACAGACACATCTAAGTATGCAGGATTCCGGGGTAAAGCTGTCCACATAGACCATTCCCCGCACCGCCGGCTCTCACCGCTGTCAGTCTGAAATTGTGACCGGGCAGACTACCCTGCAGTAGAGCGATCTGAAAGCGTGGCTTGAAGCGCTCGTGGAGCGCAGCGTGGAAGGGATGATGGCGGTGCGGGGGATGGTCTATGTGGACAGCTTTACCCCGGATGCCTCCATACTTAGATGTGTCTTTTTTCATCATCAACCATGTGAGTTGCTAAATGTTGTACCTTCATTAAGTGTAACCATATTGCTACACTTAGAGGCGCCTCTCTTCTCTTTTATACTCAGTTGTGACGCAACGTGACGCTACTTGTATATCAAGACATCGCTTCTTTATCAAGTCAAAATTTAGTAAAAAATTTTGCTGGTCTTGCAAAACTCTCTCAAACCAAAGGTTTTATTGCACGGTATTGTATAAAGTAGGGCTGTTTGTTATGTTGATTAGTCCCGTATTCTGTCACCTGGGTTTTTGGTTCACTTATATTTCCATGTTTGCTGTGTGCTGGTGTTTCGAAGGATTTTGTTTCACTGTGAATAAATCTAAATCTTACACAGTCTGGTCCCAGTTTCCTGAGTGTAGCCATCCTGCTGCCGATTCCCGACACTGCATCTTTTATTACAAAGACCTATGGATTTTCTTACTCTCTTCGGCTCCATCTAGTGTCCATAATTCAGTATTAACTACTGCCCATAATAAAAGAACATTGGTTCAGAAGAGAATATAGTCTAAAGAACATTCGTTTTGCCCAATTCACACCTATAGATTCAATGGACAAATGGTTGTCTTGAAAAGCCTTGAACACCAGATATGATTTTTATTTTATTTTTTTTAATGCAGCACACCGCAATACACGGCATGCACATCTGCTCCTATAAGGGGGTGTCATTCAAAAGGAAGGGCATCTCAACACACACACAATGGTGCACCATGCATTCTGGGGGCACATTAGCACAACACCAAATTACAGTGCACCTGGAAAGTATTCACAGTGCTTCACTTTTTCCACATTTTGTTATGTTACAGCCTTATTGCAAAATGGTTAAAATTAATTATTTTCCTCAAAATTCTACAAACAATCCCCCATAATGACAACGTGAAAGTTTGTTTGAAATCTCTGGCAATTTATTAAAAATAAAAAAGGAAAAATCCCATGTACATAAGAATCACAGGCTCCTCCCATGTACACAAGTATCACAGGCCCCTCCCATGTACACAAGTATCACAGGCTCCTCCCATGTCCATAAGTATCACAGGCTCCTCCCATGTACACAAGTATCACAGGCCCCTCCCATGTACACAAGTATCACAGGCTCCTCCCATGTACATAAGTATCACAAGCTCCTCCCATGTACATAAGTATCACAGGCCCCTTCTCAAGTACACAAGTATCACAGGCTCCTCCCATGTACATAAGTATCACAGGCTCCTCCCATCACAGGCTCCTCCCATGTTCATAAGTATCACAGGCTCCTCCCATCACAGGCTCCTCCCATGTACATAAGTATCACAGGCCCCTTCTCATGTACACAAGTATCACAAGCTCCTCCCATGTACATAAGTATCACAGGCTCCTCCCATGTACATAAGTATCACAGGCTCCTCCCATGTACATAAGTATCACAGGCTCCTCCCATGTACATAAGTATCACAGGCTCCTCCCATGTACACAAGTATCACAAGCTCCTCCCATGTACATAAATATCACAAGCTCCACCCATGTACATAAGTATCACAGACTCCTCCCATGTACATAAGTATCACAGGCTCTTCCCATCACAGGCTCCTCCCATGTACATAAGTATCACAGCCTTTGCCATGACACTCAAAATTGAGCCCCGGTGCATACTATTTCCACTGATCATCCTTGAGATGTTTCTACAACATGGTTGGAGCCCACCTGTGGTAAATTCAGTTGATTGGACATGATTTGGAAAGGTACACACCTGTCTATAGAAGGTCCCATAGGTAACAGTGCATGTCAGAGCACAAACCAAGCCATGAAGTCCAAGGAATTGTCTGTAGACCTCCAAGACAGGATTGTATGGAGGCACAGATCGGGGGAAGGGTATAAAAACATTTCTGCAGCATTGAAAGTCCCAATGAGCACAGTGGCCCCCATCATCTGTAAACGGAAGAAGTTTGGAACCACCAGGACTCTTCCTAGAGCGGCCGCCCGGCCACACTGATCGATCGGGAGAGAAGGGCCTTAGTCAGGGAGGTGACCAAGAACCCGATGGTCACTCTGACAGAGCTCCAGCATTTCTCTGTGGAGAGAGGAGAACCTTCCAGAAGAACATCCATCTCTGCAGCACTCCACCAATCAGGCCTGTATGGTAGAGTAGCCAGATGGAAGCCACTCCTCAGTAAAAGGCACATGACAACCTGCCTGGAGTTTGGCAAAAGGCACCTGAAGGACTCTCAGACCATGAGAAACAAAATGATTTGGTCTAATGAAACAAAGATTGAACTCTTTGGCCTGAATGGCAAAGGTCATGTCTGGAGGAAACCAGGCACCACTCATCACCTGGGCAATACCATCCCTACTGTGAAGCATGGTGGTGGCTGCATCATGCTGTGGGGATGTTTTTCAGCGGCAGGAACTGGGAGACTAGTCAGGGTCGAGAGAAAGATGAATGCAGCAATGTACAAAGACATCCTTGATGAAAACCTCCTCCAGAGTGCTCTGGACCTCAGACTGGGGAGAAGGTTCATCTTCCAACAGGACAATGACCCTAAGCACACAGCCAAGATAACAAAGGAGTGGCTACGGGACAACTCTGTGAATGTCCTTGAGTGGCCCAGCCAGAGCCCAGACTTGAACCCGATTCACATCTCTGGAGAGATCTTAAAATGTCTGTACACTGACACTCCCCATCCAACCTGATGGAGCTTGAGAGGTCCTACAAAGAAGAATGAGAGAAACTGGCCAAAAATAGGTGTGCCAAGCTTGTAGCATCATACTCAAAAAGACTTGAGGCTGTAATTGGTGCCAAAGGAGCCTCACCAAAATATTGAGCAAAGGCTGTGATACTTATGTACATGGGAGGAGCCTGTGATTACTTATGTACATGGGAGGAGCCTGTGATACTTATGTTCATGGGAGGAGCCTGTGATACTTATGTTCATGGGAGGAGCCTGTGATACTTATGTACATGGGAGTGGCCTGTGATACTTATGTACATGGGAGGGGCCTGTGATACTTATGTACATGGGAGGAGCGTGTGATACCTATGTACATGGGAGGAGCCCATGATACTTATGTACATGGGAGGAGCCTGTGATACCTGTGTACATGGGAGGAGCCTGTGATACTTATGTACATGGGAGGAGCCTGTGATACCTATGTACATGGGAGGAGCCCATGATACTTATGTACATGAGAGGAGCCTGTGATACCTGTGTACATGGGAGGAGCCTGTGATACTTATGTACATGGGAGGAGCCTGTGATACTTATGTACATGGGAGGGGCCCGTGATAGCTATGTACATGGGAGGAGCCTGTGATACTTTTTTCCGTTTTTTATTTTTAATACATTTGCAAAGATATGAAACAAACGTATTACATGTTGTCATTATGGGGGATGGTTTGTAGAATTTTGAGGAAAATTATGAATTTAATCCATTTTGGAATAAGGCTGTAACATAATAAAATGTGGAAAAAGTGAAGCGCTGTGAATATTTTCCTGATGAACTGTATAATAACTAAACTTAGGTGCAGCCCTCTGGACAGGTCGGGGGCCGCACATGCCCCCCCCCCCCCTCTACATTCATGTAGTAGATCACCATTGGATTAGGGGTTTGCATTTACCGACAACGCGTCCTTTTTGTTCTCCAACCGAGAAAATCACACAAGCAATTCCTCATTTCTCTTCTTGTTTTTTTAACGTTTTATTTATTTCTGAAGTTTGTTTTTTTCTCCTTTTTTTATTTTTTATTTTATTTTTTTTTTTAACTTTGTACAATATATAAAAAATACAGGGTAGCAAAAAAAGGAATTCACAGTGTCTAAAGGCAGTGATTACAATCCATCACATTTTTCTACAGTACCATGGCAAGTTCAATTGCATAGGAAGGTATGATGAGCCTTCAGCGAACAGCCCCACTAATTAACGGCAAGCTTTGCATAATGAAGGGGGCGGGGGGGGGGGGGGTGAAGAGTTCGGACGGGGCGAGCACAAAGGCGTTCTCCTAGTCTCCAGTTCCCAAGCTGGCCATTTTTTTTTCTTCTTCCTGTTGAGTGTCCGTTTGTCCGTGTACAGATCCAGGAGCTGGAGGACGCTCAGGGAAGTGGTGATGATAAGATGACCAGGCGGCGGTTGGGTTTTAGGGAGAGCCTGCTCCAAAGAGCTTACAATCTAATCTGAGCGTTTGACATAAAAAAAAAAAACAACAAAAAAACAGAACAGCTGGAAATGTAAGGCATGTATGCTGCAAACTGTCCAAGGGGCGGCCCTTGTTTTGGGTGGGGCGGCCCTTGTTCTGGGTGGGGCGGCCCTTGTTCTGGGTGGGGCGGCCCTTGTTCTGGGTGGGGCGGCCCTTGTTCTGGGTGGGGCGCCCCTTGTTTCGGGTGGGGCGGCCCTCTGTGACCTGTCCTTGGTTGTCAGCCCTCCAACATGTTCACTTTAAAAAAGGTTTTCCACTCTCCAGCTCTGAGAAGTCCTACAGGAGGCGACGGCACTAAGGCAGAGGACAGAGAAGAAGCAAGAAACTAGCCATGACACACAATGCAGTTTAATAAAGCCTCCTCCTCCCTTTATTACTCTCAGTGTTCCTGACCCCCCCCCGCTGCAGAACACAATGAGCAAAACTCACCCCGAATAACGGGATGTGAATGGGAGGATCACAAGGGGATGACCTCCTGTCCAGGTAGTTTTGGACTATGAGGAGGTAGAACCACTGTCAGGTTTTTATGGGGTCCCCCGTTGGGGAGATACCAACTTACTTCCTGTTTCGGTGATGGGAAATCACCCAAGGGCACCCAGCAGAGGTTCTAACCCATGGGTACTCAACCTCTGGCCCAGTGGCCCTCCAGCTGTTGCAGAACTACAAGTCCCATCATGCCTCTGTCTGTGGGAGTCGTGCTTGTAACTGTCAGCCTTGCAATGCCTCATGGGACTTGTAGTTCTTCTGCAGCTTGAGGGCCCACAGGTTCTAACCCTTCGACGCTCCGTCCAGGACTACAAAAAAAAGTTTTGTCGGCAGCTGTACTTTCCTGGCCGGAGACCAGCACTGTCTGTGACACCACAAGGACCATTTACTTCTTTGCGTTTTCTTTGCGTTAAGGAAGTCTGTTTAAAATAAATGGACCGCCAACATGCCTCAAAGGGCCTAAAAGCGCACAAATGGCGCAACGCACTGCCCTGCATCGCCGCGTACAACACAGGAGCGCCGGGGTGCCAATCAAAATAAACTGAAGCGTAACGCGCGTTACGAGCGTCATTTTATCTGCACACGAGGAGATGATGATGGATTGGTGAGGGGTCATATATGTGATATAAGGCACCCAGGACATGGAGACACAGATCAATACAGACATCTGGGCACAACATTCAAAAATATTCCCCCCCCATTAACTCATCGTTATCAATAAACATCCAATCACTGCAGGAGTTCATTTTGTCTTTTGGAATATAAATTTTGTGTCATGAGACTGACCCCCAGAAGTCCGACCTTCTACATACACATGTATGCTGCCCCGCCCCCCCTCCACTGCCACATCCATATATACAGTGCCTTGAAAAAGTATTCATACCCCTTGAAATTCTCCACATCTTGTCATGTTACAACCAAAAAACGTAAATGTATTTATTGGGATTTTATGTGATAGACCAACACAAAGTGGCACATAATTGTGAAGTGGAAGGAAAATGATAAATGATACAAATAAATATGTGAAAAGTATGGGGGGGGGGGGGGCATTTGTATGGCGTCCCCCCGGAGTCAATACTTTGTAGAACCTCCTTTCTCTACAAGTCTTCCATCTTCCCATCAACTCTGACCAGCTTCCCTGTCCCTGCTGAAGAAAAGCATCCCCACCACATGATGCTGCCACCACCATGTTTCACAGTGGGGATGGTGTGTTCAGGGTGATGTGCAGTGTTAGTTTTCCCCACACATAGCGTTTTGCTTTTAGGCCAAAAAGTTGAATTTTGGTCACATCTGACCAGATCACCTTCTTCCACATGTTTGCTGTGTCCTCCACATGGCTTCTCACAAACTACAAACAGGACTTCTTATGACTTTCTTTCACCAATGTCTTTCTTCTTGTCACTCTTCCATAAAGGGCAGATTTGTGGAGAACACGACTAATAGTTGTCCTGTGGACAGATTCTCCCACCTGAGCTGTGGATCTCTGCAGCTCCTCCAGAGTTACCATGGACCTCTTGGCTCTTCTCTGATGAATGCTCTCCTTGCCCGGCCGGTCAGTTTAGGTGGACGGCCATGTCTTGGTAGGTTTGCAGTTGTGCCATACTCTTTCCATTTTCCAATGATGGATTGAACAGAGCTCCGTGAGATGTTCAAAGCTTGGGAGATGTTTTTATAACCTAACCCTGCTTTATACTTCTCCACAACTTTATCCCTGACCTGTCTGGTGTGTTCCTTGGCCTTCATGATGCTGTTTGTTCACTAAGGTTCTCTAACAAACCTCTGAGGGCTTCGCAGAACAGCTGTATTTATACTGAGATTAAATGACACACAGGTGGACTCTTTTTACTAATTAGGTGACATCTGAAGGCAATTGGTTCCTCTAGATTTTATTTAGCGGTATCAGAGTAAAGGGGGCTGAATACAAATGCCCCCCCACACTTTTCACATATTTATTTGTATCATTTATCATTTTCCGTCCACTTCACAATTATGTGACACTTTGTGTTGGTCTATCACATAAAATCCCAATAAAATACACTTACATTTTTGGTTGTAACATGACAAAATGTGGGAAATTTCAAGGGGTATGAATACTTTTTCAAGGCAATGTATGAGGCCCCCCCCGCTTCCACATACATATATATGACCCCCCCCCCCCCCCCCGCTCACTTCAGCACACACATGTATGATTGCCCCCCACTTCCACATTAAGGTTTAGGTGTCACATTAAGGGGGTTGGGGGGATATATATATATACAATTCATTACTTTGTATTCTATTGTAATTAAAGTGTATAAAAACCCCCAAGAACAAAAATGTCATTTATTCCATTTTACCAATCTTCAGATGTTGTGGCTGCATTCGTTTTCTTTTTTTTTTCAGGCTTTTCCTTTATGTTGGTGATATATATATATATAGATATATGTGTGTGTATTTATTTTTTTTATTTCAATTTCTTTCTAATTCATAGTTCACATTTTCATAGACATTTCATATCTCACAATTCAATTTCTTTTAAATACAATTTGTTTCAATTTGAAATAAAAAAATGAAATGAATGTACATTATCTGAAAATGTAGAACAAAATGTAATCTATATATATATAAAGCATGTTTATATAAGTTAATTTAATTATTTCAAATTGAAACAAATTGCAATTTAATGAAATTGAATTGTGAAATATAAAATTGTCATTGTAAATTTCAACTATTAATTAGTAAAAAAATGTAAATAAAAATATTATAATGTAATTTTTAGGGTTTTTTCCTTTATTTTTCAATTGGTGATCCTGCCAATAACACACTTCCTGTCCTATGGGGACAAAGCTTCCCTATACTGTATCTCTAGGTCTATAGAGGAACAGCATTGTCCCCACCCTAAGGCTGTGTTCTTAATGTGGACTACAGAACACCTCCCCTCTCCTCCTCTCCATCACATGGAGATTTCAGTTCAGTGCACAGAAGGTTACAAGGACTCAATTTCTGGCAGGATCAACAGGAATTTTTTTTTTTTTTGAGTAGTAGAAAAACAAAGAAAAACCACAGATGCAGCCGCCATGTGTAAGGACGGGGGATCTGCGATGTATGACATTTGTGTAGTTGGATTTTGATATCTTTGAGGAACACATAAGAGGCTCTGCTTAGATACAATTTTCTGCCTTTACAAATCCATTTGGTCTGGGCAAAAATTGGGATATAATAAGAGAAATCGTCCACAATCACTGAAGGAATAAAAAAAAAAAGGAACTCCTATGATTGAATTGTAACATGTATGGGGCTGGCAGACAGGGGGCCAGCAGGGGGCAGTGTTGTAGAACTTGGAGTTGGAGGGGGAGGAGTTATTGAACTCATTGTAACATATTTCAGGCAAGTTGTTACAAATTAGAGAAGATAAAAAAGACTCCCATCCAGTATAAAGTCCCTGGGCATGGTGGGTAATTGTTCCCTCGCCTGATTGGTTAGAACGGGAGCTCCGACAGGCCGAATCTCTCCCCATAATCTGATATTTTAGAGGGTTTTAATATATTAATACATCTGAAGGCATCCCGGCGGTCTCTGTGAATGACATTTTCCCGGGGCGGGGGAGGTCTCCGGGCCGGTTTTGTATTGCAGATCCGATGGCGACGGTCTGGAAGAAGCCGGTGGACTCTCCCCGCCGCGCATCAAATGGAAACGCGAAGATGGAAAGTGAAGGTTCGGCGAGGCTGGAAAATTTAATTTGAATGCGAGCGATTTTCTGGACTTCGTGCATAAAATGAATTTGTCAGAGTCAGGCGTCGTTTGTATTCCGCACGGCGTGCGCGGATGTCTGCGGTTACGGCTGTTACCTCCGACAGCCCCGGCACATTATACCGTTTCCTGCGCTCCTTAATTCTGATTACTGGAGCCGAGAACCACAGAGATGAAAAGGGAAGGTGGTGGGTTCACCTTCAGAAGAACTAGAAGTCTAAGCAGGTCCTTCCTATCTATAGCGTATGGCCCCGCCCATGTGCCGCTTAATGGAGGCAGACAAAGGGGGTGGGGGGGCACTGCAGGGTTTCCGAAAGTTTGGCATCCCCAGCATCTCTGATTTACAGAAGGCAACGGCCAATGTCTGGTGGGGTTGGGAGGATGGGCAGCCATTCTAGGCTAGAGACATGTTACTGGTAAAAGACAACTGAGAACCTTAGCCTACAAATCAGTGCCAGTCCTGGGCAGTGCTAGGGATGCCAATGTCTATTTCTGCACCCATTCTAAGCAGTGCTAGGGATACTGACTTACATCTCAGTGCCAGCCCTGAGCAGTGCCCGGGATGCCAACTTACATCCTATCCAATCAGCACAAGTCCAAAACAGTGCAAAGCATGCCAACTTACATCTCAGTGCCAGTCCCGAGCAGTGCTAAGGATGCCAACTTACATCTCAGTGCCAGTCCCGAGCAGTGCTAAGGATGCCAACTTACATCTCAGTGCCAGTCCCGAGCAGTGCTAAGGATGCCAACTTACATCTCAGTGCCAGTCCCGAGCAGTGCTAAGGATGCCAACTTACATCTCAGTGCCAGTCCCCAGCAGTGCTAAGGATGCTAACTTACATCTCAGTGCCAGTCCCGAGCAGTGCTAAGGATGCCAACTTACATCTCAGTGCCAGTCCCGAGCAGTGCTAAGGAGGCCAACTTACATCTCAGTGCCAGTCCCGAGCAGTGCTAAGGAGGCCAACTTACATCTCAGTGCCAGTCCCGAGTAGTGCTAAGGATGCCAACTTACATCTCAGTGCCAGTCCCGAGCAGTGCTAAGGATGCCAACTTACATCTCAGTGCCAGTCCCAAGCAGTGCTAAGGATGCCAACTTACATCTCAGTGCCAGTCCCGAGCAATGCTAAGGATGCCAACTTACATCTCAGTGCCAGTCCTGAGCAGTGCTAAGGATGCCAAGGTTTATTTCTGTGCCAGTTCTAAGCAGTGCTAAGAATGCCAAGGTTTATTTCTGTGCCAGTTCTAAGCAGTGCTAGGGATACTGACTTACATCTCAGTGCCAGTCATAAACAGTGCAGGGGATGCAGACTTTTATCTCAATGCCAGGAATGCCAACTTGCATCCTATCCAATCAGCACAAGTCCTGAGTGTTAGGGATGCCAACTTACATCTTAGTGCCAGTCCAAAGCAGTGCTAGAGATGCCAACTTACATCTCGGTGCCAGTCCAAAGCAGTGCTAGGGATGCCAACTAACATCTCACTGCTAGTCCAAAGCAGTGCTGGGGGTGCCAACTTACATCTCAGTGCCAGTCTAAAGCAGTGCTGGGGATGCCAACTTGCATCTTAGTTTCAGTTGTGATAGGAGCTAAGGATGCCAACTTTGATCTCATGCCAGTCCCGAGCACTTCTAAGGATGTATCTTTTATATGTAAATACTGAATTGAGCTCTTTGTGATGATAGTGTTAATGGATGATGATAGTGATTATGGTTGGGAGGGTAGCACTGTAGGAATGATTTCTGTGAATAATTATATCCAATCCATTACGTATCGGTTACAGACACCCATCCATGTTCATGCATGTTCTCACGCAACCCCATGCTGGAGAAAAGAAGAACCCCTAAAAATCCCATCCAGTCGCTCTACATTTCCCCTGATAATGAGGAGGCCGGGGGTACCCAAAAGAAAGACATAATGGTCACCTAATCGGATGTTGCCCACATGATGGGAAGCAACTTTATTAAACACATTCCTATCTGTACAGAGAAGTCAGGGGGCACCCCGATTCCTCCCTGCGCCCCCACTGAAGAGACAACCCTACCACTTCCTCCCTGCCCCCACTAAAGGGACAAAACTACCACCCACCTCAATGACACCTGTGTTGAGCGTTGGCCAAAATTCAACCTCTGACAGACGTGTTCTAGTGATAATGGGGGAGCTGCCTCGTTATTGCGGGCATACGCTGTGCGTTATTAGCTGGTCATGCTGCAGGTTGAAGGAAATCCTATTCCAGAGCCAACTACACTTCTGCTCACAGACTGATCAGGGTAAACTGTTTTGATATCAAACACCTTCATATGGTCCTACAGCTCTATATAACCCTAAATCCCCCACCCCCCCTCCCTCCGCGTCCGACCTTAAATAAGAAATAAAGGAGGCACTGAATGGATTTAAACTGCAATCGCTTAAAATAAGGCGCAGAACGTTTCTCTAAAAACCATCGCTGGGCAATCTTCTCTCTTAAAGATCTCCAAATGTCCACCAAGCTTGGTGGTTCTCATGGGTCTTCAAGAGCTGGAAGAGCACCATTGTAGGTGGTTCTCATTGTTCTTCAAGAGCTGGAGGACCACCATGGTTTGTGTTTCCCATGGTTCTTCAAGAGCTGGAGGACCACCATGGTTAGTGGTTCTCATGGTTCTTCAAGAGCTGGAGGACCACCATGGTTGGTGTTTCTCCAAGAGCTAGAGGACTTCCATGGTTGGTGGTTCTCCAAAACCTGGAGGACCACCATGGTTTGTGATTCTCGTGGTTCTTCAAGAGCTGGAGGACCGCCATGGTTGGTAGTTCTCATGGTTCTTAAAGAGCTGGAGGACCACCAAGCTTGATGGAGCTTGAGGTTCTTCAAGAGATGGAGGATTGCCGGAACGCCATCAAAAACCAGGACCCACCTGCAGCAAAATGAAGAACATTTCATTTGCTTTGCTGCAGATTTTTTGCCCCTAATTTCCCCTTTCCAAAAACCATTTCTAAACATCTAAAGTCCACAAATTCTGCATTCACATCAGACAAAACTCTACACAATCTAACACCACCTCTCTCAACTACCCAATGACTGAAAGAAAAAAAAAAAACCCACCCCAACCTTACAGAACTGGAAAATCTGCTGTTTTTTGGAATCCAATCCCAAACGACCGGCCTCGGATTTCATCCATTGCTGTAGCGCAGGTTTTCCGATCGCCGTGAAGTCATAAACTCCTTCTTACCAAGATTTTGGGTCAGACATACAGTGTGGAAGACAAGATGCTTGTGACATTCTTTGCCTTTGTTATTTTTTTTTTATATATATTTATAAAAAAAAAAAAAAAAAAGAAAAATTATCTAAAAATAAAAAATAACAACAACATTCGTCATTCTAGTAAACATGAAAAGAAAAAAAAAAGGAAAAAAATCGGCTTGGACAAAACCAAGAGCAAAAAAAAAAAACATCCAATGGTGAGCAAGTCTTTTGTACAATCAGAACGAGTTATTACATCAGAGCGTGCGACCGATCCAGAAGGCTGGCCCTCTTCATCGCTGCTTCTTGAAACGGTTGGCCGGCACGCCACGGACAACACCTGCTCCCGGGGGTTCAAGACCGCTCCATGCAAGCACTCAACGTGCCGGTGCGTCCTTCAGTTTATTTTTAATTTTTTTTCCATAAAACCCTGATATTAAAAAAAAAAGTTACGTTAGCAATTGACAGAGGACGAAGGCCAGTGCCGATGAGGAACATAACTTGAATGTAAAAATTTCCCAGGTCAGAATTCCAACCGTGCGGCCCAACCGAGCCCCGTGGGGCCGGCCGAAGATCGTCTTTTTTTTTTTTTTGCCATGCCGGGAGCAGGAGGCCGTGTTAATGGAGCTAGTACTTAACCCTAATATTAAAATCCCGAGACGGTGTTAGAGGCTGTATGGAAGAGTCTCTACATGTTAATCCGTTACCCTCCCTATTCCATCGACATGCGCACCACATGTCTTTTTCCAAAAGTTTTTTTTTTTTTGTGTGTTTTTGTTTTTATGTCCGCCTCGTTTTTTGTATTTTTTTCATCAGTAGAACGATGGGGGGGGGTTGTTGTAGACAGGTTGCTGAGGCTGTTGGTCGGTTCCGCGAGTCGTCAGAAGTACTGTCAGGATCGGAGCCTCGCTGTCACGCCGAGCGGGAAGCCGGTAATGCAAGCAATGAAGCCATTCAGTGTAACACATCCTTGTTTTTTTGTTTGTTTTTCCTCCGCTTACAAGAAAAATCACTCAAACGTGAACGCGTCAAACGATTCCACAAATCGCCAAAAAAAAAAAAAAATCAATCTACACGTTCCGATGGGGTTTTTTTCTTTTTTTTTTTTACGCAGAGGCAGCTTGCTCGCTTTTCAAGTATCCAGAGACCTCGGAATTTACTCCTCACCCGGCCGTGTACTTAGAGAGGGGTGGTGGTGGTGGTGGTGGGGAAGGCGTTCCTCCAGCGCGGCGGCATCCGCGCCAAAGTTTGGATCAGCAGGTCCGGTCTGAGAGCTTTGCCCCGACTCATTCGGTTGGTGGAAGGATCTGGGCCGTTGGTTTATGGAGCGTGAGACGTGGGGTAAGAGAGATGGAGCCTCAGCGAGAAGTTGGGGTTTTTTTTCCGTCGGGGTGGGGAAACCAAACCTCAGCTGTTGGTGAAAGTCCTACCCGGGGAGGAATCGGGTCGGAAGTCGTATTTGCTCAGCGTGCTGGGATAGTACGTCGTGGTGTAGACGTTGGTTTGCTGCAGCGGGTAAAAGTTGGTTCGGTCGTCTGGAAGCAAATTGTTCTTATTGAGAGTCTGTAAAAAAAAAAAAAAAAGATAAAACGAATTTAGGAAAAACATATTTCATCGGCACCTCCCTTCCCCATCCATTGTCAGCGCCATAAACCGCCTTTTTTCACATTTCACGGCTCGCGATAAACCTTCCCTGCCGCCGTTTATGACAATTGTTTTTTCCCTTTGTTGCCGGAGGGATAAAATAATTGTTATACATATCGGATGTTTCATTAGAGGAATAAACATTCTCGGCGGGATTGGCGGACGGCGTAAACGCTACAAATTAATAACCCTTCTGGGGCCGTTTATCAAATCTTGTCGGCTTTTGGAAGGATGAGCTATTCATTAAACATAGATGAATCACCGCACTCGCCTTCGCTTTTTACTCGAATCTTCGGCAGATTATGGCTCTATACATCAAAGCCGGCGTATATATACGGTATATGCGACCCATCAGGTTTTTTTGTAGCCTCCCGCGTGATTCATGGTATTGAATGACAATGGCAAAGCAAAAAAAAATGATTTGAATTGCTCACCGACTGGTAAAAAACGATAAACAACAAATACAACAAAAACAACAAATACGTTTGAAAATCTTTTGAGCGTGATAAAAGCCGACGTGATTAGCGCGGTGATAGTTTGATCCCGGAGGGTAATCTGGCCGCCGCTCAGGGAGTCGGGGAAGAATTTCCTCTCCATTCAAGGCGGCGTGGAAACGAGATTAATCACAATTTTCTTTTCCCGGCTCCCGGAGCAAAAACGCGCATGAAAACGATACAATTTCACGCACTTCACATCTCTCTTTTTTCAAACTAATGACTAACTAACGGCGTAATTAGAGACAGAAACTGGGCAGTAGAACGCAGCTGAATTTTTTTTTTTTCCCGCCGTTGCGCGGGAGAAAGGCACATTTTTCTTGCGATGGTATTTTAATTATGGATTTCAGACGCCCTCCTGCGTGAAGAGCTGGTTGGCTCCTGATCAATAGGTGCTATTTTCGGCCCGCCGGTGTGATGAATGGGCCCCCGGACACCTCCCTGACACCGTGTGTATTCTCCCCGTCTTGGTGGATCCACATGACTAATGTACCGACGCTTCTTATTTACTCAGCTTTAGGAACAATCGAATTTAGAGACTTTGGATTTAAATTGGAAATTATTCTCATTCTCAGGACATCCAGATATCCCCCCTGCTGAACGAGTCTCCATCACCCCAAGGAGAGGCGTAACTAGAACCTTCAGGGCCCCAGTGCAGGAAATCATGAGGGAAGCAGTGGTCCTCAACCTCAGTCCTCAAGTAGCCCCAACGGGCCATGTTTTCAGGTTTTCCTTTACTTTGCACAGCTGCTTTATCAATGACATGGTATTGATAAGAGCTATGTTATCTAAGGGAAGTCCCCAAAACATGACCCGTTGGGAGTACTTGAGGACTAAGGTTGAGAACCACTGCTTTAAAGCACTTTCAGCAGAGGTTGGTTTTTTTTTAAACCTCACAGAGTACGCAGAAACACAGCAGCCAATCCCAGTCCCCCACGTCACTACCCAGAAGGGACAAAAGGCCGGTTAGTCGCCAAGGGCCGGCGGTAAAGTTACCTGCTCTCCAGCTCCACTGACACATCTCCAGGACCGGAGTCCCCGTTATTAAGTGGGTCACCTCTGTCAGCTACAAGCAACAGGTCACAGTCACTACAATGGCATTAGTCACATGGTGACATGACAATGGCACTTATATATTAATGGCGATGGTTATGTGCGCAATCCCTCCTTATTGTATTCAGCTCATCAGACGGATGCCAGGGACACATTTGGACGCCAATATCTGCAATCTGGTAAGATCTTCAGGGGGAATAGTCTTTTTACTCGTCTTCCTATATAGAAGGCACCCGATGGGTTGACCAAAAGCATCAACCATCGCCAAGAACCAATAGTTCGACCTAAAATTACCTGGCACAGCCAAGGGCTGAAGGACACCACTGATGACTCCTAAAAACCCAACCATTCCAGATATGACATTTCACTTCTACAGAGGAGCACCCAGCCCCAGAACTTCTTCTGGAAATTATAATAAAGCTATAAAACTTGCAAGAGATTTTCAGTATTAGTTCTAGCCCTAAGGTAAGGACAACCCAACAAAACCAATTTCGTAAATTTATATTTTGTCGATAATTTATGTCATCCTGTAATAACCAAAATTTATTATGAATGTACCCGGAAAAGAAACTATCCTCAGAATCTGATTTTTTTTTTTTTTTTACTTTTCTACATTTTTACATATTTGACCAATTCACCTCCCTCTAATTTGATTTGCAAATTTTGCAAATTTCCATTGCAAATTTTACCAGAGAAAACTTCAGCAGGACATTAATCAATGATTTAGCCAATTATAGAAAGAGATCTATAATGTTTTCTAGAGTTTCTTGTCATCAAGGGTGTTCAGTGTGATAAGTAAATTACTTTATGGGGAGTGTCTTGGCCCAGGTCTAGTCAGGAATGGGCACAAAAGACTCCCCGTATATGGGTTAGCCTGGCACCGTCTGGTGATGAGCAGCACACAGACAGGGAGGGGTGAGGCAGACGAGGTGAACCCCGATGACCACATGCAACCATGCACACTGAATAAACTGGAGTAGATACAGTGGGGCGGGGTGTTAGGAGGCCCCTCCCCCTCTCCCCTACCATCCTGGTCCTGCATACTTGTCCCTATATGGAATTTGTCCAGTATATCTTAGACCATTGCACATAGTTTCAGTGACCATCGCTACCTTCCAGTATGGAGCGCCAAACCCGCACCTTGTATGACCATGTCATTGGTGGTACTGTGACCTGGGCATGAGCCTCCCTCTCACATTCATACCTATGGAGGACATGTGGCTCCTGTGTTCTCATTTATGTCTAAGACCTTCACGAAGCCCACTCGGTCATGGTGATGCTGACACCCACCATCCAAGTACCTGCCAAAGGCTCCATTGCTATCCGTTCCTGCTGTAATCCATCTCAGTGGAGGGTTGCCGGAGACACATTTCTCCCTAAATTACGTGAAGTGAAAGGATGAGGGCGCCAAAGCAGTTATAATTTACATGTGTCACAATGAGAATGTATTCATATACAGGTTACGGTGAGAAGGAACTAATGGAATTAAGAAGCCCTCCAAACCAATCGGTTTGGAGGGCCTCTAGGACTTGACTGTGCTACACACTGATTCAGAAGGAGGGCTTTTTGATTTCTTCTTTCCCTGCTCAATATAACCTGTATGGTTATACAGTCTTGTTGGGTCCCAAGTCCTACTCCATAGAAGCCATGATTTCCATACACTGCAATGAGGTTGGCCAAAAAGCCTGGAAGACCTCTCCTCAACTGGAAGGACCTCTCTTCGGAAGAGAGGTCCTCCCCAAGTACTTGGTGGACTGGCTTCGGGCTGGTCCCTAAGGAGTGGGGTCCACCTGGCTTTGGCCTAGAAAACACACCACAGACTGGGATTGTATTGGAAAAAGCCTTGTATTACTCACTTCAAGATATGGACTCAAAAAGCATCCTCTATTCATCTGAGACACATTGACTTTATGATGGTGGATTACACAAGTGGACACTTGTGGAGAAAAAAAATGTTTTTTGGAAATTGAGGACTATATGGAGAAAGTTTTCGATTGGGATCGTTATTGTTGAGATTTTTGGATCTTACCACTTTTTACACTATATTATTTAAATCCTCTGTTGCGTTGTTTTTTTGTTGTCACCTACAGGGTATCTCACAAAAGTAAGTACACCCCTCACATTTTTGTAAATCTTTTCTTTTATCTTTTCATGTGACAACACTGAAGAAATGACACTTTGCTATAATGTAAAGTAGTGAGTGTACAGCTTGTATAACAGTGTAAATTTGCTGTCCCCTCAAAATAACTCAACACACAGCCATTAATGTCTAAACCGCTGGCAACAAAAGTCAGTACACCCCTAAGTGAAATTGATCAAACTGGGCCCAAAGTGTCAATATTTTGTGTGGCCACCATTATTTTCCAGCACTGCCTTAACCCTCTTGGGCATGGAGGTCACCAGAGCTTCACAGGTTGCCACTGGAGTCCTCTTCCCCTCCTCCATGATGACATCACGGAGCTGGTGGATGTTAGAGATCTTGCGCTCCTCCACCTTCTGTTTGAGGATGTCCCACAGATGATCAATAGGGTTTAGGTCTGGAGACATGCTTGGCCAGTCCATCACCTTTACCCTCAGCTTCTTTAGTAAGGCAGTGGTCATCTTGGAGGTGTGTTTGGGATCGTTATCATGTTGGAATACTGCCCTGCAGTCCAGTCTCTGAAGGGAGGGGATCATGCTCTGCTTCAGTATGTCACAGTACATGTTGGCATTCATGGTTCCCTCAATGATCTGTAGCCCCCCAGTGCCGGCAGCACTCATGCACCCCCAGACCATGACACTCCCACCACCATGCTTGACTGTAGACAAGACACACTTGTCTTTGTCCTCCTCACCTGGTTGCCGCCACACACGCTTGTCACCATCTGAACCAAATAAGTTTATCTTGGTCCCATCAGAACACAGGACATGGTTCCAGTAATCCATGTCCTTAGTCTGCTTGTCTTCAGAGAACTGTTTGTGGGCTTTCTTGTGCATCATCTTTAGAAGAGGCTTCCTTCTGGGATGACAGCCATGCAGACCAATTTGATGCAGTGTGCGGCGTATGGTCTGAGCACTGACAGGCTGACCCCCAACCCCTACAACCTCTGCAGCAATGCTGGCAGCACTCATACGTCTATTTCCCAAAGACAACCTCTGGATATGACGCTGAGCACGTGACCTCAACTTCTTTGGTGGACCATGGCGAGGCCTGTTCTGAGTGGAACCTGTCCTGTTATACCGCTGTATGGTCTTGGCCACCATGCTGCAGCTCCGTTTCAGGGTCTTGGCAATCTTCTTATAGCCTAGGCCATCTTTATGTAGAGCAACAATTCTTTTTTTCAGAGTTCTTGGCCATGAGGTGCCATGTTGAACTTCCAGTGACCAGTATGAGAGAGTGAAAGCGATAACACCAAATTTAACACACCTGCTCCCCATTCACACCTGAGACCTTGTAACACTAACGAGTCACATGACACCGGGGAGGGAAAATGGCTAATTGGGGCCCATTTTGGACATTTTCACTTAGGGGTGTACTGACTTTTGTTGCCAGCGGTTTAGACATTAATGGCTGTGTGTTGAGTTATTTTGAGAGGACAGCAAATTTACACTGTTATACAAGCTGTACACTCACTACTTTACATTGTAGACAAGTGTCATTTCTTCAGTGTTGTCACATGAAAAGATAGAAGAAAAGATTTACAAAAATGTGAGGGGTGTACTTACTTTTGTGAGATACTGTATGTTAAAGGGATCCAAGCAAAATGTACAGCCCGTGGAAAGTCACCTCCATAGCTGTTCAGAGTTGAAAAAAAGAATTTTTTTTTCAGAAATAGAAACAACGTATCTTTCCTCTTTCCCTGTACTGCCGTCTATGGTGGTCAGAGAGCTCCCCGGGGTATCGGCAGTTCTGAACAGACGGAGCCCCTCGCTGCCTCTTTCAGAATTCACAGCAAACGCCGCGTGACGCCCCCCCCCCCGAGCCGTTCGATGTTTCTAAAGCAGCTTCTTAAACAAGGAGACTTTATAAAAATAAATCAAAGGATGCGGATCAATACCCCTAACAGGAAGTGGCCGGGCTGATTTATCTCCGTGGCAGGTGAGGAAAAACTGAACATCAATTCTTGTCAACTAACCCGAGAAATAAGCAGAGCGGACGGCGCTGACCGGCGAGGATAGTCACTGCCTAACGCCCAGGAGAATTCTGGAGAAGATTAGGAACTGATCCCCACCCCCCATCCTACAATAACCCGCAACGCACATCATGCAGCCTCAGTAGAGCGAGGTCTTGGCTCCGATTCATTAATGGTGTTTGAAAAGACACTTGCGGCATGCCACAATGACATACGATATCACTGGTTGAGAGACCACTTTAGCACTCCATAAGTGAAGCTGCAGCTTAATCAATCGGGTTCCTTATACATTACATAATCAATAATACGAGACTGACCTCACTGCCACACAGTGCAGCCCACAGCAACCTCGGGAAATCGGGGAAGGTTTTGCACCCAGATCCAAAATGACAGACCATAGACTGAAAACGCCTGACATCATATATGTGAATGAGATGTATGAGTGGAGAAGACTTTATGATATTTTGGGAGATCTAGACTGTCCCCCCCCCACCCCCTGCCCATGTAGCGCCCCTCCCATGAACCCCCCTCATATGCCCACCACCTACCTTAAACTCCATAGGAGTGTATTTCTCATTCTTGGGCGTGGAGCTGCCCTTGTAGTGGAGGTGGTTGGGGGTAGCCGGATGGATGACGGTCGACTCCTGCGACTGCCTCTGACAACGCTGGCAATAGACGTAGATGACAAACGTCAGCAGGCTGGAGCCAAAGAAGCACGAGACGCCGGTGGCGATCAGATGGATGAGGCTGAACCCTGCACAGAGACAAGATGGTGGTGACCAGGAGGGTCGTGTCTACAGGACCTGGGGGAGTACAGCACTGCGGTATATGTCAGAGATATATAAATGTATAATAATAATAGTGTGTGACTGTGGGGGGAGGGGACATTAGAGTGTAAGCTCTTCTGGTACAGAGACTGATGTGACTGTGGGGGGAGGGGACATTAGAGTGTAAGCTCCTCTGTACAGAGACTGAAGTGACTGTGGGGGGAGGGGACATTAGAGTGTAAGCTCCTCTGTACAGAGACTGATGTGACTGTGGGGGGAGTGGACATTAGAGTGTAAGCTCCTCTGGTACAGAGACTGATGTGACTGGCTCAGTGACCTCTGTACAGCACTGTGGTATATGTCAGAGCTATATAAATGTATAATAATAATAATAATAATAGTGTGTGACTGTGGGGGAGGGGACATTAGAGTGTAAGCTCCTCTGGTACAGAGACTGATGTGACTGTGGGGGAGGGGACATTAGAGTGTAAGCTCCTCTGGTACAGAGACTGATATGACTGTGGGGGAGGGGACATTAGAGTGTAAGCTCCTCTGTATAGAGACTGATGTGACTGTGGGGGAGGGGACATTAGAGTGTAAGCTCCTCTGGTACAGAGACAGATGTGACTGTGGGGGAGGGGACATTAGAGTGTAAGCTCCCCTGGTACAGAGACTGATGTGACTGTGGGGGAGGGGACATTAGAGTGTAAGCTCCTCTGGTACAGAGACTGATATGACTGTGGGGGAGGGGACATTAGAGTGTAAGCTCCTCTGTATAGAGACTGATGTGACTGTGGGGGAGGGGACATTAGAGTGTAAGCTCCTCTGGTACAGAGACAGATGTGACTGGCTCAGTGATCTCTGTACAGCACCGCGGTATATGTCAGAGCTATATAAATGTATAATAATAATGTGTGACTGTTGGCAGGACATTAGAGTGTAAGCTCCTCTGGTACAGAGACTGATGTGACCGGCTCAGTGTTCTCTGTACAGCACTGCGGTATATGTCAGAGCTATACAAATGTATAATAATAATAATAGTGTGTGACTGTGGGGGAGGGGACATTAAACAATATAGTCCATGCTTGTCTGGGAAAAGCCTGCATGAGAGGCCCCTGGCTTTGCTGCTTCTCTCAGCTGAGATCACAGCAGAGTGAGCCAACAGCACCCTGCAGAACAGCACCACCTGGTGGAGAAGCTCCTCTGGTGCAGAGACTGATGTGATTGGCTCAGTGATCTCTGTACAGCACTGCGGTATATGTCAGAGCTATATAAATGTATAATAATAATAGTGTGTGACTGTGGGGGGAGGGGACATTAGAGTGTAAGCTCCTCTGGTGCAGAGACAGTGTTCAGATGATGTTATTGGTCATCATTCTAGTGTATATGAAGACAATCGGATGAATGACGGGCTCTCTTTACCTGCACATTCTTTGTTCTCATCAATGCTGGAGGCCGGCAGAATCACTGGAAAAGAAAAGTGAATGTCAAGAAGGGGGAGGGGCAGAAAATTCTGGTTTGCAGCAATTCAATCAGCGCTGCCACTGTGTGGAAGTTGTGATCATCTCTGACAGCCTCGTATTTCATTCTCCTAGTCTTAGGGGTCTATTTTGTGGAGCTCATTTTATTAGGAATTTAAAATGCTAGATTTAACCACTTAAGGACCGGGCCTATTTTTTACACTTGGTGTTTACAAGTTAAATTCATTTTTTTTTGCTAGAAAATTACTTAGAACCCCCAAACATTATATATATATTTTTTCTTTCAGACACCCTAGAGAATAAAATGGCGGCCGTTGCAATACTTCATGTCACACCGTATGTGCGCAGCGGTCTTAAAAACGCAATTTTTTTGGGAAAAAATACACTTTTTTGAATTAAAAAATAAGACAACAGTAAAAGTTAGCCCAATTTTTTTTATATTGTGAAAGATAATGTTACGCCAAGTAAATTGATACCCAACATGTCATGGTTCAAAATTGCGCCCGCTCCTGGAATGGCGACAAACTTTGACACTTAAAAATTTCCTGAGGCGACATTTAAACATTTCTACAGGTTACCAGCTTTGAGTTACAGAGGAGGTCTTTTGCTAGAATTATTGCTCTCGCTCTACCGATCGCGGCGATACCTCACATGTGTGGTTTGAACACTGTTTACATATGCGGGTGCGACTTACGTATTCTTACGCTTCTGCGCGCGAGCTCGGCGGTACGGGGCACTTAAACTTTTTTATTTTTTTTTTTTCCTTTTTATTTTTACACTGTCCCTTTAAAAAAAAAATTGGATCACTTTTATTCCTATTACAAGGAATGTAAACATCCCTGGTAATAGAAAAAAAGCATGACAGGTCCTCTTTAATGTGAGATCTGGGGGTGGGGGGTCAAAAAGACCTCGGATCTCATATTTACCCTTTAAAGCAATTAAAGAATAAAAAAAAAAAAAAAAAAAAAAAAGGTCCCTTTAAAGCCGTTGGGCGGAAGTGACGTTTGACGTCGCTCCTGTCATCCAATGGCATAGAGTTGAGTGTTGGGCCATCATTCCCTCACTCGACTTCCTGCCCATCAGGGCAAAGGACCAGATCGTCTCCGCCGCCTAGCGATGGATCCGGTAAGCGGCAGAACGTGGGGGGGGGGGCAACTCTCCCGAGTAAAGTGATCTTGCAGCGAATCCGCCGCTGAGACCACTTTCATCCTGAAGCGGACCGCCCACCGTTGAAGAAAACACCGGGGTTATGGCAGCAGATTTTGTCAAAGTCACAAACATTCATGGTCTTTAGAAAGCGGCGGCTCTGTGTATACGTCATACCTGGGATCTCATTGTAGATACACTCCCTGTACTGCGTACTGTTCCCCACACACTGCGTGGGCCCAGGGTTGTGCATGTCGCAGTAGCGATGGCGGTATTGCGTCCCGTCTTCGTGACACATGCTCCATTCTGACCACTCCGCCCAGCCACCTGCAAGAGAAGAGCCGCTACAGCATAAGGGAGCAACACGGCCTTTGTAGACCAGCAACAGCCAATCAGATTCTAGCTGCCTCTGCCGAATGCAGGGTACAGCATGACAGCCGACAGCTGATTGGTGAATACAGGCGACACCCACCGATTTACAATTCCTCTATTTTTAAGTAGACATGTGAAGAACAGAAAAATCCATTTAGTTTCGGAGAGATTCGTTAGGTTACCAATTGATTCGTTGATTTCGGAATTCATTTAGTTTTGTTTAATTTATTAATTTTCTAACGAATTCCACATTTCTGGAACGATTTGAATTTGGATTGAACAAAAAATGATTCAAATGAATCTATACCTGTGTGAAGAATAGCTGGTTGTTAAGGAGCGGGCCGGGAAGCCGGCAGCCGCGCCCTTAACAACCGATCAGCTGTCAGCGGGCTTCCCTGATGACTCATCAGCTGTCAGCGGGCTTCCCTGATGACTCAGCTGTCAGCTGGCTTCCACGATGACTCATCAGCTGTCAGCAGGCTTCCCTGATGACTCATCAGCTGTCAGTGGGCTTCCCCGATGACTCATCAGCTGTCAGCGGGCTTCCCCGATGACTCATCAGCTGTCAGCGGGCTTCCCTGATGACTCATCAGCTGTCAGCGGGCTTCCCCGATGACTCATCAGCTGTCAGCGGGCTTCCCCGATGACTCATCAGCTGTCAGCGGGCTTCCCTGATGACTCATCAGCTGTCAGCAGGCTTCCACGATGACTCATTAGCTGTCAGCGGGCTTCCCCCGATGACAGATGAATGTAAAGAAAAGAATGCTGGAAATAAAAAATGAAAAAAAAAACCAGCATGAGGTCCCCCTCCCCAATCCATACCATTTGTGTCTGGTATGGATTTTTAGGGAAACCTCATGCCAAAATTTTAAAAAGAAATGTCATGAAGTCTCCCCCAAATCCATACCAGACCCTTATCCAAGCATGCAGGCCAGGAAAGGGGGGGGGCGATCAAGCGCTCCCCCCTCTAGAGCCATACAAGGCCACTTGCCCTCAAAATGGGGGGGGGGTGCTTTGTGGTGGGGGGTGGGGGCATGTTGATAGGGAAAAGGGCCTCTTCCCCACAACCCTGGCCCGGTGGTTATGGGAGTGCCGGGGGGGGTGGCTTATCAGAATCTTTAAGACCTCTCCAACAAGAGGGCCCCCAGATCCCGCCCCCCCATGTGAATGAGTGTGGGGTACATGGTACCCCTACTCATTTACCAAAAATAGTTTTAGCAAGTCCTTTATCAAAAAATGAATGTCCCCAGAAGGAGATCCAAAGTCCATCATGATGCCCGCCACTACCGCCGACCCCGAAAGTAAAAAAAAAAAAAAGCTCTGCACCCGACGAGGGATCCCACCGACTGACAGCTCTGCTGCCTGACAGTGGAGCCACTCAATAACATAACCACTTGACCCCGCCCCCTTGTAACATCATCGACCAAAGAAAAAAAGCTCACCCCCCCTTTCCTGGCCCACTGGGCTGCATGCTCAGAGAAGGGCCTGGTATGGATGGGGGGGGACCCTGCGCTGTTTTTAGTCAGAATTTTTCATTGGCGACATTCTTTAGTTTACATTTCAGCTCTCGGTGGGGAAGCCCGCTGACAGCTGATGAGTCATTGGTTGTTAAAGCGGAACTCCACTCAAAAGTGGAACGTCTGCTTATCCGTCTCCCCCCCCCCTCCTGTGCCACATTTGGCACCTTTCAGGGGGGAGGGGGGGGGGAACGAGTACCTGTTTTTGACAGGTACCGTTCCCCACTTTGGGAAGTTCGGCACCACTCCTCCTTCCTCTGCCACTGGGCCAATTAGAAAGCACAGCGCGCTTCGCCCATGTGCAGTAGGGAACCGGCTGTGAAACCAAAAGGCTCCACCGCCGGGATCCCTTACCAGGAATGGCAGCAGCTGCACCCGACAGCCGAACTAAAGATCGAGTGTGGTCCCGACATCGCGGGCTCCCTGGACAGGTAAGTGTCCTTATGTTAAAAGTCAGCAGGTGCCGTTATTTGTATCTACTGACTTTTTTTGTGGGAGGGGCTGAACCTCCTTTGTAAGGATGTGGCGGCCAGCTTCCCGGCCCGCTCCTTAAAGCGGAACTCCACCCAAAAGTGGAACTTCGGCTGATCTGCTTCCCCCCCCCCCCCTCCGGTGCCACATTCGGCACCTTTCGGGGTGGGGGGGGGGAGCGGGTACCTGTTTTTGACAGGTACCCTTCCCCCCACTTCCATCAGACCGCGCCGGTGACTTTTAATTTTTGGAAGGGTGGGTGGAACTCCGCTTTAACAACGGAATTCTTCACACAGAATTCTAATTGGTCGATCATTTTTTGACCGATCTGCATTAGAAATGTTCCAAAAATGTGAAATTCGTTTGAAAATAAATATACAAAACAAAATTCGTCACTATTTCATTCAGATATTCGGATTCATCTGAATCTCAGAATAACCAAAAATTCATCCGAATTTATATTCGGAAAGAAACGAATTGCACGTCTTTTTTTAAGAATTCATACAAACATGACAGCCGATTGGTGAATACAGGCGACACCCACTGATTGACATTGATCCTCTCTTTAACTACGTGCCGACCAGCCGCCGCAGTTATACTGCGGCAGGTCGGCACGGCTGCGCAAATCGCCGTCATTGTATGTCGCCTATAGACCGCTGGGCCGATGGGCGTGGCCGCCATTCGCGATGTCCGCCGGCCACCTGCAATCACTCCACGGAGAGCCAGAACGGGGATCCGTCAGTGTAAACAAACAGATCCCCGTTCTGTCAGGGGAGTGGAGAGAGATCTGCTGTTCCTAGAGATCAGGAACAGCGATCTCTCTCCTCCTCCAGTCAGTCCCCTCCCCCCTCCACAGTTAAAATACACCTCCTTAGGGAACATTTAACCCCTTGATCGCCCCCTAGTGTTAACCCCTTCCCTGCCAGTTAAATTATACAGTAATAAGTGCATTTTTATACCACTGATTGCTGTATTAATGTCATCATTGGTCCCAAAAAAAGTGTCAGAAGTGTCCAATCTGTCCGCCGCAATGTCGCAGTCCTGCTAAAAATCACTGATCACCGCCATTACTAGCAAAAAAAAAAAAAATTATAATAAAAATGCCATAAATCTATCCCCTATTTTGTAGACGCTATAACTTTTGCGCAAACCAATAAATTTACGCTTGCTGCGTTTTTTTTTTTTTTTTTTACCAAAAATATGTAGAAGAATACGTATCGGCCTAAACTGATGAAGACGTTTTTATTTTTTTACATTTTTTTTTGAGGATATGTATTATTTTTATTTTTTTTTTCAATACTCTTTATTACAAATTTTTCTTACATATTAATTTACATATTTTTTTATTTTGTTGGGGGGATATGTATTATTATTATTTTATTTTTTTTAACAGTTTATTTTATTGTAAATTTTTTATGTATTATAGCAAAAAGTTAAAAAAAAAAATATTTTTTTTTTCAAAATTGTCTTTTTTTTTTTTGTTTATAGCACAAAAAATAAAAACCGCAGAGGTGATCAAACACCACCAAAAGAAAGCTCTATTTGTGGGGAAAAAAAATGGCACAAATTTTGTTTGTGTACGACGTCGCACGACCGCGCAATTGTCAGTTAAAGCAACGCAGTGCCGTATCGCAAAAAATGGCCTGGTCAGGAAGTAGGTAAATCCTTCCGGTCTGCAGGCGGTTAAATAAATTGATACAATGTTGATACAATGTGTCCCTCATAGAATATACAATGTATCTTGTGTTTGGTTCTATGAGATGAATTCTTCTCACACCTTCCAGAGATTCCTGAAAATAATTCATGCTCTGGGACTTATTAGTCTGTTTAGGAATGGCGGGAGTCGCAGATATCGGGGGCGTCGGCGTCACGTCTGCGACATCATTGGTTATTCAAGAAAGCGCCCCAAAGTCCCGGCGTCTCAAACAAACCTTCCCTTTCCACCCCCCCTGGGGAAGTGTCACAGCGAGGTCCTTAACGTCCCAAATTCAATTACCATAACTCGGCGCGCGGCGAGAATTCCCCCGCCGCATGTCGCGGGAATCATTTAACTAGACGACTTATAAAATATGTATTTATTACAAATTTGTCAAGTAAATAAAAAAGAAATCACAGGAAATAAATGTCAGCTGGCGGATGGTGCAGGCTGTTCTTACAAGTGGTGATTACAAGTCTGTTCTACATAATTCCTCTGACATCGATCAAAAGGAAACCGCGCGTTCGCAGGGCGTCCGCGATGCCTCCCCCCCCCCACCTCTTTTCTGCGGTTTGATAAGCAGGATTAGATTGCACAGATCTTTTATCAAAGCCTCGGCTCCAGTTCTCTTGTTTTGGCGGCGAGAAGTCACCTGACTCCGCGCCTTCCATGATCTGAATGTACAACGCCATCCACGTTGTGATTAAATTGGAGCCGCGACGCGGGCTGCAGCTTAATGAAACTCCAGGAAAAAAAAAAAAAAAAAAAGACGGGAAGCAGCTGTGTTATTGGGCGCTAATCAAACAAACCGGGGGCCGCGATATAGAGGAGCAGCGCGCGCGTAAGTTGCCGCTAAATTCCATCACCATCTAAGAGGCGCATGAATAATTTATGACCGTGCTGGCACAGCTCCAAAGCCCTTGTTCTTTGTTTACCTGCAGGCAACATGACACAAGGATGTTGGTTCAAAACTTGCGGCGAGTTTGCAAACAGAGTTAGGCGGGGTCAGGGATGCGTCTTCTGGCGGCGTGCCACGTGACGCCAGTTCCTCGGTGTGTTTATGGAAAATCGGAAAGGCGGCCAATTAAACGCAGCGAGTCAGACCAACAGCAGCCATATGCTGCACAGCGTTCACAATCGAGCGCTTATCCGCCGCCGCAGAAGAGTGTCACGTCGCATTCTCGCTTATTTCGCAACAAATATTGCATTTCCCCCCTAACGCCACGGGGTGATTCTGGAGTCGAGAAAAACAAGCATTTTTTTTTTTTTAAATATAAAAACTTGGTGGATGCAGAACGGGCTCAGCGCAGCGAAATGCTCAGATCCTTCATCTGACGTTATAAAAGACTGGGAGCCGGGCCAAGGCCGGGGAAGAAAGGACCGAAATAAAGAGCCAGCAGGGGCACCTCACACTGAGAATTATGAATAAATTACATTGTTTGTCTATAGAAATGGAAAGTTCCATATCAGAAAATATCCCCCATTACAGAACCCCTCGTAATGGGCACAGCGGGTGTACAGACCCCGGAACTCAGCACAGGGATGGTGGGAACCCCTCATAATGGGCACAGCGGGTGTACAGACCCGGGAACTCAGCACAGGGATGGTGGAAACTCCTCATAATGGGCACAGCAGGTGTACAGACCCAGGAACTCAGCACAGGGATGGTGGGAACCCCTCATAATGGGCACAGCGGGTGTACAGACCCAGGAACTCAGCACAGGGATGGTGGGAACCCCTCATAATGGGCACAGCGGGTGTACAGACCCCGGAACTCAGCACAGGGATGGTGGGAACCCCTCATAATGGGCACAGCGGGTGTACAGACCCCGGAACTCAGCACAGGGATGGTGGGAACCCCTCATAATGGGCACAGTGGGTGTACAGACCTGGGAACTCAGCACAGGGATGGTGGGAACCCCTCATAATGGGCACAGCGGGTGTACAGACCCGGGAACTCAGCACAGGGATGGTGGGAACCCCTCATAATGGGCACAGCGGGTGTACAGACCTGGGAACTCAGCACAGGGATGGTGGGAACTCCTCATAATGGGCACAGCGGGTGTACAGACCTGGGAACTCAGCACAGGGATGGTGGGAACCCCTCATAATGGGCACAGCGGGTGTACAGACCCCGGAACTCAGCACAGGGATGGTGGGAACCCCTCATAATGGGCACAGCGGGTGTACAGACCCGGGAACTCAGCACAGGGATGGTGGGAACTCCTCATAATGGGCACAGCGGGTGTACAGACCCCGGAACTCAGCACAGGGATGGTGGGAACCCCTCATAATGGGCACAGCGGGTGTACAGACCCGGGAACTCAGCACAGGGATGGTGGGAACCCCTCATAATGGGCACAGCGGGTGTAGAGACCCGGGAACTCAGCACAGGGATGGTGGGAACCCCTCATAATGGGCACAGTGGGTGTACAGACCCGGGAACTCAGCACAGGGATGGTGGGAACCCCTCATAATGGGCACAGCGGGTGTAGAGACCCGGGAACTCAGCACAGGGATGGTGGGAACCCCTCATAATGGGCACAGCGGGTGTAGAGACCCGGGAACTCAGCACAGGGATGGTGGGAACTCTCCATATATACTGGGGGTCACCTCTTTAAAGCCATGACTGTAAATTTCCATCTGTCCTTTCATTCACAGAAAACTGGAGCCCACCTATACCCCCCCCACACACACACACACAGCCGATTGCCCCGGCCTGTACCTTCACAGGGGTAGGTGTTGCAGAGCGCCTCCTCCGTGTGCAGTCCGATGCAGATGTCGCCTCCATTGGATGGTGCAGGGTTGGTGCAGGTACGGGTGCGCTGGTAATGTCCTCCCCCGCACGTAGCAGAGCATTGCGTCCAGGATGACCAGCAGGACCAGGAACCCTTCACTGCAGAGAGAAGACGGGACACCAGTTACATCACAGACACAATGTTCCCAATTACAAAGATATATGTTTAGCACTGCACACCTTCTCAATGACACTTATAGTGCTACTTTGCATTTCTGCCTTGCAGCACCGGGGGGGGGGCTCTCTTTGGTTCGAGTCCTGGCCAGGACACTATCTGCATGGAGTATGCATGCTTTCTCTGTGCCCAAGTGGGTTTCCTCAGGGTACTCCAATGACATGCTGGTAGGATAATGGTCTAGAGTAACATATACAATTGCTGCACACGCTACAGTGTAACGGAATATTAAAAATTACTTTTCCTTTTCAATCTGCAGGGTTGTAATTTTCTGTAAAATGCAATACGGCCACCTGGAGGCGCTCTGTACACAGATGGTATACAGAACAACCCCCCCCCCCCCCCCAAGAAACATAATTTCCTACTTGTGTGATTGGCTCACTGATTTTCCTATAGAAGTCTGATTTTAGGCATCCCCTGCAATGGGAAATTACAGTTTTAGTAAGATACTCCCCAAGGGTGAAATACTTCTAAAGGGAGGCAGACCCTGCCACCTTGCTCATCAGAACACAGAGAGTGCACCGGGTGACTATAATGAACCAGACTCCTTCCATTCAGAATCGGTCTGCACAGAACTATTTCTTCAGAACCAGCAAAAGGTAGGAATTTGCTACAAACTTTTTAAAGTCGTTCTAACAGCTGAAGGTTTTTTTTTACCTTAATACATTAAAGTGATGCTAAAGTCTTGTTTTTTTTTTTGGTGGGGGGGGAGTTTGTTTAAAAATAACAAACATGTCATACTTACCTGCTCTGTGTAATGGTTTTGCACATAGCAGCTGAAAGGGTTAATTTTAACTTAAAGGGTTAAATTTTCCTTACAGCAGCCCCAATCCTCCTCTTTTTGGGTCCCTCGCCGGCACTTCTGGCCCCTCCCTCCTGCCCCCAGAGTAAGCAGCTTGCTGTGGGGGGCATCTGAGCGGAGCATCTGCTCCGCATGTCCATTCAGCGGCACACCCCCACCCCCTCTCTCTCTCTCTCTCCTCATTGGCTCACTTACTTGCTTTGATTGACAGCAGCGTGAGCCAATGGCGCCCACTGCTGTCTCAGCCAATGAGGATGGAGAGTCCCGGAACTGGCTGAGCCTCTTGTGCAGCATAACTGGATCAGGATGGGGCTCAGGTAAGTATTGGGGGGGGGGGGGGCTGCTGCACACAGAAGGTATTTTATCTTAATGCATAGAATGCATTTTCTGCCCCTTTAAGGTAAAAAACTTCCTGCAGCAGCCCCCCCCCCTTATACTTACCTGAGCCCAATCTCGATCCAGCGCTGTGCACAAGAGCAGCGGCTCTCTCCCTTATTAGCTCAGAGACAGCGTCAGGAGTCAATGGCTCCCGCTGCAGTCAATCACAGCCAGTGAAGAGGGAGCGGGGGGGAGGGGGGGGCAGGGCTGAGCCGTGCTATGTGTGTCAATGGACTCAAAGAGCGCGGCTCGGGGGCGAGTTTGCACAAGAGCCCCCATAGCAAGCAGCTTGCTACGGGGGGGCAATCAACCAGCGGGGGGAGGAGCTGAGAGCACCAGCAGGGGACCCGAAAAGAGGAGGATTGGGGCTGCCAACCAATCACACTCCAGATCTGAGCGGCTCGATCAGCACAGGCAGGCACATTTTTACGCCAAATCGCCGCAACTCCTCAAAGCGCTTTCCGCCCAATCGCATCGACTTACTGGGTTTCATAGCAGCTTTTCGAGTCGCTGTCCGCGGGAGGTAAGGGGTTAACCAACTCGACCGAACGTTTTCTATAAATCATTTTAATATAAAGTGCTAAGAAGCTGCCGTGTATAAAGAAAAATTTGCATAATCACTTAACACTTTTAATTAAAGGCATCTTTCATTTCACCCCTCTATACATATTTAACAGTTATTAGCAGGCGCACGTAATGTACGGCAGACATACCATCCAGCTGTAGAGACGTCGAAGGATCTCATAAAAGAGAACATTTCCATGACAGCCGGGGATTCTGGGTAATAAAATGCACATTTAGTGCCAGATTCGGGCGGATCGGCAGACATTGGTACCGCGCACTCCAAACTCCATCTGCAACGCTTTTCCATGAAATGAATGTTCAATGGAAATTGCAGGTTTCTTCAGACGGCCATCCACACAGCGAACGTCACCGCTCGGGGTCGGTATTCCTTCACTCGCTGAATGGTGCGATTTCCATCCACTTTATGGAATAGAAATGCTGGACTGATTGAGTTCTGAAAGCACCACGTTCTCCAATCAGACCAAAGGATTAGGAATGTAACCACTTGATGTCACACAGCCGTTTATAAAGGTTCTGGAGCTTATCTCTGCCCACCGTACAAGTAAATCAGAAAGGGGGGGGGGCAATTAAATAGAGGAGGGTTAATAGTCCTGACACCAGTGTTGGGCGTTACTATTACAGCCACTGACACCAATGCTGGGGGTTATTATTGCATCCGCTGACACCAATGCTGGGGGTTATTATTGCTTCCACTGACACCAATGCTGGGGGTTATTATTGCATCCACTGACACCAATGCTGGGGGTTATTATTGCATGCACTGACACCGATGCTGCGGGGGTTAATATTGCGTCCACACACACCAATGCTGGGGGTTATAATTGCATCCACTGACACCAATGCTGGGGGTTATTATTGCATCCGCTGACACCAATGCTGGGGGTTATTATTGCATCCACTGATACCAATGCTGGGGGGTTATTATTGCGTCCACTGACACCAATGCTGAGGGTTATTATTGCATGCACTGACACCGATGCTGAGGGTTATTATTGCATGCACTGACACCGATGCTGTGGGGGTTAATATTGTGTCCACACACACCAAAGCTAAGGGTTATTATTGCATGCACTGACATCAATGCTGAGGGTTATGATTGAGTCCATTGATGCCAATGCTAAGGGTTATGATTGAGTCCACTGCCACCAATGCTGAGGGTTATGATTGAGTCCATTGACGCCAATGCTAAAGGTTATGATTGAGTCCACTGTCACTGCTCTAAGGGCTCTTAGGACAACATCTTAGTTATGCAGGGAATGAAGGGCCACACAAAAGTTGATGCTCAGATATCGTTTAATGGTAGGGTCTGTAAAGTGGCCAACGCATTTCACAGGGCTTGAAAATGTTGCATCGGGAGGTCATTTTGTACGTTTGTGAGATCTATCTTTTAGGTGAACATTTGAACAGAAAGCCTGAAATGTATCCATCACACACCTTACCGGCCTGTCCACACATCGTTGGGGGTTGGTGTTGTAGTGAATTGGTGAATGGCACCAACATACCATCATAGGAGAAGAGATCCCACAGTCCCAATGTTACCCTTCCATCATCCCTTTCTCAAACCCAACCTTCAGAAAGGGCCCCTGCAAGATGATCACTACGCCAAGGTGGTGTTGGTGGAGATCCACATTTCTCTATGAATTCTGTTCAAGTTGCTGGTTTGCTGACGATGAAGGAGGCTGTAGACATCTGAAAGGCGTTGGCCACAGACACGACTTTATCTGGACTTTGTGCGGTGACCTCTTTCTTGAGCCTCAAGATGAAGATTTGAGATGTTGAGATGTTTTGAAAACGAGGTCAAATAAAGACATCTGTAACATTTCAGACTATACAGCGACTGGTTCTCTTTAAACCTCGCAGGGCACGTGCGCATGCTGTGATCAGGCTGGTTCAGTGTTGCCAACCCTCCACAAAACGTACGACAGTTGGTGAAAACGCAGCCCAGTTACGCCTTTGTGTTGCTTTATGTTTGTTTTCCGGGAATTTGATTGCCCGCCAGACACACGTTTTCTATCACAGCTCAACGTGCTGAATTATGGAAATGTATTTTGGTGGCTGGCTGGAAAGCGGCCGCTGGGTTCTGTCACACGGAGAGACGCCAACCTGCCCGTAACAGTCACTCAATGCTAACGCGTTATATCACTGATGCAGTGTTACTGTATACCATGATATGGGGTGGTGGCTGATCTCCCCCGGAAACCCGTGTGACAACAAATGTTGTAACATTTGTACTATTGACTGCAAAAAATAAAATTGGTCGGTAAACCCTGAGCTGCCACAGTAATCAGTGCTGAGCTGGCGATCACATGACTCTGTCCAGGATGGATTACTGTGTCAGCGTTGAGCTCACAATCACATGACCATTTCAAGGACTGATCAACAAGTAAGAGCCGAGCTCTACGATCACATGGCTTTATCTAGAACCAATGACCATGTAAAGTGTGAGCTTGTGATCACATGGCTTTGTCTAGGATCGATCACCATGTAAGGTCTGAGCTTGTGATCACATGGCTTTATCTAGAACCAATGACCATGTAAGGTCTGAGCTTGTGATCACATGGCTTTGTCTAGGATCGATCACCATGTAAGGTCTGAGCTTGTGATCACATGGCTTTGTCTAGGATCGATCACCATGTAAGGTCTGAGCTTGTGATCACATGGGTTTGTCTAGGATCGATCACCATGTAAGGTCTGAGCTTGTGATCACATGGGTTTGTCTAGGATCGATCACCATGTAAGGTCTGAGCTTGTGATCACATGGCTTTGTGTAGGATCGATCACCATGTAAGGTCTGAGCTTGTGATCACATGGCTTTGTCTAGGATCGATCACCATGTAAGGTCTGAGCTTGTGATCACATGGCTTTGTCTAGGATCGATCACCATGTAAGGTCTGAGCGTGTGATCACATGGCTTTGTCTAGGATCGATCACCATGTAAGGTCTGAGCTTGTGATCACATGGCTTTGTCTAGGATCGATCACCATGTAAGGTCTGAGCGTGTGATCACATGGCTTTGTCTAGGATCGATCACCTTGTAAGGTCTGAGCTTGTGATCACATGTCTGTAAAAAAAAAAAATTACATTATTTTTTATTTTCCAAGCAAATTCTGCCTCAGCAGTTCAAATCCTAAAATCTGAGGCCAACTGTGATAAAATTTCAGGAAAGGTGAACTCTGTAATTTTGGTGACATCGCTCAGCTGATCCCTGCAGACACGCTAAGGACATGCTAAGGACACGCTAAGGACACGCTAAGGACATGCCAAGGCCCCGCATTACCTAAAATTCAAGTCTTTGCACATAATTTTGGCTGTTCCAAAAATCCCGAATCCAATCATTCCATATTTATCCGCAGTTCTCAGACAATTATTTTCACATTACATTATGTATTCAATGTATGTACAAGTTTTTCTCAGAGTATCAGAACCCACATAAAGCCGAATTAAACGCATAAAAATGTCACCCGTTGTGCGCAAAATCGGCGGCTGCTTTATTAGGCAGGAAATAATGTAATCTGGAGGTATTGCTAATTCAGTAAATGTCGCTTCTAAGTGTTTGACTCTCCTCCAGAACGCAGCAATTTGGGCCTTTAGTAAATCTGTAAAAAGCTTTTCTTCAGCCGTGAAATACACCAGCAATTTCAGAATTATTAAGAAAAGCAGGAAAAACACCTCAACAGCGTCCCACCGCGCAACAATCCATCATGTAGAACATGTCTCCGCCAATAACCGCCAAACAGACCGAGGAAACGTGTGAAATGGAGCTGCAGGGGGGGGGGGGGGCACGGGGCGATTTCTGGGTAACCTGGAGGACATATCGCCCTGTAATCACTGAAGGGGGGGGGGGGGAATAGAGGAAGAGGAGAGGAGGGAGAGAGAGAAACATAGAAGAGTGATCCACTGCCCTAAATGTGCAGAGGTCAGTAGTATGTAGAGCAGTGTACAGAGGTCAGTAGTATGTAGAGCAGTGTACAGAGGTCAGTAGTATGTAGAGCAGTGTACAGAGGTCAGTAGTATGTAGAGCAGTGTACAGAGGTCAGTAGTATGTAGAGCAGTGTACAGAGGTCAGTAGTATGTAGAGCAGTGTACAGAGGTCAGTAGTATGTAGGGCAGTGTATAGAGGTCAGTAGTATGTAGGGCAGTGTACAGAGGTCAGTAGTATGTAGGGCAGTGTACAGAGGTCAGTAGTATGTAGAGCAGTGTACAGAGGTCAGTAGTATGTAGGGCAGTGTATAGAGGTCAGTAGTATGTAGGGCAGTGTACAGAGGTCAGTAGTATGTAGAGTAGTGTACAGAGGTCAGTAGTATGTAGGGCAGTGTACAGAGGTCAGTAGTATGTAGAGTAGTGTACAGAGGTTAGTAGTATGTAGGGCAGTGTACAGAGGTCAGTAGTATGTAGAGCAGTGTACAGAGGTCAGTAGTATGTAGAGCAGTGTACAGAGGTCAGTAGTATGTAGTGCAGTGTACAGAGGTCAGTAGTATGTAGAGCAGTGTACAGAGGTCAGTAGTATGTAGGGCAGTGTACAGAGATCAGTAGTATGTAGAGCAGTGTACAGAGGTCAGTAGGATGTAGAGCAGTGTACAGAGGTCAGTAGGATGTAGAGCAGTGTACAGAGGTCAGTAGTATGTAGAGCAGTGTACAGAGGTCAATAGTATGTAGGGCAGTGTACAGAGGTTAGTAGTATGTAGGGCAGTGTACAGAGGTCAGTAGGATGTAGAGCAGTGTACAGAGGTCAGTAGTATGTAGAGCAGTGTACAGAGGTCAGTAGTATGTAGAGCAGTGTACAGAGGTCAGTAGTATGTAGGGCAGTGTACAGAGATCAGTAGTATGTAGAGCAGTGTACAGAGGTCAGTAGGATGTAGAGCGGTGTACAGAGGTCAGTAGTATGTAGGGCAGTGTACAGAGGTCAGTAGTATGTAGAGCAGTGTACAGAGGTCAGTAGGATGTAGGGCAGTGTACAGAGGTCAGTAGTATGTAGGGCAGTGTACAGAGGTCAGTAGGATGTAGAGCAGTGTACAGAGGTCAGTAGTATGTAGAGCAGTGTACAGAGGTCAGTAGTATGTAGGGCAGTGTACAGAGATCAGTAGTATGTAGAGCAGTGTACAGAGATCAGTAGGATGTAGAGCAGTGTACAGAGGTCAGTAGGATGTAGAGCAGTGTACAGAGGTCAGTAGTATGTAGAGCAGTGTACAGAGGTCAATAGTATGTAGGGCAGTGTACAGAGGTTAGTAGTATGTAGGGCAGTGTACAGAGGTCAGTTGTATGTAGTGCAGTGTACAGAGGTCAGTAGTATGTAGAGCAGTGTACAGAGGTCAGTAGTATGTAGGGCAGTGTACAGAGATCAGTAGTATGTAGAGCAGTGTACAGAGGTCAGTAGTATGTAGAGCAGTGTACAGAGGTCAGTAGGATGTAGAGCGGTGTACAGAGGTCAGTAGTATGTAGGGCAGTGTACAGAGATCAGTAGTATGTAGAGCAGTGTACAGAGGTCAGTAGTATGTAGGGCGGTGTACAGAGGTCAGTAGTATGTAGGGCGGTGTACAGAGGTCAGTAGTATGTAGGGCAGTGTACAGAGGTCAGTAGTATGTAGAGCAGTGTACAGAGGTCAGTAGTATGTAGAGCAGTGTACAGAGGTCAGTAGGATGTAGAGCAGTGTACAGAGGTCAGTAGGATGTAGAGCAGTGTACAGAGGTCAGTAGGATGTAGAGCAGTGTACAGAGGTCAGTAGTATGTAGGGCAGTGTACAGAGGTCAGTAGTATGTAGAGCAGTGTACAGAGGTCAGTAGTATGTAGAGCAGTGTACAGAGGTCAGTAGGATGTAGAGCAGTGTACAGAGGTCAGTAGTATGTAGGGCAGTGTACAGAGGTCAGTAGGATGTAGAGCAGTGTACAGAGGTCAGTAGTATGTAGGGCAGTGTACAGAGGTCAGTAGTATGTAGAGCAGTGTACAGAGGTCAGTAGGATGTAGAGCAGTGTACAGAGGTCAGTAGTATGTAGAGCAGTGTACAGAGGTCAGTAGGATGTAGAGCAGTGTACAGAGGTCAGTAGGATGTAGAGCAGTGTACAGAGGTCAGTAGGATGTAGAGCAGTGTACAGAGGTCAGTAGGATGTAGAGCAGTGTACAGAGGTCAGTAGTATGTAGAGCAGTGTACAGAGGTCAGTAGGATGTAGAGCAGTGTACAGAGGTCAGTAGGATGTAGAGCAGTGTACAGAGGTCAGTAGGATGTAGAGCAGTGTACAGAGGTCAGTAGTATGTAGGGCAGTGTACAGAGGTCAGTAGTATGTAGGGCAGTGTATAGAGGTCAGTAGGATGTAGAGCAGTGTACAGAGGTCAGTAGGATGTAGAGCAGTGTACAGAGGTCAGTAGGATGTAGAGCAGTGTACAGAGATCAGTAGTATGTAGGGCAGTGTGCAGAGGTCAGTAGTATGTAGGGCAGTGTATAGAGGTCAGTAGTATGTAGAGCAGTGTACAGAGGTCAGTAGTATGTAGAGCAGTGTACAGAGGTCAGTAGGATGTAGAGCAGTGTACAGAGGTCAGTAGGATGTAGAGCAGTGTACAGAGGTCAGTAGGATGTAGAGCAGTGTACAGAGGTCAGTAGGATGTAGAGCAGTGTACAGAGGTCAGTAGGATGTAGAGCAGTGTACAGAGGTCAGTAGTATGTAGAGCAGTGTACAGAGGTCAGTAGTATGTAGGGCAGTGTATAGAGGTCAGTAGTATGTAGGGCAGTGTACAGAGGTCAGTAGTATGTAGAGTAGTGTACAGAGGTCAGTAGTATGTAGGGCAGTGTACAGAGGTCAGTAGTATGTAGAGCAGTGTACAGAGGTCAGTAGTATGTAGGGCAGTGTATAGAGGTCAGTAGTATGTAGGGCAGTGTACAGAGGTCAGTAGTATGTAGAGTAGTGTACAGAGGTCAGTAGTATGTAGGGCAGTGTACAGAGGTCAGTAGTATGTAGAGTAGTGTACAGAGGTTAGTAGTATGTAGGGCAGTGTACAGAGGTCAGTAGTATGTAGAGCAGTGTACAGAGGTCAGTAGTATGTAGAGCAGTGTACAGAGGTCAGTAGTATGTAGTGCAGTGTACAGAGGTCAGTAGTATGTAGAGCAGTGTACAGAGGTCAGTAGTATGTAGGGCAGTGTACAGAGATCAGTAGTATGTAGAGCAGTGTACAGAGGTCAGTAGGATGTAGAGCAGTGTACAGAGGTCAGTAGGATGTAGAGCAGTGTACAGAGGTCAGTAGTATGTAGAGCAGTGTACAGAGGTCAATAGTATGTAGGGCAGTGTACAGAGGTTAGTAGTATGTAGGGCAGTGTACAGAGGTCAGTAGGATGTAGAGCAGTGTACAGAGGTCAGTAGTATGTAGAGCAGTGTACAGAGGTCAGTAGTATGTAGAGCAGTGTACAGAGGTCAGTAGTATGTAGGGCAGTGTACAGAGATCAGTAGTATGTAGAGCAGTGTACAGAGGTCAGTAGGATGTAGAGCGGTGTACAGAGGTCAGTAGTATGTAGGGCAGTGTACAGAGGTCAGTAGTATGTAGAGCAGTGTACAGAGGTCAGTAGGATGTAGGGCAGTGTACAGAGGTCAGTAGTATGTAGGGCAGTGTACAGAGGTCAGTAGGATGTAGAGCAGTGTACAGAGGTCAGTAGTATGTAGAGCAGTGTACAGAGGTCAGTAGTATGTAGGGCAGTGTACAGAGATCAGTAGTATGTAGAGCAGTGTACAGAGGTCAGTAGGATGTAGAGCAGTGTACAGAGGTCAGTAGGATGTAGAGCAGTGTACAGAGGTCAGTAGTATGTAGAGCAGTGTACAGAGGTCAATAGTATGTAGGGCAGTGTACAGAGGTTAGTAGTATGTAGGGCAGTGTACAGAGGTCAGTTGTATGTAGTGCAGTGTACAGAGGTCAGTAGTATGTAGAGCAGTGTACAGAGGTCAGTAGTATGTAGGGCAGTGTACAGAGATCAGTAGTATGTAGAGCAGTGTACAGAGGTCAGTAGTATGTAGAGCAGTGTACAGAGGTCAGTAGGATGTAGAGCGGTGTACAGAGGTCAGTAGTATGTAGGGCAGTGTACAGAGATCAGTAGTATGTAGAGCAGTGTACAGAGGTCAGTAGTATGTAGGGCGGTGTACAGAGGTCAGTAGTATGTAGGGCGGTGTACAGAGGTCAGTAGTATGTAGGGCAGTGTACAGAGGTCAGTAGTATGTAGAGCAGTGTACAGAGGTCAGTAGTATGTAGAGCAGTGTACAGAGGTCAGTAGGATGTAGAGCAGTGTACAGAGGTCAGTAGGATGTAGAGCAGTGTACAGAGGTCAGTAGGATGTAGAGCAGTGTACAGAGGTCAGTAGTATGTAGGGCAGTGTACAGAGGTCAGTAGTATGTAGAGCAGTGTACAGAGGTCAGTAGTATGTAGAGCAGTGTACAGAGGTCAGTAGGATGTAGAGCAGTGTACAGAGGTCAGTAGTATGTAGGGCAGTGTACAGAGGTCAGTAGGATGTAGAGCAGTGTACAGAGGTCAGTAGTATGTAGGGCAGTGTACAGAGGTCAGTAGTATGTAGAGCAGTGTACAGAGGTCAGTAGGATGTAGAGCAGTGTACAGAGGTCAGTAGTATGTAGAGCAGTGTACAGAGGTCAGTAGGATGTAGAGCAGTGTACAGAGGTCAGTAGGATGTAGAGCAGTGTACAGAGGTCAGTAGGATGTAGAGCAGTGTACAGAGGTCAGTAGGATGTAGAGCAGTGTACAGAGGTCAGTAGTATGTAGAGCAGTGTACAGAGGTCAGTAGGATGTAGAGCAGTGTACAGAGGTCAGTAGGATGTAGAGCAGTGTACAGAGGTCAGTAGGATGTAGAGCAGTGTACAGAGGTCAGTAGTATGTAGGGCAGTGTACAGAGGTCAGTAGTATGTAGGGCAGTGTATAGAGGTCAGTAGGATGTAGAGCAGTGTACAGAGGTCAGTAGGATGTAGAGCAGTGTACAGAGGTCAGTAGGATGTAGAGCAGTGTACAGAGATCAGTAGTATGTAGGGCAGTGTGCAGAGGTCAGTAGTATGTAGGGCAGTGTATAGAGGTCAGTAGTATGTAGAGCAGTGTACAGAGGTCAGTAGTATGTAGAGCAGTGTACAGAGGTCAGTAGGATGTAGAGCAGTGTACAGAGGTCAGTAGGATGTAGAGCAGTGTACAGAGGTCAGTAGGATGTAGAGCAGTGTACAGAGGTCAGTAGGATGTAGAGCAGTGTACAGAGGTCAGTAGGATGTAGAGCAGTGTACAGAGGTCAGTAGGATGTAGAGCAGTGTACAGAGGTCAGTAGGATGTAGAGCAGTGTACAGAGGTCAGTAGGATGTAGAGCAGTGTACAGAGGTCAGTAGGATGTAGAGCAGTGTACAGAGGTCAGTAGGATGTAGAGAGCAGTGTACAGAGGTCAGTAGTATGTAGTGCAGTGTACAGAGGTCAATAGTATGTAGAGCAGTGTACAGAGGTCAGTAGTATGTAGAGCAGTGTACAGAGGTCAGTAGGATGTAGAGCAGTGTACAGAGGTCAGTAGTATGTAGGGCAGTGTACAGAGGTCAGTAGGATGTAGAGCAGTGTACAGAGGTCAGTAGGATGTAGAGCAGTGTACAGAGGTCAGTAGTATGTAGAGCAGTGTACAGAGGTCAGTAGGATGTAGGGCAGTGTACAGAGGTCAGTAGTATGTAGAGCAGTGTACAGAGGTCAGTAGGATGTAGGGCAGTGTACAGAGGTCAGTACTCTGTAGACCGCGGTACAAACTACTGAAATCTGTACATCACGGTACAAACTACTTGCACTGGCCAGAAATCAGAAAATCAGCCTGCAGTACCAGATGTTCTGCTTTCATGATGAACTCCGGCATCAGACTTGTGGGGGTGACCAATTACTGGCCAGACATTTGTGAATGAAAGTGAGTTTTTCACTGAAACTAACTTTTAAGGTAGGCCAAGTTTATATTTTTACAGTGAAATTAGTCTTAGTAGATTTTTCTAGGCTTTTTATGCTGTCTTTACGTTTTATTGGGGGCTTGCTAGTTAATTCCTTTTTTTTTTTTTTTTTTTAAAGGGGGCTCTGCACCCCAGTGATCTTTGATCTCTTCAATGTTGTCTGGGTAGATCTTCTTCTCTCAAAGGTTGCCTACCCCTGATATAGAGGAATCAGAACCTCCTTCCTCCAAATATTGTTGAGAAAGGAGATAGAGATATACAAAGTAACATTGTTTATAAACATTGATCAAACGGGAGATAGAGAGGTACAAAGTAACATTGTTTATAAACATTGATCAGACAGGAGATAGAGAGATACAAAGTAACATTGTTTATAAACATTTATCAGATGGGAAATAGAGCCAGAATACATTGTTACATTTGCAGCTACTTTGTTTCATTCATCCACAAATAAAATTGTTTCCAATTTAACCCCTTAGTTCTCATTCATACAGGCACTGACCCCTGTAGTTGATGAATGTGCAGGGGGTTTATGCGGCTTGAGCTGCCAGATGCTATGTGCAGGTAGCCCATGTAAGTGTATAGGGATGCAGCGGTTGCACGGACGCAGCTGCCCATCCCAATTTGATAGGTGTGTGAGTCGCTTTGAACGCACACTGCCTGCGTCCGGTGAAGCTCAACCACACTCGTGTCAAATTGGGACAAGCAGTTTTGACCATGCAACCACTGTGACCCTATACACTTCCACGGGCTGCCTGCATGCAGAATCTGGCAGTACAAGCCGCATGAACCCATGGCCCATTCACGGACGACGGGCACCCATGTGAATGAGGCCTCATCGACCCTTAGTTTACCATAATCAGCCCTAAATAACTCCTCCTTCCCCTTCTCCTCTTAACTATTCTTTTTCTGGATATGTTTTCCTTTATTTCTATTTTACAACAGTTAATACTTAGATTTTTTTTTTTTTTTTTGTACGTTTTGTTCAATCATTTTTTGGCGTTGCATTAAAAAGAAACACCTTGTAATGCCATTACCAGAATCAGAATAGTAACTTTAGGACAAATGATAGAAAACCTATTTTTTTATTTTTTCAAAACTAATTACAGTAGAAAAATCTTTTTTTTTTAGTTTTATTCATTTATTTTTTCCTATGGGTTGCATTAAATAAATAAAAAAAAAATCAAGACAATATTACAAAAAAAAAAAAAAAAAAAAAACCCAAAAATGATATATGTTTAATGTCGTACATCGCTTGTTTAGAGACACTTTATATAGATGTTGGTCCTCTTGGACCCTTTGTACTATACTATGTCTTTACTACTGAACTTTGATTTATATAAATGTGAAGTTTCAATAAAGTTGCTTTAGAGAAAAAAAAAACTTTATATGTTTTACTTTGTTAACTTAAGCAATCACAAAGTCATTTCCAAACCAATAGGCCGATAGATTTTTAGGGGAGCTGAGCTGGTTAGTCTATAATCAGTGAAATTTTATGATGTGATGCAGTAACACTGTAACATTGTATCTCTTTTAGTTGAACTGTTACACTTTTGTCTGTCAGTTCTGTGATTTCTTTAGATTGCACACCGCTGCGGAATATGTCGGCGCTACAGAAAGAGAAAATGACGGGTATACAATCTGCCGCCAACACCGAGGGACGGGCCACTCATACAGTATTATAAAAGTTTAGTTGGACTCTTCATATAAAACTGTTTACAGCCGTTGCTGGTGCAGCTTTTATTATTCATTATTGGACCCGGAGCAGTTTACGGAGCAGTAAAGATCAAAATTACGACAGCGAGACAACAATTACCCAATAAAATGGGAGAACGATATACTGCACCTTGTTGTTTTCAATTAAGAGGTAACTGTGCTTTTTTCACCTATACTTGGAATCCAGTTCCTCGTAAAAGATTATACTACCCGGCACGAGGAGGCGACGTGAGATATCGGGGCCGTAATAAGCCCACTGGGGCCACTGAGAGACGACAGAGGTGTTCAGCGCACACACCGTGATCACGGTTCCAGAGAAGTGACTGCGTCTCCTTTCCGTGCCCACCCCGTGTACTGACAGCAGCGGCGGCAACTCATGCAGGGACCCCCTAATAAATGTGTCCGGCCCCCTAATCTACAAGCAGGGCGCCGGACACATGCATTCCAATGAGGTTTTTTTTTTCATTTTTAGAAGCACATGATTAGAGCTTGAGGATCTAATTGGCTTCAAAAAGGGTGGGCTTGGGGCGCTGTCAGTTGTGTGACATTAGCAAATTAATATTCGCTAATGTCTTCCTGTTTCTCCTCCCAGCCAATCAGGAAGAAGGTCTTGAGAGTCCGATTTGCCACGGGTCCCAAGTCCTGATTGGCTGGGTGGAGAAGTGACTGCCAGGACTCGGGGGAAGAAGCAGGGAGGGGGGGGGAGCAGCAACCTGGATGGGATAAGTGCAGGGGCTGGTGGGGGGGCTTGGCGGGCGATGCGGCAATCGAGCGACGGGGGCGGCGGTCAATAAAGCGAAAGCCAGGGAGGGGGTGTCTAGCTGGCTGGAGAGGCCGCGAGCTGCCCCCCACCAGCGGCCACTGACTGACAGAGCATATTGAAACTGTTCTGTTAAAGTCAAACTTCAGCCTTCCCTTAAGTCTTGCACAGTTGTACCGGCTCCTCACCTGGACTGAAATGGCTTCCTCTGATTTCACTGCACACTGTGAGCTTCTCACAATGTGCATTAGAAGCTGCAGCAAGTCAGATAGAGTCCCGCCTCATTTCCTGGCTGGAGACCTCTACACCCTGACAGTCCCTTGCTCGCCCCCTTTTATTCATTGGATTTCAGTTCTTTAAATTATTGAGGCTCAGCACCGCAAGTGGGTGTTACCTAGGGTGGTCTTCATGCACAAAACACCTGACATCCACCCTTTAAGGCATTTTGTTATTTGCATGACTCCACCCAAGAGCCCGCCCACTGCCTGCATCAGGACTGAGGGCTCTTGAGAGGAGTACTGAGGCGGGGTGCTTTGATGTTTTCAGGAATGTCAAGGAAAAGATCCATAAGCCACACATCATGAGGCAAACCCATGTGCATGGCAACCCCAGCCCAGACGCTAGCTTAATTATGATTCCCTAGGATTAAGCTCCAAGGGGCAAAGTGAAATGCGTTGAATAAGCGCTTTTGAAACAAGAGCCAGTCCCGGGCCGTTTCCTGAGAACGAGGTGCGTGATGACGTCACGAGCGATAGCTCCGCCCTACGTGTTTTGTCACACTGGACATTGTCCGGGGCTTAGAACCATTAGGGTTTTATTGAATATAAGGTGGCGGATCACTGCGGTGTCACTATCTATGAAGAGTTATCTGAACAAGTGTGGATGAAGATTTCATTGATCACTTTGGCACTGTCTCTGATTTCTGCACGTATTTATTTGGACTCGTTTATGATTTATATCAGCTGTTGAATAATGTGCTATTAGCGCTGCACTTTTGACCTATATCCATGGAACAAAATATAGGCAAACTTTCGCTCTAAAGCTGCAAATAGAGAAATTCCTGATTTTTGTGCTCTCAGTCACCAATGACATTGATTGAGGTTGGGCGCACGCTGGCGATTTCTTGCAGTGATTAATCGTTAGTAGAAATGATTGATAGCTGCACATTTTGAAACGTTGTAGGAGTATCACCAATTAATCACTATTACGTCCTACTTGTGTTTTCCTCACTCCATAGGGAGCCATTTATTCCAAATGTGTAACTATTGATCTGCCCAATTATTTGTGACAACATAAAAATAAGTCATCCGCCGCTTTCATCCCACGCGCCGCATTATATGGCAGTGCTATAATTACATCACATCGACTTTCAGATCGCACAAAAACAAGAGGAATTCAGTTCCTACTACAAAGGAGCTTTTATGGCGGAATACAAACTCCACTTCAAAGGCGTCAATAAGGACATTTAGAGTGGAGCTCGTCCTCTTCTACTCATCGCTTCTTTTTTTCCCCCTCTGTGAATGTCTCTTCAATTATATTGCCAAGACTAAGTTTAAGCCAAACTCCAGAGGAAAACCTTCTCGTGTTCAGACAGGAAGTGAGGGAAACGCATACTACAAAAATGACAATGCTGTATCCTCCTTTCTTCATTCTACTTAACCCCAAAAAAAGGGGGGGGGGTCACTTCCTATCCTGGTGACACGACAAGAAAATATCTCCCCAATGGAGAGACAGAAATGACAGCAATAAACATAGAAAAGCAAGGCAGGGTTACTGGGGGGGGGTAAACAGCACTCCCTTCTCGGGCCCGGGCCCCATCAGGTCCACAGGGGTCTGGGCAGGGGCTACCTGTGGGCTGCTCACAGTCCAACTTCAGAACCCTGGGTGTCCCTTTTTCTACTCCTTATCCATGACTACAACACCCAGAATCCTGCGCTCATCAGGGAGGGGCCATGGCTAGGCAGAGCTCACTGCTTTGAAACTTTGGAGGATCTGCTGTGAGCCGGGCAGAGGGTGCAATGCCAATACTACAGAAGGGGCCCCCGGGGGCCAGCAAGGCACACTACCTCCAGGTGAAGCTTCACTCTAAATCCCAAAGACGGGGATGCAGAGTGGGGCATACTGGAGGATGCAGAAAGTGCAGAGTGTAGGGGGATAGAGGATTCAGGGGGTGCAGAGTGCGGGGTAATGGGGGATGCAGAGTAAGGGGTAGTGAGAAATGCAGAATGTGGAGTAAAGGGAGATGCAAAGCAGGGGGTAAAGGGCAGGGCTGCTGATAGAAATCATAGGGCCCCGTACAGCCTACCCTACTGGGCCCCCCTTTAGCCCCACACCTGGTCCCTCCTTCAGCCTCACCCCCAGCCCCTCCCTAGAGCCCGCCTTGAAACAAAGTGCAGGTTTGTCTTCAAGTGATATTTACCACTGAAGAGAGTGCCACCTATGCCACCAATGCCATAATGTATTACAGACAGTGCCACCCATGCCGCCAATGCCATAATGCCAATGGCAGCATGGGTGGCACTGTCTCTGCAGGCAGCATATATGTTATGGCAGCATGGGTAGCACTGTCTGCAGTACATTATGGCATTGGCAGCATGGGTGCCACCGTCTGCAGTACATTATGGCATTGGTGGCATGGGTGCCACTGTCTGCAGTACATTATGGCATTGGTGGCATGGGTGCCACTGTCTGCAGTACATTATGGCATTGGCAGCATGGGTGGCACTGTCTGCAGTACATTGTGGCATGGGTGGCTTTGGCTGCAAGCAGCACATGTGTTATAGGCCAGAACGCATGTGCTGCCTGCAGCCCGTGCCACCCAGTGCCAGTGCTGCAGACAGTGCCACCCATGCCGCCAATCCCATAATGTATAGATGCTGCTGCCCCAAGCAAGCACACACCTGTGTTAGCCGGGACCCAGGAGTCGCTTGCTCTCTGACCCTGCTGCTGCTGCCTGGACTGGAGTGTCAGTCAGTGTCAAAAGCAATTTTAGTCAGTCTGTCTGCTTCTTCCTTCTTTTCTTCTGCCGCTGTTCACCTCACTGCTTCTTCTCTCAGGCAGTGTAGAACAGAGCAGAGAGCCATGGTCGGGGTTGTTCGGTCATAGCTGGAGGAATTTTTTTTTTCTGCATGCATTCGTTCTCTGATCACGTTGCCCGGGCCCCCCTGCTGGCCAGGCCTGGTACAACAGGGCCAGTTGTAATGGCCTATCAGAGGCCCTGGTAATGGGGGATGCAGGGGGCGCAAAGTGCAGGTTAATGGGGGATGCAAGGGTGCGGAATTGTGGAGTAACGGGGGATGCAGAGGTGTAATGAGGGTACAGATAGAGTCATGGGGAATGCAGGACTTGCAGAGTGCTGAGTAATGAGGAATGCAGGGGGAGAAGTAAGATGTAAGGGGGGGTGGGGGGTGCAGAGTGCAGGGTAGTAGGGGTGTAGGGGGTACAGAGTATGGTGCAGTGGGCAAGGTCACTGATAGGGTGTACTGGGAGGGAGGCCCTTTCAGGTGAGCTGTACAGAGTCCCATGATTTCTAATGGTGGCCCTAAATTGACAGCAGACCAGGTTTTCTAAGTCTGCCTGTTTCTTTTTTTTTTCTTTTTTTTATATTTTTAGACTTTTTGCCCAAGCATGTTTAAATTCAACAACATTTTTCACCCATTTATTTAAAAAGTTTTGAAGTACACTTCTACTTTTAAATACCACCCCCTACTGGCTGAACATCCAGACATTGCATATTGTGTGGAAGAGTTACAGAATTCCCCCGGACAATGACTTGGTTGGTCTCTCACCTGGGCAGGGTTGGGGGTTGCAGTCCTGGAACTCAGTGGCAGATCCTGAGCAGGGAAGTCCTCCGTTCCGAGGTTCGGGATTATTGCAGAACCGTTTTCTGGATCGGAACCCCAATTCACACTCGCGGGAACAGACGGACCAGGCTCCCCATGAGCTCCAGCCGCCGCTGATTACACGAGCCGGACTCTTGCCATTCCGCATGAGATCATCCACCAGAGCTGGAGGGAGAATGACAGAAGACCATTACTCTATACCAATGGTTGTCAAGCATGCAAGGTGTAGGGTGCCTCAACTGTGGCCCCTGACAGCTCCAAAGGGCCACATATAAATTCAGTATATGACAGAAGATCATTAGACATTCTAGGAGGAGAGCATTAGAGAGTGCAGACCAGCAACAGGAAGACACATTATAGGAGATATTGAGATATTGAGGACATGCTACATGAGACTGCTCCTGCTACTGACTGTTGGGGTCTGAAAAGGGCCACACAGCAAGTACTCAAGGGCCACATGCGGCCCTCAGGCTGACGATTGGGCACCATACTCTATATGGTCAGTGTTAGGCTAGGGATATCTACCACTGTTGTAAAACTCCTACAAACAAAATCTTAGGGTGTTGGGTTGGGTCTTGGGGTTTCCGTATTAATCACTTGTAGGGTCACATCTGGAATATAAGGTCTGGAATTGTAATTAATAAAGGCTATGCCCACAATATTTTCATCCAGGTCTTGGGGGCGGGCAGGGATGAGTGACATGAAAGATTTTTTTTCTTCCGTATAGCAAAACTGGCACAGTTGCCCCTAAGGTAGAGTTGGGGGAAGATCTGTTTTGCCATCCCGTGGCTTCAGAGTTGTAACTGAAAGAACTTGAAGTATTTTTAGCCTTATTTCAGATGATGAAACGCGCCGAGCTGTATTGTGGCATGGTCTTTTTTTACTATGTATCAATGCAAATTATCCTGGTAACTTATTTGTCACATGACATGGTATCTATATATTATTATTATACAGGATTTATATAGCGCCAACAGTTTACGCAGCGCTTTACAACATTAGGACAGACAGTACAAGTACAATACAATTCAATACAGGAGGAATCAGAGGGCCCTGCTTGTTAGAACTTACAATCTAGGAGGGAGGGTCAAGTTATACAAAAGGGTAATAGCTGTGGGGGATGAGCTAATGGAGAAAATAGTGCAGTTGTTAGATGGAGGAAGGATAGGCTTCTCTGAAGAGGAAAGTTTTCAGGGATCGCCTAAAAATGGATACATTTGGAGACAGTCTGACAGATTGGGGTAGGGAATTCCAGAGGATGGGCGAGGCTCGGGAGAAGTCCTGGAGGCGGATATGGGAGGAGGTGATGAGGGAGCTAGAGAGCAGGAGATCTTGGGAGGAACGGAGATGGCGTTTAGGTTGGTATTTTGAGACTAGGTTAGTGATGTAGCTGGGGGCAGAGTTGTGGATGGCTTTGTAACTTATTGTTAGTATTTTGAATTTAATTTGTTGGGTGAGTGGTAGCCAATGGAGGGATTGGCAGAGAGGGGTAGCAGACACTGAGCGGTTTGTAAGGTGGATGAGTCTGGCAGCAGCATTCATGATGGACTGAAGGGGGGATAGTCTATTTAAAGGTAAGCCAATGAGGAGTGAGTTGCAGTAGTCAAGGCGAGAGATAACCAGGGAGTGAATCAGGAGCTTTGTGGTTTCACTGGTTAGAAAGGGACATAGTTTGGAGATGTTGCGGAGGTTGAGGCGGCAAGCTTTGGAAAGTGATTGGATGTGGGGCCGAAAGGAGAGTTCAGAGTCCAGGATAACACCTAGCACCCTGACATGTGGGGATGGGTTTATGGTTTTGCCATTGCTCTTCACAGAGAAGTCAGGGGAAGAGGCACGTGGGGGAGGAAATATTATAAGCTCGGTTTTGGACAAGTTGAGTTTGAGGAAGTGGTGTGACATCCATACAGATATGTCGGTTAGTAAGTTAGTGATGCGTGAGGAGACTGATGGAGTGAGTTGAGGGGTGGAGAGATAGATTTGTGTGTCGTCAGCGTAGAAATGATATTGAAAGCCGTGAGAGGCTATCAGCTGACCCAGGGAAGAGGTGTAGATTGAAAATAAAAGAGGTCCAAGAACAGAACCTTGGGGGACCCCGACAGAGAAGGGAAGAGGAGTGGAGGAAGTAGAATTGTAAGTGACACTGAAGGTGCATTGGGATAGGTAGGATGAGAGCCACTGAAGAGCACAGTCACGGAGACCGAGGGAGTAAAGTTTTTTGAGGCAGAGGGGGTGGTCAACCATGTCAAAGGCAGCTGAAAGATCCAGAAGTAGGAGTACAGAATAGTGTCCATTGGTTTTTGCAATTAGTAGGTCATTTGTGAGTTTTAAAAGAGCAGTTTCTGTGGAGTGTTGAGGGCGAAATCCAGATTGAAGGGGATCAAGAAGGTTGTTTTTAATGAGGTGGTCACTCAGTTGGTTGTAAACCAGGCGTTCAAGGAGTTTAGAGGAAAAGGGGAGCAAGGAGATAGGGCGTAGGTTGTTAAGATTGGTAGGGTCCAAGGACGGCTTTTTGAGTACGGGAGTGACCAGTGCATGTTTTAGAGCATCGGGGAAAACGCCAGAGGTGAGGGAGAGATCTATATATGTTTTTAACTTTTGTACAATACATTTTTTACATTTTATATGCATCTGTTGGGTTGATGGTGCCATTCAATAGCTATGCCCTAGAAAGCCCCTTTCTACAATGAACTAATGACTGTGGGTATGGGATGTGGGCATACGCTGACACTGAACCATTGTCAAAACATTTTCTGTATGTCAACATTGGCACAGTTGCCCCTAAGGCTGAATTGGGGGGGAGAGGATCTGTTTTGCCATCCCCCCGGTTTCAGAGTTGTAATTGAAAGAACCTAATGTATATTTGTCAGCCTTATTTCAGATGAAGTCTGACAAGACACATTTAGAAATATTAAAACAAAGCCTTTCACCAATAATAAAATAATAAAAAGAATCAGATTTCAGGTCAGATACAAACGTACAGTCTGTCTCACAGGCCACCGGGCCTTCGTTAGCACAGAATCGGGTCTCTATCTTCTTCCTCCCGAACTGCAGGATATGGGGGTCTGACAGTTGCGCTCTGCAGGTATATCGGAAACGCTGTTCCTGGCGCGATCCGCTCTGCGTGATGTTGACAGGCATCCAGGGCGTCCAAGGTGTGTTTCTCCGCACCTCAGGACATGCTTCAGGGTTACACATCCTGAATTCCTGCAATTTGGGAGAGAATGGGATAAATCCATACCAATACATAATAGATTCTGTCAGAAGAAGAGGAATTGCTGGAAGTTAACAAACAAGAATAGTAGCTTACGAGCGATTATTATGGGTAATGTAGGACACTTAGGAAGATTTTGCATTATTGAAGTTCCTTGAGGCTGCGAAATAGAAGATGATCAGGTAGGTCTGGAGCCACCAAAATAGGTTCAAGGTGCCCACCATTGGACTAACTTACTCAATTTTATTTAGCATCAGCACATCACCCCTCAACTGTCTTGAATCATTTCAAATGGAAAGGAGATCATGTGGTGGACCTGTCACAGTGGGGACACTATGAAGCCAAGCCGAGAGTGATAGAGATGTAAACCAAGACCATAATACAGAAGAAACTCACTGTGCTGGCCATTTCATGGTAGGGCAAAACTATGGACACTATCCCCATCAGTCTGAACATTACAAACTCTCGGTGGGTGCTGGCTGTAACCATACACACCTTAAAATGCTCCACATGCTGCATTTTTGTTGTCTATGCCGTGTTTCTTAAGGTCTTTTTGCCAAGATACAATGTACAGTAGTATCTGTTCTTATCAGTGTCCAGTAGGGGTGGTCCACCATCATTCTGGCCTTATGGCTGGCTCTATAGTATCTTGGCTGGTATGAAGAGGGTTCTGTGGGATCTTACCTAAGGAAAGGAACCTGAGTTAAGTACCTATTGGGTAAGGCGATGGCCAGTAGTACTTCCCATTTGTGGAGGATTCCGAGAGGCCCAGTGCCTCCTGATTTGAGAAGTGCTACCCTGTCTGGCCAGGGGTTGGGAGGCAAAGAGCCTGCGGTGTTGAATGCCCCCTAGCAGTGGCATCCCGGGGGTGCTCCTAGTATCACTATGGGTATGAGCACTAGACCATTACACCACTTGCACAATGCCTCATGAACGAGGCGCCTTTTGACTGAGACCACGGCAGTGTTTTTGTTACCAGGCCACAAGGCATAGCCATTGTCTTGCACATTGGTACCTATTTTATTTATGCACGTTTCACGTTTGTAAGTCTTGGGGGGGGTGGCCCTTAGTGTCCTTCCCCTCTTGCCTTGGGGGGTCTCTCTTCAGTAAAGCCCCACACCCAGTACTAGTTGGTTAGCTGATCGTGAGGAGTGGGGTCATTTGGCTAGGTGGACCTGAGTGTGCCTTGCTGCCATCAGGGTCTTCTGCTCAAGGGGGCAAGGAGGGGTCCTTCTTCTTTGGGAGGGGACTTTCTAGCATACCCTAGTGCACACTTTTTTGTGAGTTCACATGTTATTTTAAAGCCAAACTACAGATCATCTTTTGTTATGGGTGGGGGGTTGTTGGGGTGGGCAGATACACCTCTGCCAGGTTTTATTTCCCATCTACAATCTTGCTGGGGAGATTTCCCCTCATTTCCTGTTGTCTGGTGCAGACATATGCTATAACCACACACATCTAATACAGAGCGAGGAAGGCTTAGCACCTGTCCGGATATCATTGCTGTCTGCGTCTTCCCATCTCACTGCAAACTTACTATTCAATGGATGTTAAAAGGTACCAATATTCCAGAGTATATTGACAAAGAGAATTATTTAAAATATCTACAGACTTTTATTCCCCTTCACATTAAAACATTATTAAGATCACATTTCACCACATTACAAGCCATTGCAAAAAACCTCATTCATTACACAAAGGTATCTCTAGGTACAATGACCTCCTATTGTCTCAAAGCCTCGTGTTCCTCTCCCATAAATTGTACCTACTTGTTAATCTCAGATATTCAATTATCTTTTCATTATTCAAGCTCATGCTTGCAGAGAGATGAGACCACTTCTGCTGCATACATGATGCAATCAGGATAGGTAGTTTACAGCTACAAGGGCCTTGTGAGCCTTTATATTACACACTGATCAGCCATAACATTATGATCACCCACCTAATATTGGGTAGGTCCCCCCTTTGCCACCATAACAGCCCTGACTCGTCGAGACATGGACTCCACTAGACAAAGCATCACACTTGCATTCTTCCCTACACTACTGCATCCTGGTGCCATCTCTTCCCCAGGTGTGACACACATGTATCAAGCTATCCACATGATGTAAAAGAAAATGTGATTCATCAGACCAGGGCACCTTCTTCCATTGCTCCGTGGTCCAGTTCTGATCCTCACATACCTCTGAAGGTATGCTGGGGTATCTGGCACCAAGCCATCAGTAGCAACTCCTTTATGTCCTGTAAGTTGGGAGGTGGAGCCTCCATGGATCAGACTGGTTTTTCAGCACACCCCACAGATGCTAGATTGGATTGAGATCTGGAAGAATATGGAGGCAAGGTCAACACCTGAAGATCGTTATGTTCCTCAAACCATTTTTGAATTCATCAGACCAGGCCACCTTCTTCCAGTGGTCCATGATCCAGTTCTGATGCTTACATGCCCATTGTAGGCACTTTTGGCTGTGGACACGGGTCAGCATGGACACCCTGACCGGTCTGCGGCTACACAGCCCCCATACACAACAAACTGCAATGCTCTGTGTGTTTTGAAACCTATCAGAACCAGCATTGCCTTTTCAATTTGAGCTCCAGTGGCTCTTCTATTGGATCAGATTACATGAGCAAGCCTTCCCTCCCCATCTCCATCAATGAGCCTTCCCTCTCCAACTCCATCAATGAGCCTTCCCTTCCCACCTCCATCAATGAGCCTTCCCTGCCCACCTCCATCAATGAACCCCCCCGCCACCTCCATCAATAATACTTCCCTCCCCATCTCCATCAATGAGCCTTTCCTCCTCACCTCCATTAATGAGCCCACCCCCACCGAGGAGCCTTTTCTCCCCACCTCCATCAGTGAGTCTTCCTTCCGCCAACTCCATCAATGAGCCTTCCCTCCCCACCTCCATCAGTGAGCCTTCCCTACGCACCTCCATTGATGAGCCTTCCCTCCGCATCTCCATCAATGAGCCTTCCCTCCGTACCTCCATCGATGAGCCTTCCCTACGCACCTCTATCAATGAGCCTTCCCTCCCCACCTCCATCAATGAGCCTCCCCCCACCCTCAGCAATGAGCCTCAACTCCCCACCTCCATCAATGACCCTTCGCTCCCCACCTCCATCAATGAGCCCCCCCCCAGCTACATCAATGAGGCTTCCCTCCGCACCTCCATCAATGAGCCTTCCCTCCCCACCTCCATCAATGAGCCCCCCTCGCCTCCATCAATGAGCCTTCCCTCCGCACCTCCATCAATGAGCCTTCCCTCCCCACCTCCATCAATGAGCCTTCCCACCCCATCTCCATCAATGTGCCTCCCCCCACCTCCATCGATGAGCCTTCCCTCCCCATCTCCAAATGGCCTTCCCTCCCCACCTCTGTCAATAAGCCTTCCCCTCCCTCCACCTCCATAAGTGAGCCTTCCCCTCCCCCCACCTCCATCAATGAGCCTTTCCTCCCCACCTCCATCAATGAGTCTTCCCTCCGCACCTCCATCGATGAGCCTTCCCTCCCCCACCTCCATCAATGAGCCTTGGCCACCCATCACCCTGTCACCAGTTGGCCGGTTTTCCTTTCCTGGAGCACTTTTGGTCAGTCCTTGACCACTACAAACCGGGAACATCCCATGAGAGCTGCAGTTTTGGAGTTGCTCTGACCAAGTCGTCTAGACATTACAATTTGGCCCTTGTCAAAGTCCCTCTAATCCTTACACTTGTCCATTTTTTCTGCTCTCAACACATCAACTTCAGGGTCAACATGTTCACTTTCTGCCTAATATCCCACCCACTTTCAGATATCATTGTAATGAAATAATCAATGCTATTCACTTGACCTGTCAGTGGTCATAACATTATGGCTGATTGGCATGTTGTTATTATACTGATGTGATTTTGTAGATCTGATAACCCCTTTTATCTCCTGAAGAAGCAGATTTAACATCTGTGAAACGCGTTGTCAAGTGGTCTCATCTCCCTGCAAGTATCAGCTTGAATAATCAAAAGATAATTGAATGTTTGAGATTACCAAGTAGATACAAATTGTAGGAGATGAACAGGAGGCCTTGAGACAGTAGGAGGTCATTATACTTAGAAATTTATATCTTTGTATAATGAAACAAGAGGGTTTCTGATCTAAATAAAGTTTTAATGAGAACAAGAACAGTCTGATTTTTTTTTTTTAAATAATTCATTTTGTGAATATGCTCTCAAAGTTTAGTACCTTTTAAAGCTGAACTCCAGGAATTCCGCTACTTTGTAAAAACTGCAGGTATGCCATGCCTGCCGCCTCGTAGACTTCTATTATTCATATCTGACTGGTTGATTGCGCTTCAGGAAGAGAACTTCTGGAGTTCAGATGACTGCTCAATCTGGTCTCAGCTCCTTCAAGAGCAGAGTTGCTGGAACTGCTATGCCCCTCCCATCCTTCTGCCCATTCACAGAAGCCTTTGTATTATGTGAACTTATTCACAAAATACAAAGGCTTCTGTGAATGGGCAGCAGAGGAGAGGGGTGGGCATAGCTGCTTTTTGTGCTCCTCTCTTCTCACAACCAGGAGTATATACTCTGGGGAGTGCAATAAGCCTGTCACATACACCTCATGGCAAAGAACTCTCTGAGGAGCTGAAAAAAAAGTAATCGTTGCTCTACATAAAGATGGCCTAGGCTATAAGAAGATTGCCAAGACCCTGAAACTGAGCGGCAGCACCGTCAAATCTTGGGTGAGAACCTCCTTCTCTCAGCCAGGGCATTAAAAATGGGTCATGGATGGGTATTCCAGCATGACAATGACCCAAAAGACGCAGCCAAGGAAAGATAGGAGTGGCTCAAGAAGAAGAACGTCAAGGTCCAGGAGTAGTCTAGCCAGTCTCCAGACCTTAATCCCATAGAAAATATGTGGAGGGAGCTGAAAGTTTGAGTTACCAAACATCCGCCTGGAAACTTTATTGACTTGGAGAGGATCTGCAAAGAGGACAAAATCCCTCCTGAGATGTGAGCAAACCTGGTGGCCAACTACAAGAAACGTCTGACCTCTGTGATCGCCAACAAGGGTTTTGCCACCAAGTACTAAGTCATGTTTTGCAAAGGGGTCAAATACTTATTTCACTCATTAAACCATTTCCATACCGCCGGCCGTCATATGACGTCCTTGGCTTTCAGTGGAGATATCTGAATGATGCCTGCAGCTACAGGCATCATTCAGATATAGTTTTTTTTCAGAGCTGGCGATTCTGAGCACAATAAGAACGACCATAGCGGCTGTTCATCCACTTGATCGTTCTTAGTGGCGACGGGAGTTGACGCCCCTCCCGCCGCTCTCTGATGCTTCTCTGGGCTCTCCCGTGCGATCGGGGACCCAGAGAACGAATCGGCCAGCACCGGAAGAGGCATAGAGATTTTCAAGGGACCAGGTACCCGGCAATCTGTATGATCCTCGGAGGCCCGGGCGCGAAGTTATGACGTCACGCCCAGGCCGCACAAGTAAACAAAGTCAAGATCTCGGCTAGAAAAGCATCAGATCGTCAATAATTTTTTTTTTGGTCGGATGTTTTCCAGCCTGGAGGAGAAATGTGGGGTCTTATAGACCCAATATCTCTCCATAAAGAGGACCTGTCACACACCATTCCTATTACAAGGGATGTTTACATTCCTTGTAATAGGAATAAAAGTGATCAAAAAAAAATTGTTAAAGGGAAAGTGTAAATAAATAAATAAATAAATAAAATTAAACAATAATAAAAAAAAAAAAAACATTAAAGTGCCCCTGTCCCCGCGAGCTCGCATGCAGAAGTGAACGCATACGTAAGTCACGCCTGCATATGTAAACAACGTCCAAACCACACATGTGAGATATCACCGCGAACGTTAGCGCGAGAGCAATCATTTTAGCTCTAGACCTTCTCTGTAACTCTAAACAGGTAACTGTAAAAAATTTTACACGGTTGCCTATGGAGATTTTTAAGTACTGAAGTTTGGCGCCAAACCACGAGTGTGCGCAATTTTAAAGCATGACATGTGAGGTATCTATATATATTATATATTATACAAAAAAACTAACTACTGTTTTGTTTTGTTTTTTAATTCATGAAAAAAAATTTTTCCAAAAAAAAAAATCGCATTTGAAAAGTTACCACGCAAATACCGTGTGACAAAAAAAGTTGCAATGACCGCCATTTTATTCCCTAGGGTGTCTGCTAAAAAAATACATATAATGTTTGGGGGTTCCGAGTAATTTTCTAGCAAAAAAAAAAAAAGATGATTCTTGCAGGAGAGAAGTGTCAGAATTTGCGCGGGATGGAAGTGGTTAAAATGAAAATCAGTTTCTAACTTTTTTGAAATGCGTTTTTCTGGAAATTTTTTTAGTTGTTATTCTGTTTCTCACTTTTACAATAAACCGACCATTAAAATTATAGACTGATCGTTTCTTTGTCAGTGGGAAAACGTACAAAATCAGCAGCCAATCAAATACTTTTTTCCCCTCACTGTATCTATTGGAGTTTTCTTTTTTCCCCTCACTGTATCTATTGGAGTTTTCTTTTTTCCCCTCACTGTATCTATTGGAGTTTTCCTGTCTCAGTGACAACTGTCCCCTAATTTCGTGTCTGCGGGTCATAGGGACAGGAAGTGAGAGGAAATCCAGAGCCATCATGGCAGCAGTGAAAACTTGACAGAAATCTTTGCTCTTGCTATGATAAAACCACATGTTATGGCGCAAAAGGGTCAAAAAGAATAAATGCACTCACATGTGATGGTATAGGTGTGGGCACAAGATAAAAGCACTCCAAAAGGAACACCACCAGGGGGACCCGAAGTTGGTAGATAGAGGGGACAGAGAAAGTGACCAGATGCTTCAGAGTAACACCCGGAAGCATCTATGGGTACAGCAGAGCAGTGCCAGGAGGTGGCTAAGAGTACAGCAGAGCAGCGCCAGCAAGCAGCGAAGGGTACAGCAGAGCAGCGCCAGGAAGTGGCAAAGGGTACAGTAGAGCAGTGGCAGAAAGCGGCAAAGAGTACAGTAGAGCAGTGCCAGAAAGCAGCAAAGAGTACAGCAGAGCAGCGCCAGAAAGCGGCGAAGGGTACAGTAGAGCAGCGCCAGAAAGCAGCGAAGGGTACAGTAGAGCAGCGCCAGAAAGCGGCGAAGGGTACAGTAGAGCAGCGCCAGAAAGCGGCAAAGAGTACAGTAGAGCAGTGCCAGAAAGCAGCGAAGGGTACAGTAGAGCAGTGCCAGAAAGCGGCGAAGGGTACAGTAGAGCAGTGCCAGAAAGCGGCAAAGAGTACAGTAGAGCAGTGCCAGAAAGCAGCGAAGGGTACAGTAGAGTAGTGCCAGAAAGCGGCGAAGGGTACAGTAGAGCAGTGCCAGAAAGCGGCGAAGGGTACAGTAGAGCAGTGCCAGAAAGCGGCAAAGAGTACAGTAGAGCATCGCCAGGAAGCAGCTAAGAGTACAGCAGAGCAGCGCCAGAAAGCGGCAAAGGGTACAGCAGAGCAGCGCCAGGAAGCGGCTAAGGGTAATTAATGGAACCAACTTGGAACACACAGCAGGGTCAGAAGTTGGGTAGCAGTTCCAATTCCTGGAGAGCAGATGATGCCATATGCAAAGGGGCGTGGCTGTGTGTTTCAGGGCCATACACGCCCCTTTCTCAAGCCCTAAGCATTTATTCTTCCTGCGATCAATTTTTACACTTAGATGGTCTCACCCTCTGCGTTCTTCTTCTGTTGAATTTACTCTTGCCAAAACTTATAGACAACGTTAGGATGGGATTGGGCATTAATTGTCCCCAGAGGTAAAATCAAAGGGGTTACATCATCCGCTAAAAAAAAAAACCCAACACGGTTAAACTAATCCACATGGAGAACTTTGATGGGTCAAACTTCACAACCGATAAAAATGGATTTCACCACTAAATTTCTTTTGAGGTGTTAAACCTTCGAGGTCCCACAAGACAAATGTAAGAAGGTGGAAGGGCGCTCTCACTTTACTAGTCTAATAGTAGACGGTATTAGTGGACTACTCATCATAATTGGACCACGGACTTGCCCTATACATTGGCAGACCGTGTCCTGGATGGATGGATGGATGAGGTCACATGGGGGGGGAACTTGTCCTGAAGGATGAGCGACATACCTGGGAGCAGCCGGGGCAGGTGTTCCCGTTCTCACAGGTCCGCTGTCTGGTGTGGACCCCTCCTCCGCAGTCAGCACTGCACTTACTCCACGAGCCCCAAGAGGACCAGAAGATGGGGACTGGACAGGGGTTGTTCTCGTTGCAGAAACTGAAAGGAGAAAGAACAGTAAAGATCTGGAACCCAAACATGTTGGTGCCACTAGACAGGGGTCCGGCCTTCTGGGCCAGTGCCCATTACATCCACACACATATGGTGCTGTATATAATAAGGTGAATTACAATGTGACACACCAGTATCAGTTAGAGGTGGGGAGGCGGGATTTGATTCCATGTGATGTATCGTTACTGTACCATTCATTAAATTTTGATAAACCTTTTAAAATTAATTTGCAGTTTAATGGACTGTTAACCCGATAGGAGAGCCTCTCCTTGTTGGTGTGTAATCTCCATTACAAACGCTAACCAGGAGTATGTAATGTACAGAGATCAGGAGTATGTAATGTATAGAGTGCAGAGGTCAGAAGCATGTAACATACAATGTGCAGGGGGGCCAAGTGTATGTAACATGCAGAGGTCAGGGGTATTTAATGTACAAAGTGCAGGATCAGGAGTATGTAACGTACATCGTGCGGTCAGGAGTATGTACCCTACAGAGTGCAGGGGTCAGGAGTATGTAAAGTGCAGAGGTCAGGAGTATGTAATGTACAGAGTGAAGGGGTGAGTATGTGATGTACAGAGTGCAGGGATCAGGAGTGTATAATGTACAGAGTGAAGGGGTGAGTATGTAATATACAGAGATCAGGAGTATGTAACGTACAGAGTGCAGAGGTCCTGAGTATGTAATGTACAGAGTGCAGGGGTGAGTATGTAATGTACAGAGTGCAGGGGTGAGTATGTAATGTACAGAGTGCAGGGATCAGGAGTATGTAATATACAGAGTGCAGGGGTAAGGAGTATGTAATGTATGGAGTGCAGGGATCAGGAGTATGTAATGTACAGAGTGAAGGGGTCAGGAGTATGTAAACTACAGAGTGCAGAAGTGACGAGTATGTAATGTACAGAGTGCAGGGGTAAGGAGTATGTAATGTACAGAGTGCAGGGGTAAGGAGTATGTAATGTACAGAGTGCAGGGGTAAGGAGTATGTAATGTACAGAGTGCAGGGGTAAGGAGTATGTAACCTACAGAGTGCAAGGATCTCCACTAGCACTCCATGGAAAATAAAAAGTCCCCTCTCTGCCCCCAGACTCAATTGCCAGACTAATCGAGTCTGGGCCTGGGAGTCAGCTCTACCCCCCAGTGTCGCTTCCACCCCCACCTATGTTATCTACGTCTTCCTCTGTGCTCTGATAGTGACAAACGTCGCTAGTATAAGGGGGGCTGAGCACCACCATAGCACAGACAGAAAGCAAGTATGGTGATTTGCATTCATCAAGGACCATGTGTTATATTGCTGTTTAATATCCATAGATTAATTCCGGGGTGAACTTCCACTTTAAATAAATGCGATGTGTTAATGTGTGCAGAGTGTGCACAGCCGCACGCTTCTAGTTACCATCTGGAACATATAATAATGTTCTTTCAGCACTGGGGACTGCGCCTCTGAACATTAATATACAAGTCTGGGACATCTGGGGGTTAAATGCTATGCTTACCACACTGATTATGTGTGATTTCTGGTGCACTACAAGTCCCAGCATATCCTTCTAGCCCACACACAATGCTGAACTAAGAAAACGAACGGCAAAGATCTGCTGCTCTAAAATGACATCCGACGGCCTCCCAGATCTTGTGTTCCCTCCAACACTGGAAGCCCTCAGTGACCGGGTTCTGATCGGCCGGGCACACAGACTGGCACACAGAGGGGCACACAGACGGGCACATAGATGGGGCACACAGACGGGCACAAAGACTGGCACACAGACTGGCACACAGACTGGCACACAGACTGGCACACAGACTGGCACACAGATGGGGCACACAGACGGGCACACAGACGGGCACACAGACGGGCACACAGACTGACACAGACTGGCACACAGAGACATGGCGGGTTCTTTTTTTTTCTTCCTCGCCGACACGACAGAGAGTGCCGTCAGCGGATGGGATAATGAGAGGGGGCAGGGAGCGGGCGACGCACAGACTGAATTAACTCATTTAACAGATTATTGATGAACTCGGCGCCCTCTCTGCTTTCCATCTGAAATCCAGCGAGAGGTCGGAGCGGAGGAGACATCGGCCCCGGGGGGGGTCAAACATCCCGCACATTTCTAATTAGGAAACTAGAGGCAAATTAATCGTGTCCATTACCAGATGTAAGTAGTGCCACGAAGTGTCCGGGATCAGACCCCGCGACATCCGTATTTCATACAAGTCGCCCACCGCGCCAGAGAACCTGACAAAAACCGCCAGAGTCGGCATCGCCGTCCGGATCCAGGAGCCGGACACGCGTGTCGTCAGCCGTACCACAGATACATAAAAAGCATCGGCCTCTGATTTAATAAACTGCAATAAACGTCATCCCAAAGTGTGTGAAATACGAGGATCAGTGTGGGCCAGTTCAGCATGCCCTACAGTGGACATGGCATCAGATATAAAGGATATTCATTCTAAGGCCTCTTTGTGCACTGCAGCTTTTTTTTAAATTCTTTTACTGAGCTAAAATACATCCCATTAGTTGTAATGTGTCTATGTACACAGGCGCCTAAACAAGCGCTGTACATTCTTCAGTAAAAAAAAAAAGAAAAATCTGCATTTTTGGTAATTTTGTGCGCAAATTTCCATTTCCATTTTGTCTGGAGTTGGGCTTTAACTCCGGACTAATTACTAGAACCACAGTAGAAACACATTTTTAGAAATGTTTCCTCCCACAAAGACCCTCTATATGGCCTCACATCACAAAGGTGGGCGACACCGCCACGCCGAGCCCGCAGCCCCGCCCCCACCTCCCACAAAGACCCTCTATATGGCCTCACATCACAAAGGTGGGCGACACCGCCACGCCGAGCCCGCAGCCCCGCCCCCACCTCCCACAAAGACCCTCTATATGGCCTCACATCACAAAGGTGGGCGACACCGCCACGCCGAGCCCGCAGCCCCGCCCCCACCTCCCACAAAGACCCTCTATATGGCCTCACATCACAAAGGTGGGCGACACCGCCACGCCGAGCCCGCAGCCCCGCCCCCACCTCCCACAAAGACCCTCTATATGGCCTCACATCACAAAGGTGGGCGACACCGCCATGCCGAGCCTGCAGCCCCGCCCCCACCTCCTGCCAGTTTATTGAAATAGTAAGTGAACTGCAAACCACTTGCTGACCTCTTTCCTATAGTAAGCCCGCCCACATACCTCGCCCTCCCATCTGTAGGCTTACAGAGCAGACACCCCCCACTGCAAGCCTGATTTCATCTTTCAGCTGCTTTTTGCAGCATCAAGACCGATGTCAACTGATCTGAATGGTTATAGAAGAAATAAAAGGTGTGAACTGGATGTTATATAGTAGATGCTGTGCTGTATAATATATTCTGTGTGGTATATAGTATATTCTGTGTGGTATATAGTATATTCTGTGTGGTATATAGTATATTCTGTGTTGTATATAGTATATTATGTGCTATATAGTATATTCTGTGGTATATAGTATATTCTGCGTGGTATATAGTATATTCTGTGGTATATAGTATATTCTGTGTGGTATATAGTATATTCTGTGTGGTATATAGTATATTCTGTGTGGTATATAGTATATTCTGTGTTGTATATAGTATATTCTGTGTGCTATATAGTATATTCTGTGTGCTATATAGTATATTCTGTGTTGTATATAGTATATTCTGTGTGGTATATAGTATATTATCTGTTGTATATAGTATATTCTGTGTGGTATATAGCATATTCTGTGTGGTATATAGCATATTATGTGTGGTATATAGCATAGTCTGTGTGGTATATAGTATATTCTGTGGTATATAGTATATTCTGTGGTATATAGTATATTCTGTGTTGTATATAGTATATTCTGTGTGGTATATAGTATATTCTGTGGTATATAGTATATTATCTGTTGTATATAGTATATTCTGTGTGGTATATAGTATATTCTGTGGTATATAGTATATTATCTGTTGTATATAGTATATTCTGTGTGGTATATAGTATATTCTGTGTGCTATATAGTATATTGTGTGCGGTATATAGTATATTGTGTGTGGTATATAGTATATTCTGTGTGGTATATAGTATATTCTGTGTGGTATATAGTATATTCTGTGTTGTATATAGTATATTCTGTGGTATATAGTATATTATGTGTGGTATATAGTATATTCTGTGTTGTATATAGTATATTCTGTGGTATATAGTATATTCTGTGTGGTATATAGTATATTCTGTGGTATATAGTATATTCTGTGTGGTATATAGTATATTCTGTGTTGTATATAGTATATTCTGTGTGGTATATAGTATATTCTGTGTTGTATATAGTATATTCTGTGGTATATAGTATATTCTGTGTGGTATATAGTATATTCTGTGGTATATAGTATATTCTGTGTGGTATATAGTATATTCTGTGTGGTATATAGTATATTCTGTGTGGTATATAGTATATTATGTGATATATAGTATATTCTGTGTGGTATATAGTATATTCTGTGGTATATAGTATATTCTGTGTGCTATATAGTATATTCTGTGTGCTATATAGTATATTCTGTGTTGTATATAGTATATTCTGTGGTATATAGTATATTCTGTGTGGTATATAGTATATTCTGTGGTATATAGTATATTCTGTGTGGTATATAGTATATTCTGTGTTGTATATAGTATATTCTGTGTGGTATATAGTATATTCTGTGTGGTATATAGTATATTCTGTGTTGTATATAGTATATTCTGTGCTATATAGTATATTCTGTGGTATATAGTATATTCTGCGTGGTATATAGTATATTCTGTGGTATATAGTATATTCTGTGTGGTATATAGTATATTCTGTGTGGTATATAGTATATTCTGTGTTGTATATAGTATATTCTGTGTGCTATATAGTATATTCTGTGTTGTATATAGTATATTCTGTGTGGTATATAGTATATTATCTGTTGTATATAGTATATTCTGTGTGGTATATAGCATATTCTGTGTGGTATATAGCATATTATGTGTGGTATATAGCATAGTCTGTGTGGTATATAGTATATTCTGTGGTATATAGTATATTCTGTGGTATATAGTATATTCTGTGTTGTATATAGTATATTCTGTGTGGTATATAGTATATTCTGTGGTATATAGTATATTATCTGTTGTATATAGTATATTCTGTGTGGTATATAGTATATTCTGTGGTATATAGTATATTATCTGTTGTATATAGTATATTCTGTGTGGTATATAGTATATTCTGTGTGCTATATAGTATATTGTGTGTGGTATATAGTATATTGTGTGTGGTATATAGTATATTCTGTGTGGTATATAGTATATTCTGTGTGGTATATAGTATATTCTGTGTTGTATATAGTATATTCTGTGGTATATAGTATATTCTGTGTTGTATATAGTATATTCTGTGGTATATAGTATATTCTGTGTGGTATATAGTATATTCTGTGGTATATAGTATATTCTGTGTGGTATATAGTATATTCTGTGTTGTATATAGTATATTCTGTGTGGTATATAGTATATTCTGTGTTGTATATAGTATATTCTGTGGTATATAGTATATTCTGTGTGGTATATAGTATATTCTGTGGTATATAGTATATTCTGTGTGGTATATAGTATATTCTGTGTGGTATATAGTATATTCTGTGTTGTATATAGTATATTATGTGATATATAGTATATTCTGTGTGGTATATAGTATATTCTGTGGTATATAGTATATTCTGTGTGCTATATAGTATATTCTGTGTGCTATATAGTATATTGTGTGTGGTATATAGTATATTCTGTGTTGTATATAGTATATTCTGTGTGGTATATAGTATATTCTGTGTGGTATATAGTATATTCTGTGTTGTATATAGTATATTATGTGCTATATAGTATATTCTGTGGTATATAGTATATTCTGTGTTGTATATAGTATATTCTGTGGTATATAGTATATTCTGTGTGGTATATAGTATATTCTGTGTGGTATATAGTATATTCTGTGTTGTATATAGTATATTCTGTGTGCTATATAGTATATTCTGTGTGCTATATAGTATATTCTGTGTTGTATATAGTATATTCTGTGTGGTATATAGTATATTATCTGTTGTATATAGTATATTCTGTGTGGTATATAGCATATTATGTGTGGTATATAGCATAGTCTGTGTGGTATATAGTATATTCTGTGGTATATAGTATATTCTGTGGTATATAGTATATTCTGTGTTGTATATAGTATATTCTGTGTGGTATATAGTATATTCTGTGGTATATAGTATATTATCTGTTGTATATAGTATATTCTGTGTGGTATATAGTATATTCTGTGGTATATAGTATATTATCTGTTGTATATAGTATATTCTGTGTGCTATATAGTATATTGTGTGTGGTATATAGTATATTGTGTGTGGTATATAGTATATTGTGTGTGGTATATAGTATATTCTGTGTGGTATATAGTATATTCTGTGTGGTATATAGTATATTCTGTGTTGTATATAGTATATTCTGTGGTATATAGTATATTATGTGTGGTATATAGTATATTCTGTGTTGTATATAGTATATTCTGTGGTATATAGTATATTCTGTGTGGTATATAGTATATTCTGTGGTATATAGTATATTCTGTGTGGTATATAGTATATTCTGTGTTGTATATAGTATATTCTGTGTGGTATATAGTATATTCTGTGTTGTATATAGTATATTCTGTGGTATATAGTATATTCTGTGTGGTATATAGTATATTCTGTGGTATATAGTATATTCTGTGTGGTATATAGTATATTCTGTGTGGTATATAGTATATTCTGTGTGCTATATAGTATATTCTGTGTGGTATATAGTATATTCTGTGTGGTATATAGTATATTCTGTGTTGTATATAGTATATTCTGTGTTGTATATAGTATATTCTGTGTGGTATATAGTATATTCTGTGTTGTATATAGTATATTATGTGCTATATAGTATATTCTATGGTATATAGTATATTCTGTGTGGTATATAGTATATTCTGTGGTATATAGTATATTCTGTGTTGTATATAGTATATTCTGTGTGCTATATAGTATATTCTGTGTTGTATATAGTATATTCTGTGTGGTATATAGTATATTCTGTGTGGTATATAGTATATTCTGTGTTGTATATAGTATATTATGTGCTATATAGTATATTCTGTGGTATATAGTATATTCTGTGTGGTATATAGTATATTCTGTGGTATATAGTATATTCTGTGTTGTATATAGTATATTCTGTGTGCTATATAGTATATTCTGTGTTGTATATAGTATATTCTGTGTGCTATATAGTATATTCTGTGTTGTATATAGTATATTCTGTGTTGTATATAGTATATTCTGTGTGGTATATAGTATATTCTGTGTGGTATATAGTATATTCTGTGTTGTATATAGTATATTCTGTGTGCTATATAGTATATTCTGTGTTGTATATAGTATATTCTGTGTGGTATATAGTATATTCTGTGTGCTATATAGTATATTCTGTGTGCTATATAGTATATTCTGTGTTGTATATAGTATATTCTGTGTGGTATATAGTATATTCTGTGTGGTATATAGTATATTCTGTGGTATATAGTATATTATCTGTTGTATATAGTATATTCTGTGTGGTATATAGTATATTCTGTGTGGTATATAGTATATTATGCATATTATGTGTGGTATATAGTATATTATGTGTGGTATATAGTATATTATGTGGTATATAGTATATTCTGTGTTGTATATAGTATATTATGTATATTATGTGTGGTATATAGTATATTCTGTGTGGTATATAGTATATTCTGTGTGGTATATAGTATATTCTGTGTGGTATATAGTATATTATGTATATTATGTGTGGTATATAGTATATTCTGTGTGGTATATAGTATATTCTGTGTGGTATATAGTATATTCTGTGGTATATAGTATATTCTGTGTGGTATATAGTATATTCTGTTTGCTATATAGTATATTCTGTGTGGTATATAGTATATTCTGTGTGGTATATAGTATATTCTGTGTGGTATATAGTATATTCTGTGTGGTATATAGTATATTCTGTTTGCTATATAGTATATTCTGTGTGGTATATAGTATATTCTGTGTGGTATATAGTATATTCTGTGTGGTATATAGTATATTCTGTGTGGTATATAGTATATTCTGTGTGGTATATAGTATATTCTGTGTGGTATATAGTATATTCTGTGGTATATAGTATATTGTGTGTGGTATATAGTATATTGTGTGTGGTATATAGTATATTCTGTGTGGTATATAGTATATTCTGTGTGGTATATAGTATATTCTGTGTTGTATATAGTATATTCTGTGGTATATAGTATATTATGTGTGGTATATAGTATATTCTGTGTTGTATATAGTATATTCTGTGGTATATAGTATATTCTGTGTGGTATATAGTATATTCTGTGGTATATAGTATATTCTGTGTGGTATATAGTATATTCTGTGTTGTATATAGTATATTCTGTGTGGTATATAGTATATTCTGTGTTGTATATAGTATATTCTGTGGTATATAGTATATTCTGTGTGGTATATAGTATATTCTGTGGTATATAGTATATTCTGTGTGGTATATAGTATATTCTGTGTGGTATATAGTATATTCTGTGTGCTATATAGTATATTCTGTGTGGTATATAGTATATTCTGTGTGGTATATAGTATATTCTGTGTTGTATATAGTATATTCTGTGTTGTATATAGTATATTCTGTGTGGTATATAGTATATTCTGTGTTGTATATAGTATATTATGTGCTATATAGTATATTCTATGGTATATAGTATATTCTGTGTGGTATATAGTATATTCTGTGGTATATAGTATATTCTGTGTTGTATATAGTATATTCTGTGTGCTATATAGTATATTCTGTGTTGTATATAGTATATTCTGTGTGGTATATAGTATATTCTGTGTGGTATATAGTATATTCTGTGTTGTATATAGTATATTATGTGCTATATAGTATATTCTGTGGTATATAGTATATTCTGTGTGGTATATAGTATATTCTGTGGTATATAGTATATTCTGTGTTGTATATAGTATATTCTGTGTGCTATATAGTATATTCTGTGTTGTATATAGTATATTCTGTGTGCTATATAGTATATTCTGTGTTGTATATAGTATATTCTGTGTTGTATATAGTATATTCTGTGTGGTATATAGTATATTCTGTGTGGTATATAGTATATTCTGTGTTGTATATAGTATATTCTGTGTGCTATATAGTATATTCTGTGTTGTATATAGTATATTCTGTGTGGTATATAGTATATTCTGTGTGGTATATAGTATATTCTGTGTGCTATATAGTATATTCTGTGTGCTATATAGTATATTCTGTGTTGTATATAGTATATTCTGTGTGGTATATAGTATATTCTGTGTGGTATATAGTATATTCTGTGGTATATAGTATATTATCTGTTGTATATAGTATATTCTGTGTGGTATATAGTATATTCTGTGTGGTATATAGTATATTATGCATATTATGTGTGGTATATAGTATATTATGTGTGGTATATAGTATATTATGTGGTATATAGTATATTCTGTGTTGTATATAGTATATTATGTATATTATGTGTGGTATATAGTATATTCTGTGTGGTATATAGTATATTCTGTGTGGTATATAGTATATTCTGTGTGGTATATAGTATATTATGTATATTATGTGTGGTATATAGTATATTCTGTGTGGTATATAGTATATTCTGTGTGGTATATAGTATATTCTGTGGTATATAGTATATTCTGTGTGGTATATAGTATATTCTGTTTGCTATATAGTATATTCTGTGTGGTATATAGTATATTCTGTGTGGTATATAGTATATTCTGTGTGGTATATAGTATATTCTGTGTGGTATATAGTATATTCTGTTTGCTATATAGTATATTCTGTGTGGTATATAGTATATTCTGTGTGGTATATAGTATATTCTGTGTGGTATATAGTATATTCTGTGTGGTATATAGTATATTCTGTGTGGTATATAGTATATTCTGTGGTATATAGTATATTCTGTGGTATATAGTATATTCTGTGTGGTATATAGTATATTCTGTGTGGTATATAGTATATTCTGTGTGGTATATAGTATATTCTGTGTGGTATATAGTATATTCTGTGGTATATAGTATATTCTGTGTGCTATATAGTATATTCTGTGTGGTATATAGTGTATTCTGTGGTATATAGTATATTCTGTGTGCTATATAGTATATTCTGTGTGGTATATAGTATATTATGTGTAGTATATAGTATATTCTGTGTGGTATATAGTATATTATGTGTGGTATATAGTATATTCTGTGTGCTATATAGTATATTCTGTGTGGTATATAGTATATTCTGTGTGGTATATAGTATATTCTGTGGTATATAGTATATTCTGTGTGGTATATAGTATATTCTGTGGTATATAGTATATTCTGTGTGCTATATAGTATATTCTGTGTGGTATATAGTATATTCTGTGTGGTATATAATATATTCTGTGTTGTATATAGTATATTCTGTGGCATATAGTATATTCTGTGTTGTATAGTAGTCCGGCATGGAGAGAAAGTGCCGTCCATTCAAAGTGATTTCGGATTGCTGGCCGCACAGCGGCTGCATCTTACCGCCCCCCCCCCCCCCCTACATCAGTCCGCTCACACACAAAGCAGCGGACTCTCCAGGTAAACAAATCATCTTACTTTAAAAATTCAGCAGGGCTGCTGACTGCACTGCCTGATCTACACAGAACCACCAGAGGGAGCGATTCCAAACCCTGAACATCTAAAACTGCAACAAATGTGTCAAACAATTACTTTCAGTGAAACGCTACAATGATTAAATTATTGTGTGCGCTAAAAATCCCCCGAATCTTCCCCTTCTGACGCACGCCGCTATGGAGACCGTATCCACGCCCACGCACCACTTCGCCAAAAACCGCCAGCCTGCAGTCCCTCGCTTTACTCTTCCCCGCCGAACTCTCCGCCTGGGATAAGTACTGAGCCGACACTCAGCCAGAGACGCTCAGCACTGGAGAGATCACTTAAAACCAATAAAAACACAAAAAAAACAGTGGCGAGTGCGGGGGAGTTTGGCGGCGGCGCGGCATTCTGGGAGCTCCATCTTATCCGGGAGATTTTACAGACTCGAGAAGAGATCTCTATAATGATGCAATCTCCGGAGCCGCTCTCAGCTTAAGACGCTGAATAATTAATAACCAAACAGGCAGCACAAACACAGGCGATCGTCTAAACTGCTCGGCGATAACACCGCGACAACTCATTAGTTTTAAATGCACTGACTCCAACGGCGGCTGGTTAACCGCTTGTGCGCCGCCGCGGCCGCCATCAGTCTTCAGACACAAAAGATGGGGAAAATAAAAAATATATATTAAAAAAAAAAAAAAAAGGGGGGGGGGGGGTCTCACCGTTCCTCTCTGCTCTGCCCCACGCACACTCTCCCTCCGAACCGCGGGGCCGGGTTGCTGCACGTCCTCTGCCGCACCTGAAATCCGATACCGCAGGAGGTACTGCACTGCGCCCAGGAGGACCAGGGTGTCCAGCCGCCATTCCTAAGAGAGGAACAAAAATCGCCATCGTTAGCAAACTTCATTTCTAGAAAATAATTCCTATAGTACAGAGCTCTGCGAAATCTCAGAACGATCGAACGCACACGCAAAAGAAGTCGTTTCATGAAACATATACAACCTTCCAATGAGACAATATAAAAAACAAATCCAAAATAACAAAAAAAAAAAAAATTGGACGAAATTCAGATTCAAAACTATTCAAATTTTTTGAATTCGGATCGATTCGAAAAATTTTCGAAATAGTTTTCGAACTCGAATGGTTTTCCAATTTCCAAAGAGAATAAAATAGAATAGAAAATAAAAAATAGAATAGAAAAAAAAAAATGATTTCTATTCTATTCCTTTATTTTCTTCTCTTTGGAAATTGGAAAACCATTCGAATTCGAAAACTTCGAATCGATCCGAATTCAAAAAATTTGAATAGTTTTGAAAACGAATAAACAAAACTAATTCCGAAAACGTATTAAATGAATGAAACGAATTTAACGAAACAAATTTATGTAAATAACAAATCAATTTTTTTTCGTTCTGCACATGTCTAGTTTAAAACCCACCACCGTTAGTACACTTTATTTCTAGGAAATAATTCCTATAGTACAGAGCTCTGCGAAATCTCAGAACGATCGAACGCACACGCAAAAGAAGTAATTTCATGAAACATATACAACCTTCCACGAGACAGTATAAAAAAGACACCACCCTGACCCCTCAGGGAATTCAAGTAGATGTAAACCCCCCCACCTTGTAAAACAACGCATTTCGTTTAAAATAGACGCGTTCGGTTCGTTTCGTTCCGATTTAATATTCGTTTTTCGGAAATTCGGATGCATCAGAATTTTCGAATTAGAATAGTACCGAATTTAAATGAATCTGAAATAACGAAAAAATAAATCTGGATGAAATTCAAAACGTTTTCGAATACTTTTTGAACTTGAATCATTTTCGAATGGTTTTCGACAAATCGTTTTAGAATTTCCAAAGAGAATAAAATAGAATAGAAAATAAAGGAATAGAATAGAAATCTTTTTTTTTTCTATCCTATTTTATTCTCTTTGAAAATTGGAAAACTATTCGAATTTGAAAACTTTTCGAATCGATCCGAATAATTCGAATAGCTTTCAAAACTAATAAATGAAACAATTCCGAAAATGTATTAAATGAAGTAAACAAATTTAAAAAAACAAATTTATGTAAATAACGAATCAAAACGAATCTAATTTTTTCATTCTGCACATGTCTAGTTTAAAACGGCCATCGTTAGCACACTTTATTTCTAGAAAATAATCCTATAGTACAGAGCTCTGGGAAATCTTAGATCTCAGAACGAACGAACGCACACGCAAAAGAAGTAACTTCATTAAACATATACAACCTTCTACGAGACAATATAAAAAAGATACCACCCTGACCCCTCAGGGAATTCAAGTAGATGTAAACCCCCCCCCACCTTGTGAAACAACGCATTTCGTTTAAAATAGACGCGTGCGGTTCGTTTCGTTCCGAATTAAAATTCGGATGAATTTTCGTTTTTCGGAAAGTCGGATGCATCAGAATTTCCGAATTAGAACAGTACCGAATTTAAACGAATCCGAAATAATGGAAAAAAAAAATTTGGACGAAATTCAAATCGTTTTCAAACTTTTCAAACTCGAATCATTTTCAAATTCGAATGGTTTTCGAAACGTTTTCAAATTCGAATCATTTTAGAATACATATCGTTTTCCAATTTCCAAAGAGAATAAAATAGAATAGAAAATAAAGGAATAGAATAGAAATCACTTTTTTTTTTCTATTGTATTCCTTCATTTTCTATTCTATTTTATTCTCATTGGAAAACTATTCAAATTCAAAAACTATGCGAAGTTGATTCAAAAACATTCTGAATTGATCTGAATTCGAAAAAATTAAAATAGTTTTGAAAACGAAACGAATTCCGAAAACGTATTAAATGAACAAAACTAATTTAACGAAAAAAAATTAATGTAAATAACGAATCAAAACTAATCGAATTTTTTCGTTCTGCACATGTCTAGTTTAAAATTGAAATGTAAGGCAAAACATTGGTGTATAGATATATAAAAAAAAACAAATAAAAATACTTTTTTTTTTTGTTTTACTTTGTATCACATAATTATTTATTTAAGGTACTTATATAGCGCCATCAATTTACACAGCGCTTTACATATACATTGTACATTCACATCAGTCCCTACCCCCAAGGAGCTTACAATCTAAGGTCCCTAACTCACATTCATACATACACATACCGGGGACAATTTTACACAGGAGCCAATTAACCTCCCAGCATGTCTTTGGAGTGTGGGAGGAGACCGGAGTACCCGGAGAAAACCCAACACAGGCACAGGGAGAACATGCAAACTCCAAGCAGGTAGTGTCATGGTTCGGGATTTGAATCAGCGAGCTTAGAGAGCTGGGGGAGAAAAAACAGCAGCACACTGATCTTCCCAGTAAATGGCTGTGCAGAGGGGGCGTGTCAGCAGGAGGCTTAGAAACAGCAGTACCATAGACATGGGCAGGGGATTATATAGTTACATACTTTTTCGTTTTTTTTTTTTTTTTTCGTTTTTCGGCTCGTTCGTTACGGTTGCAATTCGTCAATTCAAAAATCCTTAAATAAGAAAGAAAATCCGAAAATTCTAAAGAATAACTAACTGATAATGACTATTATATTATAGGTATTGGAATTTCCTTTCAAATTTGGCTGCTAGACCAGTAAACGCAACGAATACGAATTTATCCGAAGTTACGAATTATACGAAAAAACGAATGCCGCATCTAAATGAATGGAACGTAACAAATTAATAATAAACGATAATAAAAAGTTTTTTATTATTTTCATTATTTATTATTATTAATTTGTTCCGTTCGTTTAGATGCGGCATTCATTATTTCGGATAAATTCGTATTCGTTACGTTCACTAACAGCCAAATTTGAAAGGAAATTCCAATACCTATAATTTAAAAGTTAGTTATTATTAGTTAAGTTATTTTTTCAGATTTTTCTAATTTTGGGGTTTCTGGATCTTCAAATTTCGAATTTACGAATATTGGGAAAAATTCGTTAAAAAAGGTTTTCGTTCATTCGGATATTTCCGAATTAATGAATTTGTCAAAATTCGCTAAAAAAAAGGAATTCGTAACTAAATGTATTGCACATTACATATAGTTACATAGTTGGTAAGGTTGAAAAAAAGACACAAGTCCATCCAATTCAATCTGTGGTGTGGGTATGCTTGGGCACACCCTAATCACTATGTGCAGTGCCAATTCCCCAAACTGCCCAGGCTTTCCCTGTGTTGCCCCACCCACCCCACTCCACCCCGCAGTTCTGCTGGCATCTCTTCCCTCCTCTCTCCCTCTGCTGTTTCAGGATGGAGAGTGGGGGAAGGGGCTAGTAAATATGTCATTTAACAGCACCTTCCTTTTCTAAATGAACATATTAACTAACTGTGCTCATTCAAAACCGAAGCATAGTAAACTACGTTTACTATGCTTCAGTTTTGTGAATGAACAGGAAACCACTCAGCCCAGAGCACTTCCCATTCATTCATTGCCCGCTGCAGAGAAAGGGATGTGTGTGTGAGGGTGCACACCCTAATGCAGGGGTAGGCAACCTGGGGCCCTCCAGCTATTGCAGAACTACAAGTCCCATCATGCCTCTGGGAGTTATTGTAGCTGCCAGACTTGCAATGCCTCATGGGAAATGTAGTTCCACAACAGCTGGAGGGCCCCAGGATGCCTATCCCTTGCCCTAATGCAATAGGCTGCGCACACCTGTGAGCAGTACACTGATCTTCCCAGTGAATGGCTGTCCAAAAGGGGGAGGGGGGGCAGGGGGCGTGTCATCACAAGTCTGATCATTGGAGGACAGGTAGGTTGTTCTCCCGGCACAGCCAGAAAAGTAACCACAATGGGAGGCATGAGCTCTCATGCCTAGAGTGGTCAGTTTAAAATAGGAAAGTAGAGGGATCACTGGGTATTTTCATGGCAAGGAAGCAATACAAAGAGATCAGGAGACTTTCTCATATGTACATGGTACAGAAGCCACATATCAGGAATGTGAAATGTTGGGATAACATATTCTTTAATAGGAAGGATACAAATCCTTATAAAGCTCAACTCAATTTGTTTTAATGGGAAAAGCAATACTTTCTGGTCAAAACCAAAATTCAATAAATACTGTATAATAATAATAATAATATACAGGATTTATAAAGTGCCAATAAGCTCTTTACAATATAAAGGGAGACCGTACAGTTACAATACAAGTTGGTACAGGTGGGTTAGGAGGGCCCTGCTCGTTAGAGCTTACAATCTATTTGGGAGGAGCAAATGATGATACAAAAAGGTAATAACAGTGAAGGACGAGTTGGTGGAGGAAGTAAAAGTTCAGTTGTTAGGTGAAGGTGAGATAGGCTTCAATGGAGAGGTGAATTTTAAGGGATCTCCTGAAGGCGGAGAAAGTCAGACAAATCGGGGTGGGAAGTTACAGAGGAGAGGAGAAGTCCTGGAGGCGAGTATGGGAGGAGGTGATGAGGGAGCTAGAGAGCAGAAAGATGGTTTGGGTGATTCTGAGTCAAGATTGGTGATGTAACTGGGGGCAGATATGGATGGCTTGTGGTTAATATTTTGAATTTTGTTGGGCGAGCGGAAACCAATAGAAGATCTGGCAGAGAGGGCGAGTGGCTGGTAAGGTGGATGAGTCTGGCAGCAGCGTTCATAAAAAGACTAAAGAAGGTGATAGCCTATGTAGAGGTAGGCCAACGATGAGGGAGTCATGCTCATACGGTCAAAGGTTTGTCCCCACCTGACCATCACACCCCTTCCCCCATGGCCATTAAAATGGAGTTGACCTCACCATAACATCCTCTGCTTTTCTGGGAAGGATTTCCACATGATTTTGGAGGGCGTCTGTGGCAGTTTGTGTCCATATGTGAGGTCAGGTACTGATGTTAGATAGAAGACCTGGTTCACAATCGATGTTCCAATTCATCCCAAAGCTGTTCAGTAGGGTTGAGGTTAGGTCTCTGTGCAGGACACTTGAGTTCCTCCACACCAAACTAGTCAAACCATGACAAGATTTTAGGATGTCTGTTGTAATTTCTGCTCATTTGTCAGCCAGGTACTGATGCTGGAAGAGAAGACCTGGCTAACATGTTAGGCCTCAGGTTGGGCACCAAATAAAAAAGTCCTGGCTTACCATCGGCATTCAAATGAATCCCAAAGGTTGTTCAGTAAGGTTGAGGTCAGGGCTCTGTATAGGACACTCAAATTCCTCCACACCCTGGTCAAACAAATGTCTTTATGGAGCTGGACATCACATTCTATAAACCATGGCCATTATTATAGTGTTCCCCCATGGCACGTAACATGGAGTTGTGCCCCTTTGTGGTTACTTAGTTAATCAGGTTGAAAAAAGACACAAGTCCATCTAGCTACAACATCCTCCGCTCTTCTGGGAGGTCTGTACACCAGACTAAGGAGGGTGCCTGTGGAAATCTGTGACGTCAGGTACTGATGTTGAATGAGAAGACCTGGCTTACCATTCCAAAGGTGTTCAGTAGAGTTGAGGTCAGGGCTATGTGCAGGACACTCAAATTCCTCCACACCAAACTGGTCAAACCATGTCTTTATGGAGCTGAACATCTCATTCTAAAAACTATGGCCATTATTCCCCCCCCCTTTGTGGATAGAACATTCTCCGCTCTTCTGGGAGATCTGTACACAAGATTTAGGAGGGTACCTGTAGGAATTTGTGCCCCTTTGTGAGGTTATGTACAGATGTTGGGTGAGAAGACCTGGCTTACCATCTCAAGGGTGTTCAGTAGGGTTGAGGTCAGGGCTCTGTGCGGGACACTCTAGTTTCTCCTCACCAAACTGATCACACCATGTCTTTATGAAGCTGGCTTTGGACACCGGGGCACAATCATGCTGGAACAGAAAAGGGTCTTTCGCCAAACCGTGTCTTTGTGGACCTGGACATCTCATTCCAAAAACCATGGCCATTATTATGGATGTCCCCCATGGCCATCAATATGGAGCTGGCTTTGTACACAGGGGTACAGTCATGGTGGAACAGAAAAGGGTCTTCACCAAATTATGTCTTTGTGGACCTGGACATCTTGTTCCAAAACCCATGCCATTATTATGGATTTCCTCCATGGCCATTAATATGGAGCTGGCTTTGTACACAGGGGTACAGTCATGGTGGAACAGAAAAGGGTCTTCACCAAACTGTTACCACAAGGCTGGAAGAGCTCAATTGTCTCTAATGTCTTTGTATAATGGAGTATTACCAGGAACCTTCACCGGAGATACCTGAACTCAGTCGTTAGAAGGGGGTCCACATATCTGGCTATATAATGCTCTATGTTGGCATAGCTGAGTAATGACCACACCTCTAATTACAGGGGCCCTCATGCAGATTTTAAATGTATTCAAATGTCTTCTTGTTTCAGCCACCGTTTACCGGCACAGCCCTGGTAACGATATATTTACATGTGGGTCGTTCCGGCTAAATGTAAACCATAAATAAACCCTCCGATGAAATTAATACATTTTATTTCCAAGCATCTCAGGCGCTTCTCGTTAGTCGTGACCCAAATTGACCCCCAGCACTGGATTTACAGCTCGGGGTTTATCATGTTCCTAGGGAAGAAGAAGAGCTGCCTGCCCGGTGCGGTCACTCCAGGGCTCTGCCATGACAGGAAATGTGGGGTGCGCACAGGGCTGGCCCAAGACATTGTGCTGCATGAGCCCAAGAATGTAATGGTGCCCCCCACCCCCAAAATAAAATCACACCCACCAAAAGGCCCCCCACATCCATTATTTTAGATCATGATAATTAAAACTAAAATTAAATTTATCAGGAAGTTTGATTTACATGCAACAGCACCTTGTCTATATGCAAAATTATATGACATACCATTATGTTCAATTCCAAGGGGTGGACTAGGGTAGTATATAGACAGGCTAGGGTAGTATATAGGCAGGCTAGGGTAGTGGAGAGTTAGGCTAGGGTAGTATATAGGCAACCTAGTGCAGTATAGAGTCAGGTTAGGGTAGAATATGGACAGGCTAGGGCAGTATAGAGTCAGGCTAGGGTAGTGTATAGGCAGGCTAGGGTAGTATATGGACAGGCTAGGGCAGTGGAGAGTCAGGCTAGTATGGTATATAGGCAGGCTAGGGTAGTAGTATATAGGCAGGCTAGGGTAGAATATGGACAGGCTAGGGCAGTAGTACATAGGCAGGCTAGGGCGGTATAGGGGCAGGCTAGGGTAATAGTATATAGACAGGCTAGGGTAGTATATGGACACGCTAGGGTAGTATATGGACAGGCTAAGGTAGTATATGGACAGGCTAGGGCAGTATAGGGGCAGGCTAGGGTAGTAGTATATAGGCAGGCAAGGACAGGCTAGGGCAGTATAGGGGCAGGCTAGGGTAGTATATAGACAGTCTAGGGCAATGTAGGGGCAGGCTAGGGTAGTATATAGACAGTCTAGGGTAGTATATAGACAGTCTAGGGCAGCATAGGGGCAGGCTAGGGCACTATAGGGGCAGGCTAGGGTAGTAGTATATAGACAGGCTAGGGTAGTATATGGACAGGCTAACGCAGTATAGGGGCAGGCCGGGGTAGTAGTATATAGGTAGGCTAGGGTAGAATATGGACAGGCTAGGGCAGTATAGGAGCAGGCTAGGGTAGTAGTATATAGGCAGGCAAGGACAGTATAGGGGCAGGCTAGGGTAGTATATGGACAGTCTAGGGCAATGTAGGGGCAGACTAGGGTAGTATATAGACAGTCTAGGGCAGTATAGGGGCAGGCTAGGGTAGTAGCATATAGGCAGGCAAGGGCAGTATAGGGACAGGCTAGGGCAGTATAGGGGCAGGCTAGGGCAGTATATAGACAGTCTAGGGCAGTATATGGACAGGGGAGTATATAGACAGTCTAGGGTAATATATGGGCAGGCTAGGGTAGTATATAGACAGTCTAGGGTAGTATATAGACAGTCAAGGGCAGGCTAGGGTAGTATATAGACAGTCTAGGGGAGTATAGGGGCAGGCTAGGGTAGTATATAGACAGTCTGGGGCAGTATATGGACAGGGGAGTATATAGACAGTCTAGGGTAGTATATAGACAGTCTAGGGCAGGCTAGGGTAGTATATAGACAGTCTAGGGAAAGCTAGGGTAGTATATAGACAGTCTAGGGCAGGCTAGGGTAGTATATAGACAGTCTAGGGCAGGCTAGGGTAGTATATAGACAGTCTAGGGTAGTATAGGGGCAGGCAAAGCAGCCAGGGGGCAGTTGTCATCATGACACACAAAACTGCTGGAAAAAAAAATGTGGTCATCAATTTGCTGGGTAGATAGAAGAGAAGGAGCGGTGGCCGCGGTTCATTTTGCTGCCCCTCTCAAAGTTCCGCCCGGGTCCAATGGGCCCACTGGGACACACGGAAGGGCCGGCCCTGGATGCGCAGTAAAATGCTTCCCCCCATAAAGAAAAAAAAAACACCCCATATTTTTACCTTTGTTTCTTTGCTGTGAGGAAACACAAACCAATAGTAATACTCAGATTTCCTCACCTTGAAGAGGAACAGTTTGGTTGAGGCCTCATTAATGCGGCGGTGGGTGGGGGAGGGGGGGGGGTGCGAGCTCGTCGGGGCCACCAGACTGGCGGAGACTCATTAGCGCTGAATTAACATAAAATCCGCATTGTAAGCAAACACATAAAACTAACGCTCCAAACCCGAAGTTTGTATGATTTAAACATTCCCCTCATTAATTCCTTCAATGTATGAGAACTGAACTCCGGGCAGATATAAAAGATGCAAATTAATGCAGCTCTCTATCCATTATTACATCATTAAATGTCTTTCTAAAAATACAAGCAGTGTAAGCAACTGAATCTGACCCCTGTAGTCCCTGTACAGCAGGGCTGGGGTGAGAGAAGCAGCACAAGGAGCCTAATCATGTGCTGAAAAGAAGCATGCTGATAGGAGGAGAGAGCAGAGTGACAGAGAGATGACCTCATCACTGGGCTGCTTCTCCATTCACTGTCCAGTCACAGGCTGAGGGGCAGATCCGGGATTGCCTGAGCTTAGAAGAAGCGGGTTGAATGATGCTGGTCACCAGACTGAGAACATCTAGTGGTAGAATGAAGTACTGCAGATAAAATCTTTGGATTGAAAATAAAGAGAGCAGCAAAAGTTGGCTTTGTTCTGCTTTAACCACTTACAGACCGGACCGCCCGCCGTTGTTTTACTTCGGTACCTTGAAGAGGGATATTATTGTTATGGCAGCAGCTAGCTACCACAACCACGGTATCCTCTTCTTCAGCGGGAGGTCCGCTTCAAGATAAAAGTGGTCTCTGCGGCGGATTCGCCACAAGATCACTTTTATCGGTGGAGGGAGAGGGCACCCCTGCCTTTCTTCCTGCCGCTCTATGGAGCCCCCCGCAGCTTACCGGAGCCATTGGCAGCGGCGGAGCCGATCGCGTCTGCTGCTCCCTGGCTTGGCATGGAGATGAGTGAGGGGAAGATGACCCCCACCCGTCTCCATATCATTGCAGGGCGGAGGCGACGTCAAAACGTCACTTCCGCCCATAACTCTTAAAAGGGACATTTTTTTTTTTCCAAATAACATTTAATTTATATTTAATTTTTTTTTATTGCATTTTAGTGTAAATATGAGATGTGAGGTATTTTTGACCCCCCAGATCTCATATTTAAGAGGTCCTGTCATGATTATTTTTTTAAGGGATGTTTACATTCCTTGTAATAGGAATAAAAGTGACACTTTTTTTTAAAAAAAGAACAGTGTAAAAATAAAAAATAAAAAGGTAAAATAAAAAAAATAAAATTTTTTTTAAACGTGTCCCGTCCCGCCGAGCTCGCGTTCAGAAGCGAACGCATACGTGAGTAGCGCCCGCATATGAAAACGGTGTTAAAACCACACATGTGAGGTATCGCCGCGATCGTTAGAGCGAGAGCAATAATTCTAGCCCTAGACCTCCTCTGTAACTCAAAATATATAACCTGTGGATTTTTTTAACGGTTGCCTATGGAGATTTGTAACGGTGAAAGTTTGACGCCTTTCCACGAGCGGGCGCAACTTTGAAGCATGACATGTTGGGTATCTATTTACTCAGCGTAATATAATTTTTCACAATATAAAAAAAAATTGGGCTAACTTTACCGTTGTCTTATTTTTTAATTCAAAAATGTGAATTTTTTCCCAAATATTTGAATTTTTTTAAAAAAAAAGTGCGCTTGTAAGACCGCTGCGCAAATACAGTGTGACGAAAAGTATTGCAACGACCGCCATTTTATTCTCCAGGGCAGGGATCCTCAAACTACGGCCCTCCAGCTGTTGCAGAACTACACGTCCCATGAGGCATTGTAAAACTCTGACATTCACAGACATGACTGGGCATGATGGGAATTGTAGTTCCCGAACAACTGGAGGGCCGTAGTTAGAAGACCCCTGCTCTAGGGTGTTAGAAAAAAAAAATATATATATAATGTTTGGGGGTTCTAAGTAATTTTCTAGCAAAAAAAAATGATTTTAACTTTTTTTTACATTTTAATTTAAACACCAAATCTCGGAAAGAGACTCGGTCTTTAAGTGGTTACAGAATTCGGGAACAAAAAACGAAAGCAAAGCTAGAAACAATGTGAGAGTGTTTTGTTTTTTTTTGTTTTGTTTTGTTTTTTTAAAGTGTATCTAACCCAAGAATAAAAAAGTAACAAAACAAAGGGTGAAAAACAATGTAGTGTCAATCTACACAATCACAGTAGCGCAAAAGAACAATAAAAAATTATTCAAAAGAGTCCATAATAAAATCAAAAATAACTGTCCATCATAAATAAATTCAAGTATCAAAAAAGAATCAATTGTGAAAATAGTGCAACTCTTCGAAAAAAAATGTTCACCTTTATGAAGAGTTGCATTATTTTCACAATTGATTCTTTTTTTGATATTTGAATTTATTTATTTATGAGAGACAATTATTTTTTTATTTTATTATGGACACTTTTGAATAATTTTTATTGTTCTTTTGATAACTACTGTGATTGTGAAGATTGACACTACATTGTTTTTCACCCTTTGTTTTATTATTTGCATTTTAAGTGGCAGCACGTAAATTTATATTTAAATCTATATTTAGTTCAATAGCGCAGCGCTTATATGAGAATAAAAAAAAGGAATGCATTACAGAAGCCATAGGAATCCTTACAGGAGTCATGCTGAGGATTGGAGTATCAATAAGATACATTATATAATATTCTGCTTATCAATTATATTCACTGCAATGCCAAGTCCTATAGACCGCTATGGGTCCTTCCACAGGAGTCAGGCCGGGGGGTGGGGGGGTGGGGTGGGGGTTTCCAGCTTCAAAAGGATATTTTATATTCTGTTTATCAATTATATTATATTATCCACACTACAATGCTGAGTCCTGAGGATTGGCGCTCCGATAATATACTTTATATTCTATTTATCAGTTATATTAAATTATATATGACATTAATATTAGATGCACTACAATCCTGACAGCAATTGGGGTCCCTGCAGGGGTCAAGCGGATGTTTGAAGTTACAATACGATGCTTTTTTAATTATTTTTATTGATTATATATTAGTTATTGCAATCCTGAGTCCTATAGGGAGCCACAGGGATCCCCGCATGAGGCAGGCCAGAGGTTGGAGCTTCATTAGGATATTGGTATTCTGTTTATCAATTATATTATAGGCACTACAAATCCTGAGTCCTACAGACAGCCGTGGTCTCTGCAGGCGTCACGTTGAGGATTGGGGCTCTCATAAGATATAATATAATTGATAAACAGAATACAAAGTATCTTATTATAGCTTCAAACTTCAGCCCGACTCCTGCAGGGACCCCCAATTGCTGTCGACAGGCTTCAGGATTGCAATGCGTCTAATATAATATAACGCGATCTAATAGAATTGATAAACGGAATATAAAAGTATCGCATTATATTACATTAGACGCATTACAATCCTGAAGCCTGTCGACAGCAATTGGGGTCCATGCAGGAGTCGGGCTGACATTTGAAGCTATAATAAGATACTTTGTATTCTGTTTATCAATTATATTATATCTTGAACTAGTCCATCTAGTTCAACCATAAAAAAAATAAAAATAAATAAATAATAAAAAATAATAAATTAAAAAAAAATAAATAAATAAATAATAATAAAAAATAAAATAAATAAATAAATAATAAAAAATAATAAATAAAAAAAAAATAAAAAAAATAAATAATAATAATAAAAAAATAAAAAAAAATAAAATAAATAAATAATAATAATAAAAAAATAAATCAATAAAAAAAAATATCATACAACCCCATATACACAATCCTTCGCCCACAGTTGAGGAAGGCGAAAAAAACCCCCCTAGAAAAGCATGATCCAATTTTCTACAGCAGGGGGGGAAAATTCCTTCCTGATCCCCTGAGAGGCAATCGGATTTTCCCTGGATCAACTTTACCTATAAATGTCAGTACCCAGTTATATTCTGTACATTAAGATACTTTGTATTCCTTTTATTGATTATATATCAGTTACTGCAATCCTGAGTCCTATAGGGAGCCCCTGGGGTCCCTGCAGGTGACAGGACAGGGGGTTGGAGCTTCAATAGGATATTTTTTTTATTCTGTTTATCAGTTATATAATATTTTATGCACTACAATCCTGAGATCATAGTGCATACAATATAATATAAGATACTTTGTATTCTGTTTATTAGTGGTATACTGTATCGGTTGCAGCAATCCTGGGTCCTGTAGACAGCCATGGGCCCCTGCAGGAGTCATGCTGAGGGACGGAGCTTCAGTAGGATACTTTGTATTCAGGTTATTGATGATATATTAGTTGCAGCAATTCTGAGTCCTACAGGCAGCCATGGGGTCTCAGCAGGAGATGGGCCAGGGGTTGGGGCTTCAATAAGATGTTGCTATTGTAATATATTATATCATAGTATATTATATTCACAACAATCCTGAGTCCAATGGGTCCCTGCAGGAGTCAGGCTGAGAGCGGGAGCTTCAATAAGATGCTCTGTATTCCGTTTATCGATTATATTTTATTATAATATATAAGTAAAACCAAAATGTGATGTGATTGGACTTTACTGGTATATATGGGACAGACAAGTTAGTGAATAAAAAGTTTATACAAAGTTTATTATAGTTAAAAATCACATATTTAAAAAGAAAACTCCATAATCTGGGCCCCACACTTAGTGGAGGACCAGCAAAACACATATGTACTACTCATTTGCTATAAAAACCCAAAGAAGGTTAACACGTTTCGCTTTAACCGCTTCATCAGGACCCAGCGCTCTTGGACGTAGGGGTGAGCAGTCTATCTAGAGAGACACATACATAATACAAAATAATCCTTACAAAAATCAATAACAAAATCCAATTTAAAGGGTAAGTTCACCTTTACAGAAAAATCTGTAAGGGGAACTTACACAGGACCCCCACCTCACCCCCCCCCCCCCCCGGTCCCGCTGACCTGCATGGTGGCGATCGCCCGTTCTGAGCCCCAGTATAGCCGCCTCACTGCCCTGGGGCTAAGAAATCCCCGGAGCTTCATCTCTTAAACCCTGTCAGCAGGTACGTTTAGGAGCATTCTAATTGGTCGGCGCCGTCACATGGTGGGCAGGGCCGACCAATCGGAAGCCGGCAATTATCGGTGAAGGAGCGGGGGGGGGCACTGCGATCTTAACAACCGATGACTCATTCAGCTGTCACTGTTGACAGCTGAAGTGTAAACCAAGTCCCCGGAAATTGGAGCTGTAATAAAAAAAAAAAAAAAAAAAAAAAAGTAGCCGGGCAATGTTTATCAACAACATTGCTCAGCCGCTGAAACAGAAAAAGAAAAAGAAACAAGATTTCTTTATGTATCTTTCTGTTTCTTCATCTACAGATCAAAAGGTATGAACTTCTATCTGCCAATGAAGTCCGTTTAAAGCAGTGGTTCTCAACCCTGTCCTCAAGTAACCCCCCCCCCCCCCCAACAGGCCATGTTTTGGGGAATTTCTCCTAGATAAAATAGCTGTCCAAAATACCAAGCCATTGACTCCGACTTAACCACCTCAGGAAGGATTTACCCCCTTAATGACCAGGCCATTTTTTCAGAAACGGCACTGCTTTGCTTTAACTGACAATTGTGCGGTCGTGCAACGCTGTACCCAAACATCGTTTAGGTCCTTTTTTCCCTCAAATAGAGCTTTCTTTTGATGGTATTTGATCACCTCTGCGATTTTAGTTTTTTGCGCTATAAATAAAAAAAGAGCGACAATTTTGAAAAAAAAAAACATTTTGTACTTTCTGCAATAATATATAGCCCAAAAAATAATATAAAAAAAATTCTATATCAATTTAGGCCAATAAATATTCTACTACATATTTTTGGTAAAAAAAAAAAAAAAAACGTAATAAGCGTATATCGATTGGTTTGTGCAAAAGTTATGGCGTCTACAAAATAGGGGATAGATTTATGGACTTTTAATTTTTTTTAATGTTTTTACTAGTAATGGTGGTGATCTGCGATTTTTAGTGGGACTGCGACATTGCGGCGGACAAATCTGACCCCAAGTGACACTTTTTGGGGACCAGTGACATTATTACATTGATCAGTGCTACAAATATGAGCTGGTCAATGTATAAATGACACTGGCAAAGAAGAGGTTAACACTAGGGGGCGATCAAGTGGTTAACGTTGTTCCCTGGGTGTGTTCCAACTGTGTGGGGGGAATGGGCTGCCAGGGACAACACAGAGATCGCTGTTCCTGATTACTGGGAATAGCAGATCTTTAGGTTGTCCCCCGTCAGAACCTGGGATCCACCTTGTTTATATAGGCAGATCCCCGTTCTGCCTCTGTGTGCAGCGATCGCAGGTGGCCGGTGAAGATCGAGTCTGCCGGACACGCATGCGCGCCTCCCAGGGCATCGATTGCGGGAAACGACGTACGGGTACATCGCTTTGTGCAACAGAACTGACCTGCCGCAGTATGTACACTGTGGCTGGTCGGCAAGTGGTTAAAGCACATGTGTAAGATAAAGGAAAACCTGCAAACATGGCCTGTTGGGGGTACTTGAGGACTGAGGGTTGGGAACCTCAGGTTTAAAGGTCAAGTAAAAAATGTATTTTATTTATTTATTAAATTTCCCCTTTTTAACCCCTTATTAATCTTTAATTTACTCTAATCGGCCTTAATTAACTTCTTATTCTCCTTTTCCATTTAATTATTATTTTCCTGCAGATTTTTTTTTGTTCACTTCTATTTTATAAATCATTAATAATTCTATCAGTGCGTCCCTCTTCCAAGAAACTGAGGAAGCAGTTAAAGCGAAACGCGTCAACCTCTCTTGGTTAACCTTCTTTGGGTTTATATAGCAAATAAGTAGTACATATGTGTTTTGTTGGTCCTTCACTAAGTGTGGGGCCCAGATTATTGAGTTTTCTTTTAAATATGTGATTTTAACTATTATGAACTTTGTGTATACTTTTTATTCACTAACTTGTCTGTCCCATTTGTACCATGTAAAGTCTAGACATGTGCGCTGCCAAAAAAAATGGTTTATTTTCGTCTTCGTTTCATTCGTTTTTTTTTTTTTTTATTTTCGGGTCATTCGTTATGATCGAAATTCGTTATATCGAATAAATTTGTAAATTCGGAAAGCCGAAAATTCCCAAATTCGAAATCAGGAAATCCGAACATTTGAAAATTCAAAAATCCGAAAATTTGAATTTGGAAATAAGGAAATCCTAAAATAGGAACGAAAATCCAAAAATGGGAAAATCCAAAATAACAACTAACTAGCTAATAATAACTATTAATTTATAGACATTGGAATTTCCTTTCAAATTTGGCTGTTAGTGAACGTAACGAATACGAATTTATCCGAAGTTACGAATAATCTGAAATAATGAATGTCGTATCTAAACGAATTGAACATAACAAATTAATAATAATAAATAATAATAATAAAACGGTTTTAATAACATTATTTGTTATTATTAATTCGTTAGGTTCCTTTCGTTTAGGTGCGGCATTCGTTATTTCGTGGCTCCGGATAAATTCGTATTTGTTACGTTCACTAACAGCCAAATTTGAAAGGAAATTCCAATATCTATAAATTTAATAGTTAGTAATAGTTATTATTTCAGATTTTCGAATATTCAGGTTTTCTAATTTTCGTTACTTTGAATTTTCGGATTTTTGGAAAAATTAGTTAACCAGGTTTCCGTTAATTCAAAAACTTCCGAATTAACACATTTTTCAAATTTCGTTGAGAAAACGAATTCGGAACCAAACTAATTGCACATGTCTAGTAAAGTCCAATCACATCACATTTTGGTTTTAGTGGTTATAGAATGGATGGATGTTGTACGTTCTTAGCAGCCGGGTCTTTTGTAGTTTTTATAATTATATGCACTACAATCTTGAGTATTATAAACAGCTATGGGGGTCCCTGCAGGAGTCATTTGGAGGGTTGGAGCTCCAATAAGATACTTTGTATTCAGTTTATTAATGATATACCGTGTTAGTTGCAGTGGTTTTGGGTCCTAGACAGCCATAGGTCCCTGCAGGAGTCAATTTGAAGGTTGCAAACATCAAAAGATACTTTGTATTCCGTTTATTAATGATATTTTATTATGTTTGTTGCAGCAATCCCGAGTCCTATAGGCAGCCATGGGGGTCCTTGGAGGAGTCATGCTGAGGGTTGGAGCTACAAAAAGATACTTTGTATTCTGTTTATCAATCATATCATTTGCAGCAATCCCGAGTCCTATAGACAACCATGAGTCCTTGCAGGCACCCCGCACAGTTCAGAATACGGTGTCGATTTTCAGACCACGGAAAATATGGAGAAAACTCAGCAAACTGTATTTTATAAAAATGAAAAGTGATTTGGTAATTTGGGTTCACCATCATTTCTCACGCCCCAATAACTAACCCTAACCTTCCATCTCACCTAGAAAGCGATAAGTGTCCCAGGAGCCGCACATCAAGTCAAGACCTGCTGTATGATAATAAATGGCGGTCTCAGCCTGGACCCCTGACAGGCCACGCCCCCATCTCACCTACCCTCACATTAAACCCACATCCCTGACCCTGACTGTTTAACTTCAAAAGAGGAAAACGTTGGTGGGCACTCAGGATGACATCCAAAAAATAGTATTACCTTATTGAAAAAACCTACGCGTTTCGGACGTCATGGCAATGGCTAACTAAAGAATAACGGACGAAACGCGTAGGCTGTTTTTACAGTGTTGTGTATGTCCTTTTAATAAAGGAATACTATTTTTTGGATGTCATCCTGACCATCCCTTTCCTTATTTTGGTACGTTGGAGGTGTCGGCAGTCTCGAGGTCTGAGCACTGGGCGGAGCTGTTAGGTGGGAAGGTTTTAACACCTGTTTTCCCTTAACTTCTAAGAGGACCAGTCACAGCTGTTGGAAATTTTGGGTGACATTTTCAGCGCCGTCATTTTTCACACCCCAATAACGAACCCTTCCATCTCACCTAGAAAGTAATAGGTGTCCCAGGAGCCGCACATCAAGTCAAGACCTGCTGTGTGATAATAAATGGCGGTCTCAGCCTGGACCCCTGACAGGCCACGCCCCCATCCCATCTACCCTCACAATAAACCCAAACCCATCCCTGACCCTTGCTGATTGTAAAGGTTTTTAAAAAAAATAAATAAACATGTCATACTTACATGCTCTGTGTAAGGGTTTTGCACAGAGCGGCCCCTATTCTCCTTTTCTTGGGTCCCCCGGCGGCGCTCCTGGCTCCTCCTCTTTGGTGAGTGCCCCCCCCCGGAGAGCCGCTTTCCATAGGGGCACCTGTGCAGGTGCGCTCCCGAGTCCTGCTGCTGCGTCCATTGTACACAGACAGCAGGACTCGGCACCGCCCCCGGCATCCCTTAGTCACTGGCCAATGGCTCCCGGCCTCCCGCTGCTATCAATCTATCCATTGAGGACCCGAGACAGCGGCTGGAGCTGCTGGGCTCTCCCTCGATGCTGGAATGATCGGGTTCAGGTAAGTATTAGGGGGTCTTGAGGGGGGGGGGGCGTTTCAGAGCAATTGGACGGCACCATCACCGAGCAAAAGGTTAGTGAGACTAGGGAGGGGGTGGGGCGGGTAAGGAGGGGGTCCTGTGTAAAATGGCCCCTGTTCACATCTGAGCGTTTGAAGCTCACCTGAAGCTTAAAAACGTACATTAGCTTCTTTTTGGCCAGATTACAGGCGTTTTTCTGCTCTTTACGTTGGTGACCTTTTGACCTGTGCAAAATCGTGGTAAAAACGCGACTTTCTGCCTGAAAACGAAACGCAGGTGTGAATGCAGCCTTAAGCTGGATATGCACTATATAATTTTCTGTAGGTTTTTTCCTTCAGACTTACCAAAACCATATAATATGAGGTCAAACCTTAAGGGCACTTTCACACTGAGCAGCGCCGAGAGTCGGTGGTAAAGCGCCGCGTTACCGTAGTTTTTGCAACGCTTTTCGGCCACTAACCGTGGCCGAAGAAGGATTAAAAGCGCCGGCGCAGCGGCACTTTGCCGGCTCTTTTGACACCCGCTAACGCCAGAAAAAGGGTTAAAAGCACCCGCAAAGTGCCGTTGCAGCGGCGCTGCCCACTGATTGCAATGGGCAGGGGTGCTGTAGGAGCGGTGTATACACCGCTCCTACAGCGCCTCAAAGATGCTGCTTGTAGGACTTTGAGCATCCTGCCAACGCACCGCTCCAGTGTGGAAGCCCTCGGGCATGCGTCAGACTTCAATGAACAGGGATCAGACTTTGATCCCCGACAATACCAGGCACTGTCTGGTATGAATCTTTAGGGGGAACTCCACGCACATGTAAAAAAAAAAAAAAAACGGCATAGGTTGCCCCTCCAAGAGCATACCAGGCCCTTCGGTCTAGTATGGATTTTAGGGGAACCCACACGCTGAAAAAATGGCGTGGGCCCCCCAAAGTCCATACCAGACCCTTATCCGAGCACACATCCCGGCAGGTCAGGAAAGGGGGTGGGGACGAGTGAGTGCCCCCCCTCCTGAACTGTACCAGGCCGCATGCCCTCAACATGGGGGGGTGCTTTGGGGCAGGGGGGCCCTGCGCCTCCCACCCCAAAGCACCTTGTGCCCATGTTGATGAGGACAAGGGCCTCTTCCCAACAACCCTGGCCATTGGCTGTCAGGGTCTGCAGGCGGGGAGCTTATCAGAATCTGGAAGCCCCCTTTAACAAGGGGACCCCCCAGATCCCGGCCCCCCCCCCTATGTGAATTTACCCCTACCCATTCACCTAAAAAAAAAAAAAAGTGTCAAAAATAAAACACAGTACACAGGTTTTTAAAGTAAATTATTAAGGCAGCTCCGGTGTCTCTTCCGATTTCTTCTCCCCTCTCCGGGTCTTCGCTGCTCTCCGCTGATGTCTTCCAGCCTTCTCCGGTTCTTCTCCCACTGTTCATCTTCCGATGTTGACTCAACGCTCTCTCCCGCTCTAATGCTGGGTGCGCGGTGTGCCACTGCTTATATTGGCATGGGGCAGGGTCACCAGAGGCCCACCCCTTATGATGTCACCGCCCATCATGCCCCAGGCGGTGATATCATAAGGGGTGGGCCTCCAGGTGATGTCACCCGGTGACCCCGCCCCATGCCAATATAAGTAGTGGCACACTGTGCACCCGGCATTAGAGCGGGAGAGAGCGTTGAGTCAACAACGGATGAAGGACAGAGGGAGAAGACAGCGGAGAAGACCCGGCAAAAGAGCGACAGAGGGAGAAGAACTGGAGAGGGCTAGAAGACATCAGCAGAGAAGATCCAGAGAGGGAAGAAGAAATCGGAAGGTGAATGGGTAGGGGTACAATGTACCACATACTCATTCACATAGGGTGGAGGGCCAGGATCTGGGGGCCCCCCTTGTTAAAGGGGGCTTCCAGATTCCGATAAGCTCCCCGCCCGCAGACCCCGACAACCAATGGCCAGGTTTGTCGGGAAGAGGCCCTTGTCCTCATCAACATAGGGACAAGGTGCTTTGGGGTGGGGGGCACAGGGCCCCCCTGCCCCAAAGCACCCACCCCCCCCCCATGTTGAGGGCATCTGGCCTGGTACAATACAGGAGGGGGGGGGTTGCTCGCTCGTCCCCACATCCTTTCCTGACCTACTGGGCTGTGTGCTCGGATAAGGGTCTGGTATGAACTTTGGGGGGGATCCCCACGCCATTTTTTCGGCGTGTGGGTTCTCCTTAAAATCCATACTAGACCAAAGGGCCTAGTATGCTCTTGGAGGGGGACCCCATGCCGTTTTTTTTTTTTTTTTTTAATTGTGCATGGAGTTCCCCCTAAAGATTCATACCAGACAGTGCCTGGTATTGTCGGGGATCAAAGTCAGATCCCCATTCATTGAAGTCGGATGCATGTCGCAGGGCAAAGTCGGATCCACAGTCATACAACTGTTGTGTTGTATCAGTGGGAAAGGGGCCGTAGGGTGAAGAACCTTGAGACTTTACAACTCCTTTATCTTCAAATTGGAAAGAGATGGTCGGCGTTTAGGATGACACCCAAAAAATAGTATTCCTTTATTGTAAGGACATGCACAACGGGCTATAAAAACATCCTACGCATTTCGGACGTCATGGCCATGATGGACTAATGTCCGAAACGCGTAGGCTGTTTTTTTTTTTTTTTTTTTTTTTACAGCGTTGTGCATGTCCTTTTCAATAAAGAAAGAATATTTTTTGGATGTCATCCTGAGTGACAACCATCCCTTTCCTTATTCTGGTACATTGGGGGTGTCGGCAGCCTCGAGGTCCAAGCACTGGGCGGAGCCGTTATGTGGGAAGGTTGTAGCGCCCACACACCTGTTTTCTCTCAACTTCAAAGAAGACCAGTCATGGCTCTATGCAAGAATCTGAATTCTTTTTTTTTTTTTTTTTAGACAGATTCAAATTTGCAGGCTTAATGATGAAAGATTTGTGTTTTTATCTTGGCCTGACACTCGAGGGGGGGGGGAGCTGGAGGTCAGAGGTCATAAGTATGCTTGTCAATCATCTTGTCGGTTATACTCACTCAGGAGTCGGGGGACACCATCTGAGGTCAGGGCAGCAATTGTCAGTGGCTGACATATTTCCACTCTTCACCCACACCTGGGCGCTAAGCCCCTCCCCCCTCCTATTATCACTTTGATTTCCATTATAAACGGAATTATCTTCCCGATATCCATGCTGATATTTTTCACCAACAAAACACAATGTACTAAAAAAAAAAAAAAAAAAAAAAATCAATGCTGGGGAAAAAAATGCAATGATTCTGATAAAACCGACGCACCGCGGTTTGCATTATTCAGGGGGAGCGCGGCACGCGGTAATTGAATTCCTCGGCACATGGCGTACCTGAGGTGTTATCTGATGAATCCTCGGCTCTGGAGTCTGGCATGGCTCAGCCGCCGGGCACCAGATGTTCCGTTCGCAGGAAAAGGGGCTGATTGTGCAGTTCTGCGCGGAGCCCCATCCTATGGTGACACGTCTGGCGGCGGCTCGAAGGTGTCAGACTATGAATAGTGAACACAGGGAGAGAGAGAAAAAAAAAATCCCATTTCCTGAGAGCGCGGGGGGGGGGGGGGGTCCCGCTAACCAGATCCATGTGTGACGGCAGCTCAGCTATGCTTGGCACAGACGTTTGTTTACATTCCAGCCGGGCACGGCACCTCCGTGAACCCGGAACGCAGCGGGCAGAGCGCGCAGATTACCGGACGCTTCTTATTTACCTAACAGATCAAGAAAAAAAACGCCGCAGCAAAATAAAATACACTTTTATTTACATCCAAAATGTTCATTAAATATCGAAATGAGACCAATTCCACTTCCCGGACACAAAACCCGCAGACCGCGATCCGCGGACCGAGAAAGAAAAAAAACAAACGCCGGGTCAGAGAGTCAGAACATCCCCCGAGACACCCGGAAATAACGGGCAGACTCGATGGACTACTCCGGATTTTTCTGCCGTCACTTTTCTTTGTTTTGTTGTAAAAACTCAACTGTATCGCCCTCAGGAGCCAATCAGATTCTCCATTTCACCACCATTGATTAAACATGGACAACATTTCCTTCCCGTCAAATATCACATTGTGTTACTTTAAGACGCCTGAAATGCAGCAAACAAATCAGAATTTTTAATGTAAGCGTCCATATCAGGGCCGGCCCTACCGTGGGTACCGCCGGGTCCATTGGACTCAGGCGGAACATTGAGAGGGGCAGCAAACTGAACCGCGGACGCCTCGCCTTCTCTTCTATTCACCCAGCAAATTGAAGCCCAACATTTTTCTTACAGCGGTTTTGTGTCATGATGACAACCCCCCCCCCCACCCCCGAGCTGCTCCGCCTGCCTATATACTACCTTAGCCTGTCTATATACTGCCCTAGCCTGTCTATATACTGCCCTAGCCTGTCTATATACTACCCTCGCCTGTCTATATACTGCCCTAGCCTGTCTATATACTGCCCTAGCCTGTCTATATACTACCCTAGCCTGTCTATATACTGCCCTAGCCTGTCTATATACTGCCCTAGCCTGTCTATATACTGCCCTAGCCTGTCTATATACTACCCTAGCCCGTCCATATACTACCCTAGCCTGTCCATATACTACCCTAGCCCGTCCATATAATAATATTGGCCCATCCATATAATACCCTAGCCTGTCTATATACTGCCCTAGCCCGCCCTTCGGAATTGAACATAATGGTATGTCATATAACTTTACATATAGACAAGGTGCTGTTAGATGTAAATCTGAATTCCTAATAAATGTAATTTTTGTTTTTATATCATGATATAAAATAATTGGATGTGGGGGCCCTTTGGTGGGCGTGATTTTTATTTGGGGGGGAAGCATTTCATTCTTGGAATCGAGCAGCACAATATCTTGGGCCAGTCCTGGTCCATATCCTTCCTCCCTCTTAATGCTTAAAGTTTAATCTGCTTATGTTTTGCCTTCCCTGGTTCCCCCCTCCCCCTCATCAATATGCTAATGACATTATTAAATAAAACCTTTTTTATTTTCATGACATACCTTATTTAAGACCCGGTGACATCATCACTGGCTCTCTGTGCTTCTCTATGCAATGCAGGCAGATCATGGCTGGTGAGAGGGGCCAGCAGGGGGCTGTACATAGCTTCATGATAACTTCACTGCCCCCCCGGCCTCAGTACTCCTCTCAAGACCCCCCAGTACTGATGAACGCAGTGGGAGGAGTTATGCGAATATCAAAATGCCTTGATGGGTGGATGTCAGTCTGGAGGAGTGGATCAGAAGCTCCTCTCCCTCCATCTCCTCTCCCGCCATCTCCTCTCCCGCCATCTCCTCTCCCTCCATCACCTCTCCCGCCATCACCTCTCCCGCCATCTCCTCTCCCGCCATCTCCTCTCCCGCCATCTCCTCTCCCGCCATCTCCTCTCCCTCCATCTCCTCTCCCGCCATCTCCTCTCCCGCCATCACCTCTCCCTCCATCTCCTCTCCCGCCATCTCCTCTCCCTCCATCTCCTCTCCCGCCATCTCCTCTCCCGCCATCACCTCTCCCTCCATCTCCTCTCCCGCCATCTCCTCTCCCGCCATCTCCTCTCCCGCCATCTCCTCTCCCGCCATCTCCTCTCCCTCCATCTCCTCTCCCGCCATCTCCTCTCCCGCCATCTCCTCTCCCGCCATCACCTCTCCCGCCATCTCCTCTCCCGCCATCTCCTCTCCCGCCATCTCCTCTCCCTCCATCTCCTCTCCCTCCATCACCTCTCCCGCCATCACCTCTCCCGCCATCTCCTCTCCCGCCATCTCCTCTCCCGCCATCTCCTCTCCCTCCATCTCCTCTCCCTCCATCACCTCTCCCGCCATCACCTCTCCCGCCATCTCCTCTCCCGCCATCTCCTCTCCCTCCATCTCCTCTCCCGCCATCTCCTCTCCCTCCATCTCCTCTCCCGCCATCTCCTCTCCCGCCATCACCTCTCCCGCCATCTCCTCTCCCGCCATCTCCTCTCCCGCCATCTCCTCTCCCTCCATCTCCTCTCCCTCCATCTCCTCTCCCGCCATCTCCTCTCCCGCCATCTCCTCTCCCGCCATCTCCTCTCCCTCCATCTCCTCTCCCGCCATCTCCTCTCCCTCCATCTCCTCTCCCGCCATCTCCTCTCCCGCCATCTCCTCTCCCTCCATCTCCTCTCCCTCCATCTCCTCTCCCGCCATCTCCTCTCCCTCCATCTCCTCTCCCGCCATCTCCTCTCCCTCCATCTCCTCTCCCGCCATCTCCTCTCCCGCCATCTCCTCTCCCGCCATCTCCTCTCCCTCCATCTCCTCTCCCTCCATCTCCTCTCCCGCCATCTCCTCTCCCTCCATCTCCTCTCCCGCCATCACCTCTCCCGCCATCTCCTCTCCCGCCATCTCCTCTCCCTCCATCTCCTCTCCCGCCATCTCCTCTCCCGCCATCTCCTCTCCCTCCATCTCCTCTCCCTCCATCTCCTCTCCCGCCATCTCCTCTCCCTCCATCTCCTCTCCCTCCATCTCCTCTCCCGCCATCTCCTCTCCCTCCATCTCCTCTCCCTCCATCTCCTCTCCCGCCATCTCCTCTCCCGCCATCACCTCTCCCGCCATCTCCTCTCCCGCCATCTCCTCTCCCTCCATCTCCTCTCCCGCCATCTCCTCTCCCGCCATCACCTCTCCCTCCATCTCCTCTCCCGCCATCTCCTCTCCCTCCATCTCCTCTCCCGCCATCTCCTCTCCCGCCATCACCTCTCCCTCCATCTCCTCTCCCGCCATCTCCTCTCCCGCCATCTCCTCTCCCTCCATCTCCTCTCCCGCCATCTCCTCTCCCGCCATCACCTCTCCCTCCATCTCCTCTCCCGCCATCTCCTCTCCCGCCATCTCCTCTCCCGCCATCTCCTCTCCCTCCATCTCCTCTCCCGCCATCTCCTCTCCCTCCATCTCCTCTCCCGCCATCTCCTCTCCCTCCATCTCCTCTCCCGCCATCTCCTCTCCCGCCATCACCTCTCCCTCCATCTCCTCTCCCGCCATCTCCTCTCCCGCCATCTCCTCTCCCTCCATCTCCTCTCCCGCCATCTCCTCTCCCGCCATCTCCTCTCCCGCCATCACCTCTCCCGCCATCTCCTCTCCCGCCATCTCCTCTCCCGCCATCTCCTCTCCCGCCATCTCCTCTCCCTCCATCTCCTCTCCCTCCATCTCCTCTCCCGCCATCTCCTCTCCCGCCATCTCCTCTCCCTCCATCTCCTCTCCCGCCATCTCCTCTCCCGCCATCTCCTCTCCCGCCATCTCCTCTCCCTCCATCTCCTCTCCCTCCATCTCCTCTCCCGCCATCTCCTCTCCCTCCATCTCCTCTCCCGCCATCTCCTCTCCCTCCATCTCCTCTCCCGCCATCTCCTCTCCCGCCATCTCCTCTCCCGCCATCTCCTCTCCCTCCATCTCCTCTCCCTCCATCTCCTCTCCCGCCATCTCCTCTCCCTCCATCTCCTCTCCCGCCATCACCTCTCCCGCCATCTCCTCTCCCGCCATCTCCTCTCCCTCCATCTCCTCTCCCGCCATCTCCTCTCCCGCCATCTCCTCTCCCTCCATCTCCTCTCCCTCCATCTCCTCTCCCGCCATCTCCTCTCCCTCCATCTCCTCTCCCTCCATCTCCTCTCCCGCCATCTCCTCTCCCTCCATCTCCTCTCCCTCCATCTCCTCTCCCGCCATCTCCTCTCCCGCCATCTCCTCTCCCGCCATCACCTCTCCCGCCATCTCCTCTCCCGCCATCTCCTCTCCCGCCATCTCCTCTCCCGCCATCTCCTCTCCCTCCATCTCCTCTCCCGCCATCACCTCTCCCGCCATCACCTCTCCCGCCATCTCCTCTCCCGCCGTCTCCTCTCCCGCCGTCTCCTCTCCCTCCGTCTCCTCTCCCGCCATCTCCTCTCCCTCCATCTCCTCTCCCGCCATCTCCTCTCCCGCCATCTCCTCTCCCTCCATCTCCTCTCCCGCCATCTCCTCTCCCGCCATCTCCTCTCCCTCCATCTCCTCTCCCGCCATCTCCTCTCCCGCCATCTCCTCTCCCTCCATCTCCTCTCCCTCCATCTCCTCTCCCGCCATCTCCTCTCCCTCCATCTCCTCTCCCGCCATCTCCTCTCCCTCCATCTCCTCTCCCGCCATCTCCTCTCCCGCCATCTCCTCTCCCTCCATCTCCTCTCCCTCCATCTCCTCTCCCGCCATCTCCTCTCCCGCCATCTCCTCTCCCGCCATCTCCTCTCCCTCCATCTCCTCTCCCGCCATCTCCTCTCCCTCCATCTCCTCTCCCGCCATCTCCTCTCCCTCCATCTCCTCTCCCGCCATCTCCTCTCCCTCCATCTCCTCTCCCTCCATCTCCTCTCCCGCCATCTCCTCTCCCTCCATCTCCTCTCCCGCCATCTCCTCTCCCTCCATCTCCTCTCCCGCCATCTCCTCTCCCGCCATCTCCTCTCCCGCCATCTCCTCTCCCTCCATCTCCTCTCCCGCCATCTCCTCTCCCGCCATCTCCTCTCCCTCCATCTCCTCTCCCTCCATCTCCTCTCCCGCCATCTCCTCTCCCGCCATCTCCTCTCCCGCCATCTCCTGTATTGGAGCCGCTAATAAAGGCGCCAATTATTTATAGTTTGTGTATTTGGAATCTTCCGCATCGATTTCATTTCTATATCCCAATTTTATTTTATGAGATTTTATCTCCAGTCCTCCTGTAAAAGATCAAATTAATGGAGCCGGGAAGATGGAGCCGTAATTCTTTTATAACGTTTTTCTGCTTTTATTGAGATGTGTCACAAAGATCGATCGTCATTCTATGGATCGCTGCATTTACATAAACACTATGACATCATCAGCGCCACCTTCCAGGTCTGCTGGATTTATTTATTTCTGTCATATTCCACCACAGTGCACAGGATCATCAGTCTCTGAACCGCAGAGCTTACACTCTAATGTCCCCTCCCCCACAGGATCATCAGTCTCCACACCGCAGAGCTTACACTCTAATGTCCCCTCCCCCCACAGGATCATCAGTCTCCACACCGCAGAGCTTACACTCTAATGTCCCCTCCCCCCACAGGACCATCAGTCTCCGAACCGCAGAGCTTACACTCTAATGTCCCCTCCCCCACAGGATCATCAGTCTCTGAACCGCAGAGCTTACACTCTAATGTCCCCTCCCCCACAGGATCATCAGTCTCCACACCGCAGAGCTTACACTCTAATGTCCCCTCCCCCCACAGGATCATCAGTCTCCACACCACAGAGCTTACACTCTAATGTCCCCTCCCCCACAGGATCATCAGTCTCCACACCGCAGAGCTTACACTCTAATGTCCCCTCCCCCACAGGATCATCAGTCTCCACACCGCAGAGCTTACACTCTAATGTCCCCTCCACACCGCAGAGCTTACACTCTAATGTCCCCTCCGCACCGCAGAGCTTACACTCTAATGTCCCCTCCCCCCACAGGATCATCAGTCTCCACACCGCAGAGCTTACACTCTAATGTCCCCTCCCCCCACAGGATCATCAGTCTCCACACCGCAGAGCTTACACTCTAATGTCCCCTCCGCACCGCAGAGCTTACACTCTAATGTCCCCTCCCCCACAGGATCATCAGTCTCCACACCGCAGAGCTTACACTCTAATGTCCCCTCCCCCACAGTCACATCAGTCTCTGTACAGAAGAGCTTACACTCTAATGTAGGAACGCCGCCCCCTGGTGGTGATGGGACGGAGGACTGCGGTGGAAGACATTCTATTTTCCATCTTGTTTATAATAAAAATAATCCCGATAGAAATCAGCGCTCCCCTCCCCCGCTCTCCGACTCGGCGGCTTAATAAAAATGTAAAATAACAAAAACAAATAAATCTTCTTCATTCGATGTCTGTACTGAGGCTTCATGGTGATTGGAGGGATGGAAGGAAAACATCCTGAGCTCCGCCTCTCCACACCGACATCTCACCAATCATAAAGAGGACCTGTCATCACATAGATCACATCCAGTGCAGCGTGCGCCCCTTCCAGGTGTTTATTACTTCTCACTGAGATCACAGAACTCCCCCCGACAATGTCTTCATTTCATCGTCAGAAGGACGGCGCCATCTTTATTCAGGCATCATCCATCGTCTACTTCCTGGACTGAGATGACATGTAAATCCTGGGGCCTGTGCACAAATGTCTGACACAGATCAGCCCCCTTCTGCAGCTTCCAACCTTGTGACTTGCTACAAAGTTACAATGTACAGTCTGATCACTGGGGGAGAGGAGACTGAGGAAATGACTCCTCCTCCTCCTACAAAGTTACAATGTACAGTCTGATCACTGGGGGAGGGGAGACTGAGGAAATGACTCCTCCTCCTCCTACAAAGTTACAATGTACAGTCTGATCACTGGGGGAGGGGAGACTGAGGAAATGACTCCTCCTCCTTCTACAAAGTTACAATGTACAGTCTGATCACTGGGGGAGGGGAGACTGAGGAAATGACTCCTCCTCCTCCTACAAAGTTACAATGTACAGTCTGATCACTGGGGGAGGGGAGACTGAGGAAATGACTCCTCCTCCCCCTTCTACAAAGTTACAATGTACAGTCTGATCACTGGGGGAGGGGAGACTGAGGAAATGACTCCTCCCCCTTCTACAAAGTTACAATGTACAGTCTGATCACTGGGGGGAGGGGATTTCTTCATGCAGACTTGATCGGTACAATGGAGCGTCACACTTACCGCGAGCAGTTGGTGATCTCGATCCGCGGCCCCTCGCAGTCTCTCCCGCCACACTGCGGGGGAGGGTTGTCGCAGTTTCTGGAGCGGCAGAAGCAGGAGGAGTCTCCGTCGGAATGTTGGCACGGCTGCCATGACGACCAGGCGCCCAGCCCGCCGTTCACCATCAGGTTCCTGACCTGCAATAGGGAAGATCGGAGTCAATGAGGCGCCCCGGAGGGATCTCACTATTGTGATGTCACATGACAACGGAAATCGCATCGTCTTCAGTCTCCGCCCACATCGATGCCACACGACGGCGATGCGACTTTTCCTGCGTTTTTGGTGCATTTTTTTGCCTGCAGTATGTGCTGGTTGCTAAGAAGCCGACACCCGCCAGCGTCCTAACAACCGGCGACTCGTCTCCGCTGTCAGTCGGGAGCTCCCAGCCCAATGAGCTGTCATTATGGGGGGTAAAACGTTCCGGGGCCAAAGCGGTTAAAGTTATTAATATTAGTTCTACTTCGTTTTATTTTTAATGTTTTATTTTTTTTTCTACGTGTCCCGAATGTTCTTTGCGATTTCCATCAACCCTCCAATCAGGGATCCCCCCCCCATCGCCTCCTCTTTATCTCTTAACCTCTTGGCGCCGACACCACGCAAATACGCGGCCTTGTCAGCCGTTGGGCCTTGGCTCTGAGCGGCTGGATATTTGCATACCACTTTGCAAACGCAGCTACGCCGAGAAGCGCGGGCGCCCTGCGCACTCCCGGGGACGGTTACCGGCGGCCGTCGGAAAGTTCACGATTGCTACTCGCAAATCGGGAGCTTTCCAATCATGTGACCACCGTGACAGCCAATCACGGCTGCTTTCACACGATCGATTAAAAACTCCACCCCCACCTCCCGGCATCTGAAAGAATCATAAATTAATCCCGAACCTAAAACCCTAATCCTAATAATAACCCCTAACCTAAAACAAATAAATAAAAATAAATGAACCTCTAACAAAAACAAAAAAACAAAAAAAAAGTTAAAACAAATAAAACAAACAAATAAATAAAAAAATAAAAATAAATGAACCTCTAACAAAAAAAAAAATATGTTAAAACAAATAAAATAAATACATAAAAAAATAAATAAAAATAAATGAGCCTCTAACAAAAAAAAATGTTAAAACAAATAAAATAAATAAAAAAATAAATAAAAATAAATGAACCTCTAACAAAAAAAAAAATGTTATAACAAATAAAATAAATACATAAAAAAATAAATAAAAATAAATGAGCCTCTAACAAAAAAAATGTTAAAACAAATAAAATAAATAAATAAAAAATAAATAAAAATAAATGAACCTCTAACAAAAAAAAAAATGTTAAAACAAATAAAATAAATAAATAAATAAAAATAAATAAACCTCTAACAAAATAAATAAATAATAAATAAATATAAAAAAATATTTTAATAATAAATAAATATTAAATAAAAGCAAATGAAAAAGCTGAAAAACATAGTAACAACTGATGAAACAAATTATATTTTTCCCTATTGGCTAAGGCTCTCTATGCACACTGGAGCTCATAAAGGGCCGTTTTTCGGAGTATGGGCTTTTTTTTTTTTTTTAACAGCCCATAAACTCACCTGTATGTTATCCTATGAGTCCATCGCACACACGGACGTTTTTGAACTTTTAGGCCTCATACACACGGACGTTTTAACGGCAGCTTTTTTGAGCTTTTTTTTTTTTTTTGCTGCTTAAGAACGCCACTCCATTGTTAATCAATAAGCTCATACACACCATGGCGTTTTTGAGCTGTAACAGGCACGGTCGTCTTTAAGCTCAAAAAAAAAAAAAAAAAAAAACAACCAAGGACCGGCGCGTTCTGAGGCTCCAGGGCTAGACCTGTTTTGACGCCGATGCTGGAAAAAAGCTCAAAAACGCGCATTAACGCTATACCGATGGGTTTTTTTTTAGCGTCAGCGTTTTTTAAGCTGTAAAAATGTTTATGTGGGTAATTTGGGAGTGGAAAAATAGCAGAGGGATGTTTTGTTTTTTAAGATGCGTCTTAGTGTTAACACTTAGAAACGATGTTGAAACGCGCATTGACGCCAAATCAAAACACTAATAAAATCGCGTTTTTAACGCTGCTTTTTTTTTTTTCCAGGTGTGGTTACTAGTTTTACAGCCCGTTTTTTTTTAAAACGTCCGTGTGTATGAGGCCTTATCAGCAGTGGAGTTTATGGGCTGTTTTCTGAACGCGATAAAATCGCGTTCAGGAGTCGTTTTGGAATTTTTGGAAGAGGGGACTATTGCTCTTGGTGTCCCCTCTGTGCAAATTCCCTTCAGTCACCGAGAGGGGGACACAGAGATCAAAAAGAAGAGCAGGCAGAGGTTCTCCCCCTCCCCCGCACCATCCAAAGAAAGAGTTTTTGGCCGGGATTCAATGTTTCCTCAGCAATGTGCCGGTACGCCGGGTGACTTCTGTGGTCGTTTTGCTGATTTTTTTTATTTTTTATTTTTTGCTCTCCTGAATGTGAATCGTTCCTTGTTCCACGTACAATATCCACTTATCAGGACTCAGCGCTGAGTCTGTCACTTCGCTTTCACGGCTGCCTTGTTACGCGGCCAGGATGACGCGATTCTTTGTGAGCTGCGCTATTGTTTGGGGCGGTAAAATATGGGATCTCTGGATTGTATGGTGTCAGCTGACCATCTCTCCCGATGATCCCGGTCTCTAAAACGCTCGTTATCATTTCCCACTGAGTGCCCCCCCCGTATAGAAAGCCGCCTTTCTCTAAGTGACGCTTCACTGTGACGTCACTATGATGTCATCGCTTACCGGGCATTCGGTGATGTTCTGAAACCAAAGGCTCATATTGGAGCTGTCTTCCAGGGTGGTGCAGCGCTTCTTCTTACTGTCCCATCCGCAATACGGGTCCCGGGCCCCCAGACAGGTCCTGGAAAAAAAAAAAAAAAAAAAGAACTGTCAGACATACGGAATCCGCTGGCTGGGCAATGATCGTCTTATCTCTGGAGGAGTCAGTCCACCCAAAACTGATATCAGTGGTCGGTGGATACTGGAGAGTTAGGCACGCCATAGATTATAGGATTTTCTACCCTAAAAAGAGCTGATTGAGAGAGTGAAGTTCGGCTTTAACCACTTGCCGACCGCAATTTGTATATATACATTGCCGCTTGGTAGCGGTTTACCGGTGAAGCCATCCGCCATAACCCCAGAATTTTTTTTCCAGCCAGCGATTCTCTCTCATGAAAGCGGTCAGAGCGGCTCATCGCTTTTAGAAGTGGCGGGAGGGCACCCCCCCCACCCTCCGCTGCTCGCTGGCGTTTCTCGGGCTTACCGTTTTTACTGGCGTGCCCGAGAAACGGTCTGACAGTGCGGCCGGCTGGTCACAGAGGAGAACAAAGACCCCGATTGTCTCTGATCACCTCTATTGCCTTGGAGGACTGAAGCAACTTCATGATGTCAGTTCCGGTCTAGGGCAGATGTAAAGAATTATTTATTTATTTTTTTTTGCTTTTAAAAGGTAAAAAGATTCTTTTTGACCCCAGATCTCTCCACAAAGAGAACTTGTCATCCTTCGGCCCCTTTCATACTGGGGCGGTTTGCGGGCGCTATTGCGCTAAAAATAGTGCCTGCAAACCGACCTAAAACTGCCGCTGCTTTGTCTGCAGTGTGGAGCAGTGTGCTGGCAGGAGGGAAAAAAAACTCCTGCAAACAGCATCTTTGGAGCGGTGAAGGAGCGGTGTGTTTATACCGCTTTTTCACCACTCCTGCCCATTGAAATCAAAAGCTGTAGCGGCGCTTTGCGGGCGGTTTTAACCCTTTTTCGGCCGCTAGCGGAGGTTAAAACCGCCCCACTAGCGGCCGAATACCGCCGCTAAAACGACGGTAAAGCGGCGCTAAAAATAGCGCCGTTTTACCGTAGACGCCCCCCACCGCCCCAGTGTGAAAGGGGCCTTATTCTTATTACAAGGGATGTGCACATTCTTTGTAATAGGCATAAAAGTGGAAAAAATGTAAAGGGACAGCATAAATATAAAATAAATAAGAAAAAAAATAAAAAAATAAAGCACCCCCATCCTTCCGTGCTCGCCTGCAGAAGCGAACAAATACGTAGGCCACGCACACATGTGAGGTATTGTTGCAAACGTTAGAGCGAGAGTAATAATTCTAGTGCTAGATGTCCTCTGTGACTCTAAACAGGTAACCTGTAAACACGTTTAAAGCGTTGCCTATGGAAAATGTTGAAATACTTTAGTTTGGCGCCATTCCACAAGCGTGCCTTGTTAGGTATCTATTTACTCGGTGTAACATCATCTGTTAGATTTTACCAGAAAATTGGATTATATATTGTGTTTCTTTTTGTTTGCATTAAAATTCATTAAAGTGTAATTTTTCGAAAAAAAATTGCAATTGAAAAGCTGCAAATACCGTGCGACATAAAAAATTGCAACAACCGTAATTTTGTTATGCTAAAAATATATAATTTTCTAGCACAAAAAAAAAATCCCGATTTCTACTTGTAAACAAAGTGTCAGAATGGGCCTGGTCTTTAAGGAGTTAAAAACAGTAGCTTGAGAGGTTTCTTGTGTAACAGCACAGCAGACAAAACACAATTTGTAACATACATGAAACAATGTATAACAAAGTATTTTGGTTAGAAAAATAAGAAAACCCCCAAAGCAGGTGAAACGACACATTGAGGTGTTTGGAGAATAGAATATAAACACAGATTTATTTTTTGTTTTTTTCATAAAAAGGAAACTTTATTGATGGTTTGGTAATATTAATTTGTAACCAAATGCGCATCGTTTGTAAACAATGTTTCCTATGTGTTACAAATTGTTTTCTATACATAACCCTTGGTTCACACCTATGCATTTTTTTTTTGAACATTTTGCAGAAACGCTCTACGGTCCATTTAAAATGGTTTCCTATGGATTTTTTTTCCCACAGTAGATTGCGTTTTGTGTGTAATAAACTTCAATGGACCGGCACCAAAAAAATGAAAGTGTTGTCGCTACCTGACAGACATACACTGTCCTACCTGACCAGGAGACAGAATTCATGTGTCCTGCAGCTCAGCTGTAGTGTGCGGCGCACCCATCATCATCATCACAGCAGGCAGCCAGAGGAGAGGAGAGCCGCCCACCCGAGTGCTGAGCGGGGATCTCACAATGATGCAGTGTGGCGGACGCATTGTAATTCCTGCCTTCTGGAGCCTACAGCGCCTATGATGGACGTCACATGCCCCGCGGTCCTGGTATTGGACCAGTGGGACGTCCATCATAGGCACTACGGGCTCCAGAAGGTGGGACCTACCATGTCACTCGGTCGCGCTCAGGATCAGATCGGCCCCCGCTCTGCGGCGGCGCTCGGGGGCCAAAAATAGAATCGTGCATGCCAGACACCCGGGGCTTTTTGGGGACCCACTCAGGGCTCCAGCCCCCCTCAGCCCCCCCTCCCAACACCACTGGTGTTGCGTTTTTGAAATGTTTTGCGTTTTTTGGCTAATAGAAAAGTATGACAGTTCTGTTCATGGAGTGCAACTTCGATGCAACTTTACATTCTCTGGCATTCAAGTAGCATCAAAGCTGCATCAAAGTAGTGCAGATACCTTTATGTGTCCAAAGTCAAGAGTTAGAGTTAGGGTTAGAGTTAGAGTTAGGGTTAGAGGTAGGGTTACGGTTAGAGGTAGGGTTAGAGTTAGAGGTAGGGTTAGAGTTAGAGGTAGGGTTAGGGTTAGAGGTAGGGTTAGAGTTAGAGTTAGAGTTAGAGGTAGGGTTACGGTTAGAGGTAGGGTTAGAGTTAGAGGTAGGGTTAGAGTTAGAGGTAGGGTTAGGGTTAGAGGTAGGGTTAGAGTTAGAGTTAGAGTTAGAGGTAGGGTTAGAGGTAGGGTTAGAGGTAGGGTTAGAGGTAGGGTTAGAGGTAGGGTTAGAGGTAGGGTTAGGGTTAGAGGTAGGGTTAGAGTTAGAGTTAGGGTTAGGGTTAGAGGTAGGGTTAGAGGTAGGGTTAGAGGTAAGGTTAGAGGTAGGGTTAGAGGTAGGGTTAGGGTTAGAGTTAGGGTTAGAGGTAGGGTTAGAGGTAGGGTTAGGGTTAGAGTTAGGGTTAGAGTTAGAGGTAGGGTTAGAGTTAGGGTTAGAGGTAGGGTTAGGGTTAGAGGTAGGGTTAGGGTTAGAGCTAGGGTTAGGGTTAGAGGTAGGGTTAGAGGTAGGGTTAGGGTTAGAGTTAGGGTTAGAGGTAGGGTTAGAGGTAGGGTTAGAGTTAGAGTTAGAGGGTTAGAGTTAGGGTTGGGGTTGGGGTTAGGGTTAAAGTTAGGGTTAGAGTTCATTGTTAGAATGCTAACCCTAACAATTACCGCTAACCCTAACTCCTCAAACAGGCCCATAGATGAGTCAAAAACTGAACGTTCTGTCGATCGAAAATGGTACATACGATTGTGCAATCATTTGTTTCGTTTTTTTTAAACATAATCCAGTATGTTGGATCAGACACTTTCGATTGCGGCATGAAAATCGCATGTCACAGCTGGCACACTAATAATGTGAAAAACGAATGACTGTGGATTTTTGTTTAGTATTTGACTCATCTGTGGCCTGCTTAACCCTTAACGCAAGCCCTTAATGTGATTCTTAAGGCTCAATGTTTCTTACCTTGAGACCCCCCCCCCAATACTTACCTAAGCCTGATCTTCCTCCAGCGATGTGCACAAGAACCTTGGCTCTCCAGGGGCTCTCCCACCTCATTGGCTGAGACAGCAGCGGTACCTGCTCCCACTGCAGTCAAACACAGCCAGTGAGCCAATGAGGAGAGAGAGGGGATGGGGCCGAGCCATGGCTGTGTGTGTGTGAATGGACATGCAGAGCAGCTGCTCGGGAGTATTGGCTCACTGGCTGTGATTGACAGCGGTGGGAGCCAATTCCTCCTGCTGCTGTCTCAGCCAATGAGGAGGGAGAGTCCCTGAAGAGCCATCGTTGGAGGAAGATCGGGCTCAGGTAAGTATTGGGGGGGGGGGGCTGGGGTGGGCGCTTCACACGGCAGGGGAGAGGGGCCAGGAGCACTGGCGGGGGACCCAAGAAGAGGAGAATTAGGGCTGCTCTGTGCAAAACCATTACACAGAACAGGTGAGTATAACATGTATTTTATTTCTTTTATTTTAAATTGCCTTTAATGTCACTTTAACCCTAACATGCGACTTTGGACACAAAGGCTCCTGTACAACTTTGATGCTACTTGAGTGCCAGATTGTAAAGTCACATCAAAGCTGTCCCCCGGGGCTCACCTGGGACCAAAAACCGTGCAGGACCTCTATGCACGTGCAGGGGGTGGGCCAAAAAAAAACAAAAAAACCTGCCTAGGTAAGAAATGCAAAAGTGCTACTTTGCAACCCAAATAAATGATATAATAAAGGGTAATAATATAAAATAAAAGATAATAATATAAAATAAAAGATAATAATATAAATTAAAAGAAAATAATATATATTTACTGTATATGTCCAATTGTAAGGGAGGGGGGAGGAGGCAGAGCAACATGACATGACCTTTAGGGTGAAGGTCCTCTTTAAGCGAAGCTGTGTCTTTTTTTTTTAGCATCGATTGCTTCTTTCCGCCACATAACCGCCATTAGATCATACAGACCGCAAAACCAGCCATCGGCACAAATCTGGTCACCGAGCCCCTGGCCAGCTCTTGTCGCGTCTCCCCCATACGAGTCACACATTGTCTCACTCTAATGTGACTCAAGCTCATGTTCAAAGGCCTGCCCGACATTAAACGCGGCGGCGAACACAAAGCCGCCACACATCCGAGCGGACGCCGCGGCGTTTGATGGCGACCCAACCGGCGCAGAGAATAAAAAAAAAAAAAAAAATAAGTCAGAGGCCTCGATGCGTGTAAACACACCACGCCGGGCCCATAAATGGAAAGATTATGACAACTTTTTTTCCGTTTCTTTTCCACAGAAGAATCATTTTTCCAAATCTTCGGAGATATCCTAAGGCCTCACGCGGGGCCAAATGTTAGACAAAGCCCTCTTGTGTTGGGAGGCCGCGGTCTGTCTGCGTTCAGTTTTCACAGGCGGGCGAGCGCGTACAGAGTTTTGGTTAGGGGAGCGAGAACAATGGCTCCTTTGAGCGGCCCTGGTCCCCCCCCCACCGTCGATCGGGCTATAATCTGCGGCAGGATAAGATTGGAGCGCCCCCCCCCCCCCAAGAGGGGAAAGAAAAACTCCGGTCTGGAGAAGACAAGACGCAGGTGGGCTCCGTCCTCCGCTATAAGGGGGAAGTGTTTAACCCCAATTGGAGAGATTTATTAATAAAAAGCGTGGCAGGGCCACCCAGAATAAATACACCCGGGACGCGGCCTTTAATTAAGGGCCCCCCCCCAGGGCTAGCACGGTCTTTAGTCTTAATTAAAATTGGTGTCACCGCGGGCGCCGAAGGAGTTAAATCATTCTGATCTTTGAAGCCCCGCGGGCTCCTCGGCTGTAATGGGGTTGAATGATCCTAATCAGCGGCGTCTGAGTGTTGGCCACTTGTCGCCTGAACGGCGCGCCGCTTTGCATCTCGTCTTTTTAAAAAAAAAAATTTTTTTATGGCGTTCCATTATAGACGAGTGCGCAAGAAACACTACGGCTAAAGTGCTGCCATTTCGAACGCGATTAAAGGACGCGCGCGTGGAATGTCAAACAGGTGAGATATGATGGAGACAGACGAGCGCAAGATGGAACGGGGAGGTGCGGGGAAATTGACACGCCGGAGATAAAAAAACACAGAATTTCCGATAAAAAAAATTCAACCTGTTCTGTTGGAGATAGCGTCCCGGTGATGAATTATTAATGGCGAACACAAATCACGCTCATCTCCGCCGCTTCTGCCTGCGCTACGCCGGAGCACGGCCCGGGATTTGTTGCCCCTTTTCTCGCTAAGATCTAAGATCTTTTTCTGGGAGCTGAAGAGACTTTACCGGGGAAAAAAAAAAGAAAAACGGAGATTAAGAAAGCGCCAACGGAGAATTATAAATTTAAACTAGAGATACGTGACGCAGCATATGGAAGGGTGGAGGGAACCCATGAGGGTACAACAGGGGGGACAACACCACAGGAAGAGTACGATGGTAATAAAGAATTCAAAGTATCGAAATACTATCCTTTTTTTTAATACAAATTTTTCAGCCTAATAAATAAAATTTGTGTTTAAGGCGACCTTCAAAGCTATGAGTAGTGGAAGTGCCTCGTTTTACTGCCCACTACTACTGTGTTCACGCAGTTTCTAAGTAGCATTGTGGTGCTATTTATTTAGAATTACTACAGTAGCGGGAATGCAACGAGGGCCGCCATTAGAAATCACAAGGCCCTGATCAAACTACCTTTAAGCACCCAGAGGACAATAACGAGGCGCCATGCCAAGCACGTCATGGTAAATTGTGGGTGCAAAATTGTGCTTACAGATGGAGGAACTTAAAACTTGAGCCAAGTATCAGGAGTATGTAACGCAAAGAGCGCAGGTGTCAGGAATATGTAACCTACAGGGACCAGGAGTATGTAACCTACAGAGTGCAGAGGACAGAAGTATGTTATGTTAAAAGTGCAAGTGTCAGGAGTATGTAACCTAAAGAGTACAGGCATCAGGAGTATGTAACCTTCAAAAGTGCAGGTGTCGGGTATGTAACCTTCAATGTGCAAGTGTCAGGAGTACGTGACCTACAGAGTGCAGGGGTCAGGAGTATGCATCCTTCAGAGTGCAGGGGTCAGGAGTATGCATCTTTCAGAGCGCAGGAGTATGCATCCTTCAGAGTGCAGGGGTCAGGAGTATGCATCCTTCAGAGCGCAGGGGTCAGGAGTAGGAAAAGTTTGGCTTTAGATAAACTTTAACAGATGTATATACAATAGAACAGAATTATTAAGTTATAAATGAAATACATTTATTTGATTAAGCCCCATGTTGAGTGAAATATGTCAGGAGGTGGAGCTGGGTGACCACACTCCAGCAGAGCTAGCTGACCTGAATCATGGTCCAAGTTCCAGTTTTTGAGAGCAGGAGGTCCTCTGAGACTACCCTGCACAGAGTTCAGGTGTCAGAAGTATGTAACCTACAGAGTTCCAAGGTCAGGAGTATATAACCTACAGAGTGCAGGTGTCAAAAGTATGTAACCTACAGAGTGCAAGGGTCAGAAGTATATAATCTACAGACTGCAGGGGTCAGAAGTATATAACCTACAGAGTGCAATGGTCAGGAGTATGTAACCTACAAAGTGCAAGGGTCAGGAGTATGTAACCTACAAAGTGCAAGGGTCGGGAGTATGTAACCTACAAAGTGCAAGGGTCGGGAGTATGTAACCTACAAAGTGCAAGGGTCGGGAGTATGTAACCTACAAAGTGCAAGAGTCAGCAGTATGTAACCTACAAAGTGCAAGGGTCGGGAGTATGTAACCTACAAAGTGCAAGGGTCGGGAGTATGTAACCTACAAAGTGCAAGGGTCGGGAGTATGTAACCTACAAAGTGCAAGGGTCAGAAGTATGTAACCTACAGACTGCAGGGGTCAGAAGTACATGACCTACAGAGTGCAATGGCCAGGAGTATGTAACCTAAAACGTGCAAGGGTCAGGAGTATGTAAGCTACAAAGTGCAGGGGTCAGGAGTATGTAACCTACAAAGTGCCAGGACAGGTGTCAGGACTAGGGAAGCGTTTGGCTTTGGATATAACAGACTCGTATAAATGGAATAAATGTATTTGGTCACTGTGAGCCCTATTGAGTGAAATATATATCAGAAGGTAGCGCCGGGTGGCCACAATGTCGCAGAGCTGGCTTACCCGATTCATGGCCTAAGTTCCAGTTTTCAAGAGCAGGAGGTCCTCTAAGTCTACCCTGTACAGAGAGAAATATAGCTGCCCTATTGCTGACTTCTTCCTTCTTTCTAAAGAAAATATTTTCTTAAATACCGCTTAAGTATACAATTTTGTACTTCACCTTATGGCAATTACACGGTACAAGGATGGAGGACAATGAGACTTGTTAGGAAGATTTCTTGTAAGGAAAGGTGACCCGCCAAGCCATACACACATCCCCATGACACATTTCTCATATAAACTTCTAAGATTCAGAATCACATCGGGGATTAGTTTTGATCTAACGCCCTAAGTCTGCAAGCTGCTCCCTGACTAAAGCCAAAAAAAAAAGAAAACAAAATGTATTTGTAATGATACGAGGCAGACGCTATTATATCTTCTCTCTGAGCCGGGGAAAGCTGAAGGCTTCTAAACAAAATTTGAACGACGGGTAAATCAAAAGAGATGAGAAACGCAATAAAAAGATAAAAGAAAAAAACATGACGGGACTGGAAAAGAGAATAAAACAGGGTGGAGTAATAGAAACAAAAAGGAGAGAATATAATGGGGGGAAAAGGAGTGGAACGGGGGGGGCAGAATGAAGTCAAAGGATCCATAAAATATAACCTCAAGAAGCCAAGAGGGAAAGAGGCTCCAATATAGAGCCCCGGGATCATTGCTGGGATGATTTAATTAATTCAATTAATTATAATATTGATTTATTTATATAAATATTTAATTATATGTGGCCTCTTGAATGAACACACCACGTCCCCAATTGTTAATACAGTACATAGAAATATCAAATACATTGGGATATTTCAGGTGCCGGACAGATTTATATTTATAGATTTATATAACAGATATATATTAATGAAAATATATTAATATTTTTCTTATTAATGAAAATGTTTATTAATTACAAACTTTTATGAAGAAAGAAAATACCTTCCCCCTATGGAGCCTCTTAAGGCCTCAGTACAACCAGGGCATTTTTTTTTATTGGGAACATGGTGGCACCTCCAGCACTGAAAGTTTGTAACGGCAAAGGATGCATGGGCATGCTGGAGGGTCTATTGTTGGTGGGGGACCTAATGTTGCTTTGGGGGGACTCCAGTGTTGTGTGTGGGGGGGGGGTCATTGTTGATAGCTTTTGGGCGGCCACAAGAAATGGAATTATTTTGATCAACACATGGGCGATCCCTAAACATGGCATTCCAGGTCTTGCCTAAAGAGAAGGTGTTGTATTGTCCACCTTGGTCAGATCCAACCGATCCGGATTTATTCACTTCAGGACCGACCCACCACACTTTATACTACTTATGGAGCCTCTGGGCTCTTGGCTACATTGATATTGCTGGATAGATCTAAAATGTAACTGGACATTATGAATCCCACCAGAAGGAGAATTTATAAACCTGAATATGAAATAAAAATATGAATATGAAATAAAAATATGGAACAGTAGGTGTGTAAAAATGAGAAAAATAGGAAATTTGTCTAACAATCACTCTAAGAATGCACTGATGTTCTCATTTAACAATCGCAGTATTCAGTAAGAACATACTGTACTAGAATACAGAAGGTTTAAGGATACAAACAAATGTGACATTGTATCTATATGGGCAATGAAGTATTTGCTGACCACCAGATAGAGTAAACAGCACCCCCTAGAGGTGAGAAACAAACTGCAGGGTGCCACCCCAGAGCTCTGCCCACACCGCAAGCAGCAGACAGACAGACAGAGAAGGCACACAGACATTCACTGATAGAAGAATGATAAAACTATTTGGCAGGGAGATGGGAATGGCATCTCGACTTCCGCCTTCACCATGGCCCCAGGCATGGCTGGCATTTCCAGAGATTCTTGTGTTGGGTAGAATTCCATCTATGGCCTGAGATGAGTAGGCAGGTGAGCGAGTGGGTGATGCGCAGACAATGAAATCAGTTATATAAAGTTTATTAGATTGAAAAGTTTGGAATGTGACTGCAGAGCGAGGTGGGTGGAAAAGTTCAAGAAAAGCTGACAGATGCCAATGTCCCCATCATTACCTCTACATAGAGGAGACCTGACAGAAGACGTACCGCCATCACCACACCGCCGAGACTCCGCATTCCCCACAGAGAAAATGAACACATTTTATAAGACAGTCCTGACAGGGTGTCATTGTTCGGGGACCCCCAAGTGTCAGTGTGTCATTGTCCTGGAGGGGCCCAAGTGTCATTATTCTGGGGAAACCCAAGTGTCAGTGTGTCATTATTCTGGGGAACCCCCAAGTGTCAGTGTGTCATTGTTCTGAGACCCCCAAGTGTCAGTGTGTCATTGTTCTGAGACCCCCAAGTGTCAGTGTGTCATTGTTCTGAAACCCCCAAGTGTCAGTGTGTCATTGTTCTGAGACCCCCCCAAGTGTCAGTGTGTCATTGTTCTGGGACCCCCAAGTGTCAGTGTGTCATTGTTCTGAGACCCCCACGTGTCAGTGTGTCATTGTTCTGAGATCCCCAAGTGTCAGTGTGTCATTGTTCTGGGACCCCCCCAAGTGTCAATGTGTCATTGTTCTGGGACCCCCAAGTGTCAGTGTGTCATTGTTCTGAGACCCCCAAGTGTCAGTGTGTCATTGTTCTGGGAACCCCAAGTGTCAGTGTGTCATTGTTCTGGACCCCAAGTGTCAGTGTGTCATTGTTCTGGACCCCCAAATGTCAGTGTGCCATTGTTCTGAGACCCCCAAGTGTCAGTGTGTCATTGTTCTGGACCCCAAGTGTCAGTGTGTCATTGTTCTGGACCCCCAAGTGTCAGTGTGTCATTGTTTTGGACCCCCAAGTGTCAGTATGTCATTGTTCTGGACCCCCAAATGTCAGTGTGTCATTGTTCTAAGACCCCCAAATGTCAGTGTGCCATTGTTCCGGGACCCCCAAGTGTCAGTGTGTAATTGTTCTGGACCCCCAAATGTCAGTGTGTCATTGTTTTGGACCCCCAAGTGTCAGTGTGTCATTGTTTTGGACCCCCAAGTGTCAGTGTGTCATTGTTTTGGACCCCCAAGTGTCAGTGTGTCATTGTTCTGGACCCCCAAATGTCAGTGTGTCATTGTTCTGAGACCCCCAAATGTCAGTGTGCCATTGTTCTGAGACCCCCAAGTGTCAGTGTGTCATTGTTCTGGACCCCCAAATGTCAGTGTGTCATTGTTCTGAGACCCCCAAATGTCAGTGTGCCATTGTTCTGAGACCCTCAAGTGTCAGTGTGTCATTGTTTTGGACCCCCAAGTGTCAGTGTGTCATTGTTCTGGACCCCCAAGTGTCAGTGTGTCATTGTTCTGGGACCACCAAGTGTCAGTGTGTCATTGTTCTGAGATCCCCAAGTGTCAGTGTGTCATTGTTCTGGGACCCCCAAGTGTCAGTGTGTCATTGTTCTGGACCCCCAAGTGTCAGTGTGTCATTGTTCTGGACCCCCAAGTGTCAGTGTGTCATTGTTCTGAGATCCCCAAGTGTCAGTGTGTCATTGTTCTGGGACCCCCAAGTGTCAGTGTGTCATTGTTCTGAGACCCCCAAATGTCAGTGTGTCATTGTTCTGGACCCCCAAGTGTCAGTGTGTCATTGTTCTGAGATCCCCAAGTGTCAGTGTGTCATTGTTCTGGACCCCCAAATGTCAGTGTGTCATTGTTCTGAGACCCCCAAATGTCAGTGTGCCATTGTTCTGAGACCCTCAAGTGTCAGTGTGTCATTGTTTTGGACCCCCAAGTGTCAGTGTGTCATTGTTCCGGGACCCCCAAGTGTCAGTGTGTAATTGTTCTGGACCCCCAAATGTCAGTGTGTCATTGTTTTGGACCCCCAAGTGTCAGTGTGTCATTGTTTTGGACCCCCAAGTGTCAGTGTGTCATTGTTTTGGACCCCCAAGTGTCAGTGTGTCATTGTTCTGGACCCCCAAATGTCAGTGTGTCATTGTTCTGAGACCCCCAAATGTCAGTGTGCCATTGTTCTGAGACCCCCAAGTGTCAGTGTGTCATTGTTTTGGACCCCCAAGTGTCAGTGTGTCATTGTTCTGGACCCCCAAGTGTCAGTGTGTCATTGTTCTGGACCCCCAAGTGTCAGTGTGTCATTGTTCTGAGATCCCCAAGTGTCAGTGTGTCATTGTTCTGGGACCCCCAAGTGTCAGTGTGTCATTGTTCTGGACCCCCAAGTGTCAGTGTGTCATTGTTCTGGACCCCCAAGTGTCAGTGTGTCATTGTTCTGAGATCCCCAAGTGTCAGTGTGTCATTGTTCTGGGACCCCCAAGTGTCAGTGTGTCATTGTTCTGAGATCCCCAAGTGTCAGTGTGTCATTGTTCTGGGACCCCCAAGTGTCAGTGTGTCATTGTTCTGGGACCCCCAAGTGTCAATGTGTCATTGTTCTGAGACCCCCCAAGTGTCAGTGTGTCATTGTTCTGGGACCCCCAAGTGTCAGTGTGTCATTGTTCTGAGACCCCCACATGTCAGTGTGTCATTGTTCTGAGACCCCCAAGTGTCAGTGTGCCATTGTTCTGAGACCCCCAAGTGTCAGTGTGTCATTGTTCTGGACCCCAAGTGTCAGTGTGTCATTGTTCTGGACCCCCAAGTGTCAGTGTGTCATTGTTCTGGACCCCCAAGTGTCAGTGTGTCATTGTTCTGAAACCCCCAAGTGTCAGTGTGCCATTGTTCTGAGACCCCCAAGTGTCAGTGTGTCATTGTTCTGGACCCCAAGTGTCAGTGTGTCATTGTTCTGGACCCCCAAGTGTCAGTGTGTCATTGTTCTGAAACCCCCAAGTGTCAGTGTGTCATTGTTCTGAGACCCCCAAATGTCAGTGTGTCATTGTTCTGAGACCCCCAAGTGTCAGTGTGTCATTGCTCTGGACCCCCAAATGTCAGTGTGCCATTGTTCTGAGACCCCCAAGTGTCAGTGTGCCATTGTTCTGAGACCCCCCAAGTGTCAGTGTGTCATTGTTCTGGACCCCCAAATGTCAGTGTGCCATTGTTCTGAGACCCCCAAGTGTCAGTGTGTCATTGTTTTGGACCCCCAAGTGTCAGTGTGTCATTGTTCTGGACCCCCAAGTGTCAGTGTGTCATTGTTCTGGATCCCCAAGTGTCAGTGTGTCATTGTTCTGAGACCCCCAAGTGTCAGTGTGTCATTGTTCTGGACCCCCAAGTGTCAGTGTGTCATTGTTCTGAGACCCCCAAGTGTCAGTGTGTCATTGCTCTGGACCCCCAAATGTCAGTGTGCCATTGTTCTGAGACCCCCAAGTGTCAGTGTGCCATTGTTCTGAGACCCCCCAAGTGTCAGTGTGTCATTGTTCTGGACCCCCAAATGTCAGTGTGCCATTGTTCTGAGACCCCCAAGTGTCAGTGTGTCATTGTTCTGGACCCCCAAGTGTCAGTGTGTCATTGTTCTGAGACCCCCAAATGTCAGTGTGCCATTGTTCTGAGACCCCCAAGTGTCAGTGTGTCATTGTTTTGGACCCCCAAGTGTCAGTGTGTCATTGTTCTGGACCCCCAAGTGTCAGTGTGTCATTGTTCTGGATCCCCAAGTGTCAGTGTGTCATTGTTCTGAGACCCCCAAGTGTCAGTGTGTCATTGTTCTGGACCCCCAAGTGTCAGTGTGTCATTGTTCTGAGACCCCCAAGTGTCAGTGTGTCATTGTTCTGAGACCCCCAAGTGTCAGTGTGTCATTGTTCTGGACCCCCAAATGTCAGTGTGTAATTGTTATGGGACCCCCAAGTGTCAGTGTGTCATTGTTCTGAGACCCCAAATATCAGTGTGTCATCGTTCTGGGACCCCCAAGTATCAGTGTGTCATTCTGGGACCTCTTAGGTTGGTAGTCAGGCCTCTTGACTCATACAGTCCTTATAAATGCTCTGTGTTGATGTATTTTGCGCCTCTGTAGAATCCTGATTAATAGGTGATAAATGAGTGGATGTGACCCCTCCCCCCCCCCAGAACAGAATCAGCCTCCATTGTGTACAGTAGACAGGTACACTTTATCACATCTTCCTACAACGGCTGAGGCTCGGAGGATGGTTCAGTCATGTGGATGGATGGGATGAGATGTTTGCGGTAGAGCAGACCTTTCCTTATGATCTGAGAAGAGAAGGGGGGGTGGTAAATGTGGGGACATGTCTCTGCGACACAAGTGTCAGCGAAGGCGGCAACAAGGCCGCGATTACGTTAATAAGAACAAATCGGCCAAGATGAAGCTGGGTGGTTTTACCAGCAAGACGCCTCTGCAATCCTATTAGCTGTAATCAGCGGATAATTAAAAGCCGGGTCCCTGGAGCTTCTCCGAATGCACGCGCTCCGCCGCTCCATTCACATTCATTATAATGCAATAATGCCGCCATGCTGTTGTGTCAATATGAACGCGGCTCTGGGCACGACCCCTGAATCCAGTCCTGAGCCACAGAAATCAGTGATAACCGGGTAATAAACGGGTCATTTCTGTATATCGATGGCAGAATGGACCTGATGTGCATGTCACTCCCAACCAGAATTTCCATATTTAAAGGGCCGCTCCACCTAAAACACATATTTCAGTACTTGCTGGATTCTGAGACTGAAACCACCTGCCAAGTTCTTACAACCATCAGCCATAACTTTATGACCACTGACAGGTCAAGTGAATAACATTGATTATCTTGGGACAATGGCACCTGAAAGTGGGTGGGATATATTAGGCAGCAAGTGAACATGTTGTCCCTGAAGTTGATGTGATGAAAACAGAAAAAAATAGCTAAGTGTAAGGATTTGATTGACTTTGACAAGGACCAGACTGTAACGGCAAGACCACTGGGCACTGGGTCAGAGCAACTCCAAAACTGCAGCTCTGGTGGGACGTTCCCAGTCTGTCCCGACCAAAAGTGTCCCAAGGAAGGAAAACCGACCAACCGGTAACAGGGTCATGGGTGGCCAAGACTCATTGATGGAGGTGGGGAGGGAAGGCTCATCATTGATGGGGGTGGGGAGGGAAGGCTCATCATTGATGGAGGTGGAGGGAAGGCTCTTCAATGATGGAGGTGGGGAGGGAAGGCTCATCATTGATGGAGGTGGGGAGGGAAGGCTCATTGATGGAGGTGGGGAGGGAAGGCTCATCATTGATGGAGGTGGGGAGGGAAGGCTCATCATTGATGGAGGTGGGGAGGGAAGGCTCTTTGATGGAGGTGGAGGGAAGGCTCATTGATGGAGGTGGGGAGGGAAGGCTCATCATTGATGAAGGTGTGGGGAAGGCTCATTAATGGAGGTGGAGAGGGAAGACTCATCATTGATGGAGGTGGAGGAAAGGCTCTTTGATGGAGGTGGAGGAAAGGCTCTTTGATGGAGGTGGAGGGAAGGCTCAGTGATGGAGGTGGGGAGGGAGAGCTCATCATTGATGGAGGTGGGGATGGAGGGCTCATCATTGATGGAGGAGGGGGAGGAAAGGCTCATTGATGGAGGTGGGGAGGTAAGGCTCATTGATGGAGGTGGGGAGGGAAGGCTCATCATTGATGGAGGTGGGGAGGGAAGGCTCATTGATGGAGGTGGGGAGGGAAGGCTCATTGATGGAGGTGGAGGGAAGGCTCATTGATGGAGGTGGGGAGGTGGCGGCTTCCCCCTGCGTCTCCTCCTCAGCGCCTCCCCCCACTTCTGGCCAATACGATTGCTTCTCCTCTCGGCCAAGACCTGCTTCCTGATTGGCCTGGGAGGAGAAACAGGAAGACAATAGCGAATATTAATTTGCTATTGTAACACAACTGGGTGAGGCTCAGGCCGCGCAGTGCTCTGCGCCCCAGCCCACCCTTTTTTGAAGCGAATTAGAGCCTCAGGCTCTGATCATGTGCTTAAAAAAAAACAAAAAAAACATTGGATGTAGATTAGGGGATGGGTGCAATGGATTAGGGGGAGTAGAGGCCACCAGAGGAATTGCTCAGTGATGGAGGTGGGGAGGGAAGGCTCATTGATGGAGGTGAGGAGGGAAGGCTCAGTGATGGAGGTGAGGAGGGAAGGCTCATTGATGGAGGTGAGGAGGGAAGGCTCATTGATGGAGGTGAGGAGGGAAGGCTCATTGATGGAGGTGAGGAGGGAAGGCTCAGTGATGGAGGTGGGGAGGGAAGGCACAGTGATGGAGGTGGGGAGGGAAGGCTCAGTGATGGAGGTGGGTGGGGGAGGCTCAGTGATGGAGGTGGGGAGGGAAGACTCATTGATGGAGGTGAGGAGGGAAGGCTCAGTAATGGAGGTGGGGGGGAAGGCTCGGTGATGGAGGTGGGGGGGAAGGCTCATTGATGGAAGTGGGGAGGGAAGGCTCATTGATGGAAGTGAGGAGGGAAGGCTCAGTGATGGAGGTGGGGAGGGAAGGCTCAGTGATGGAGGTGGGTGGGGTAGGCTCAGTGATGGAGGTGGGGAGGGAAGGCTCATTGATGGAGGTGAGGAGGGAAGGCTCAGTGATGGAGGTGGGGAGGGAAGGCTCAGTGATGGAGGTGGGGAGGGAAGGCTCAGTGATGGAGGTGGGGAGGGAAGGCTCAGTGATGGAGGTGGGGAGGGAAGGCTCATTGATGGAGGTAGGGAGGGAAGGCTCATTGATGGAGGTGAGGAGGGAAGGCTCAGTGATGGAGGTGGGGGGGAAGGCTCGGTGATGGAGGTGGGGGGGAAGGCTCATTGATGGAAGTGGGGAGGGAAGGCTCATTGATGGAAGTGGGGAGGGAAGGCTCATTGATGGAAGTGAGGAGGGAAGGCTCAGTGATGGAGGTGGGGAGGGAAGGCTCATTGATGGAGGTGAGGAGGGAAGGCTCATTGATGGAGGTGGGGCTCATTGATGGAGGCAGAGGGAAGGCTCATCAATGGAGTTGGGGAGGGAAGATTCATTGATGGAGGTGGGGAGGGAAGGCTCATTGATGGAGGAGGGGAGGGAAGGCTCATTGATGGAGGTGGGGAGGGAAGGCTCATTGATGGAGGTGGGGAGGGAAGGCTCATTGATGGAGGTGGGTAGGGAAGGCTCATCGATGGAGGTGGGGAGGGAAGGCTCATCAATGGAGGTGTGGAGGGAAAGCACATTGATGGAGGTGGGGAGGGAAGGCTCATTGATGGAGGTGGGGAGGGAAGGTTCATTTAAGGAGGTGGGGAGGGAAGGCTCATCATTGATGGAGGCGGGGAGGGAGGGCTCATCGATGGAGGTGGGGAGGCAGGACTCATTGATGGAGGTGGGGGAGGCTCATTGATGGAGGTGGGGGAGGCTCATTGATGGAGGTGGGGAGGAAAGACTCATTGATGGAGGTGGGGAGGGAAGGCTCATTGATGGAGGTAGGGAGGGAAGGCTCATTGATGGAGGTAGGGAGGGAAGGCTCATTGATGGAGGTGGGGAGAGAAGGCTCATTGATGGAGGTAGAGAGGGAAGGCTCATCGATGGAGGTGGGGAGGGAAGACTCATCGATGGAGGTGGGGAGGGAAGACTCATCGATGGAGGTGGAGAGGGAAGACTCATTGATGGCGGTGGGGAGAGAAGGTTCATCGATGGGGGGGGGAGAGAAGGTTCATCGATGGGGGGGGGGGGGAGAAGGTTCATCGATGGGGGGGGGGGGAGAAGGTTCATCGATGGTGGGGGGGCTATGTGGCTAACTGATCTCATCAGTTCTCAGTCATTGCTAATCACATGTCCTGACACTTTAATGACCGCTATAGTGAGCACTTTCTTATCGGTCTATGAAATATAATTGTGAAACTATGGAACAGCAAACGCTTTGCCCACCTGGTGTGCCCTTTTCTGATGTGACTGGCAGAAGATGTCAGGTTGACCCCACATCTTCAGTGCTCATAGAAGTACAACTGAATTACTGGCTGTGTTCCACTCAGGAACGCAATATATTAAGGTGGGGGAGGTCAATTACGCACCAAGAAAGCACATCCACCTATAACACTGCAACCATTTCATTGCTTCCTGTGGGGCCACACAAAGGAAAGGATGTTGTAAACCTCATATATATTGCAGCATTATTGGGCTCTACAACAACCAGCAAAGTTCCACTCCAACACAATCCTAATTCAAAGCAGAAATATACCAAAATATTCTCAGGTCTGCTCCGTCCCTCCGGGTCCATGAGCACTTATCAGGAGTGGGTGCGATGTGCAGATATTAAAGGAGATCCAATTCCTCACATAACAGGGGGATCATAAAGACATTCCCCTCCCAGCACTCATCTACACCAATGTTTTATGAAAAGGTAAAAGATGGAGGAGAAGAAGCAAACAGGAATGGAAAAAACAGAGGAGAGGAAGATGAGGAGGATGAGGAAGAAGAGGAAGCAGATGAGGAGTAGGATGAGTAAGAAGAAAAGGTAGATTTGGGTGGGAGGAAGAAGAGAGGGAGTGAAAGAGGAAGATGGGAAGAAAGAAGCAGAGATCTAAGGTAAGAGGAAGCGTAGGTGGGAGGAGGACAGGAAGACGAGAGAAGAGGAGAGAGAGAAGGAGAAGAAGAAGAGATGAGAAAATGGGGAGGCAGAGGAAGAGGAAGGAGAGAAGAGGGAGCGAGAGAGGAGAGAGAAGAGGGAGCGAGAGAGGAGAGAGAAGAGGAATGGGAGAGGAAAATGAAAGGAAGAGGAGAAGGTGAGGAAGAGGAAGAGAAGAGGAGAGGAGAGGGGAGGAGAGGAGAGGAGAGGAGAGGAGAGGAGGAGAGGAGAGGAGAGAAACATGGGGAGGAAGAGGATGAGGAAGAAGAAGAGGGAAAGGCACAGGGAGAGGAACAGGGAGATTCAGATGGAGAGAAAGAAGAGAAGCAAAGGAAGATAGGGAAGAAGAAGAGTCGAAGGGGAAGAGGAAGAAATCAAGAGAGGGTAGAAGATGGACAGGAGAAGGAAGGGGAGAGGAAAAAGGGGAAAGGGAAGAGAAAGCAGAAGAGGGAGAAGAGGAGAGGGAGAGGAGAGGGAGAGGAGAGATGAGGAGATGGGAGAGAAGAGGGAGAGAAGAGGGAGAGGAGAGGAGAGGGAAAGGAAAAGTAAGATGGGGAGGAAGAAGAAATGGGAAAGGAAGTAGGAGGGAGTGGGAGAAGAGGAGGGAGAAAAGGAGGGAGAAGAGGAGGGAGCAGAGGAGCGAGAAGAGGAGGGAGAGCAAGGGAAAGGGGAGAGGAAGGGGCCGGGGAAGGGAAGGGGAAGAGGAAGGGGAGAGAAGAGGGGAGAGAGAGAAGAGGAGAGAATGAGGGAGAAGAAAGCAGAAGGAGAGAATTGGGAAATTAGAGGGAGAGGAAAAGGAAGAGGGAGTAGGAGTGTGAGAGGAGAGAGAGAGAGAGAGAGAGAGAGAGAGAGAGAGAGAGAGAGAGAGAGAGAGAGAGAGAGAGAGAGGGGAGGAGAAAAAGGAAGGGGAGAGTAAAAGACAAGAAAGAAGAAGAAAAAAAAAGAGGGGAGGAAGTGTAAAAAAAAAAAAAAAAAAAAAAAAAAAAAAAAAGGGGATAAGAGAAGAGAGGGAGGAGAAGTGGTGAGGGAGAGGGATATTAAAGGAAGTTGGGAGGAGAGGGGGAGAAATAGGAGAGGAAGAAAAGTGGAGAGGAAAATAGTGAGAGAAGTAAAGGAGGACTGTGGAAAGGATAGCAGGGAGAGGGATGGAGCGAAGGGGGTAGGGAGATGAAGGGAAAAGGGAGAAGAGAGGAGAGTGATGAAGGAATAAATGCGAGGAGAAGAGATAGGAAGATAGAAGTAAATACTAAAAGGACGATATCCATCACCTTCTCTGGGTAGCTACATAGCATTACCCCATAGCCAGTCTACATCTGTTCCAACCCATTGATGCATTGGATGATTCCCGGCTCTGTGTTTAATGTCTCATCCATCAGCATTACATAGCGGAAGGATGAAGACAAACCTGCATCAGGTAGAGGGCTGTACCTCCATTACATGAAAAGGATTGGGGGGGTTGTATTTTGTAATTTCATGAAGCCCCATGTCAAGTTAATACCAGAGAGTAGAGTTCTACTTTAACATTTCAGTGCCAGACAAGCCTATAATAGAAGATTCACAGATCTGTCAGGAGTCGGCCAATATATGTGACGTGTCGGGATATGTCGCTCAGCAGAGAAGGTGATGAGATCTCACAATCGGTGCACTATGTTGTCTGCATCCACCGTGGTGTGGTGTTGCTGCCCTGCAGGATCAGAGCGGAGCCTATTCCAGGGAATGGTGCCAGTGAAGGATAAGCTGACCCCGGCCCTTTAATTGGTATTTGTGGTCGCTGTGGCTGGCAGAGTGATCCCTCCCCCCGGGCAGAAGAAAACAACACGGAGCAATCTCTGCCAGAAACATAATGTGTTAGATCCCCTCTGCAGCTGCCAAACAGGTACCGACAGGCAGAGACGGGGAAATCATAGCGAGTGCCAGCGGGTGAGGAGTTCATGAAGGCAGATTTATAAAACCTGCCCATGTATGAGAACAACGAGTGCACAAAGTGCAAATAATACAAGAACACAGCAGAATCAGAGATAGATAGATGGATAGATCCCCCCTATATCCATACTGCCCCATCACCCACATCTCCCCTATATCCATACTGCCCCCATCATCTCCCCTATATCCATACTGCCCCATCATCACCCCTATATCCATACTGCCCCATCATCTCCCCTATATCCATACTGCCCCATTATCTCCCCTATATCCATACTGCCCCATCATCTCCCCTATATCCATACTGCCCCCATCATCACCCCTATATCCATACTGCCCCATCATCTCCCCTATATCCATACTGCCCCATCATCTCCCCTATATCCATACTGGCCCCATCATCACCCCTATATCCATACTGCCCCATCATCTCCCCTATATCCACACTGGCCCCATCATCACCCCTATATCCATACTGCCCCATCAGCTCTCCTATATCCATACTTCCCCATCATCTCCCCTATATCCATACTGCCCCATTATCTCCCCTATATCCATACTGCCCCCATCATCACCCCTATATCCATACTGCCCCATCATCTCCCCTATATCCATACTGCCTCATCACCCACATCTCCCCTATATCCATACTGCCCCATCATCTCCCCTATATCCATACTGACCCCATCATCTCCCCTATATCCATACTGCCCCCATCATCTCCCCTATATCCATACTGCCCCATCATCACCCACATCTCCCCTATATCCATACTGCCCCATCATCTCCCCTATATCCATACTGCCTCATCACCCACATCTCCCCTATATCCATACTGCCCCATCATCTCCCCTATATCCATACTGCCTCATCATCACTCACATCTCCCCTATATCCATACTGCCCCATCATCTCCCCTATATCCATACTGCCCCATCATCACCCACATCTCCCCTATATCCATACTGCCCCATCATCTCCCCTATATCCATACTGCCTCATCACCCACATCTCCCCTATATCCATACTGCCCCATCATCTCCCCTATATCCATACTGCCTCATCACCCACATCTCCCCTATATCCATACTGCCCCATCATCTCCCCTATATCCATACTGACCCCATCATCTCCCCTATATCCATACTGACCCCATCATCTCCCCTATATCTATACTGCCCCCATCATCTCCCCTATATCCATACTGCCCCATCATCTCCCCTATATCCATACTGCCCCCATCATCTCCCCTATATCCATACTGCCCCATCATCACCCACATCTCCCCTATATCCATACTGCCCCCATCATCTCCCCTATATCCATACTGCCTCATCATCACCCACATCTCCCCTATATCCATACTGCCCCATCATCTCCCCTATATCCATACTGCCCCATCATCTCCCCTATATCCATACTGCCCCCATCATCTCCCCTATAACCATACTGCCCCATCATCACCCATATCTACCATATATCCATACTGCCCCCAAAATCTCCCCTATATCTATACTGCCCCATCACCCACGTCTCCCCTATATCCATACTGCCCCATCATCTGCTACGTGTCCCCTATATCAATCTGCTACGTGCCCCATCATCTGCTACGTCTCCCGTATATCCATACTGCCCCATCATCACCCACGTCTCCCCTATATCCATTCTGCCCCCATCATCTCCCCTATATCCATACTGCCCCCAAAATCTCCCCTATATCCATACTGCCCTATTACCCACGTCTCCCCTATATCAATACTGCCCCATCATCTGTTACGTCTCCATATATCAATACTGCCCCATCACCTCCCACATCTCCTCTATAGCCATACTACCCCATCATCTCCTCTACATCCATATTGCCCCACCATCTCCCCTATATCCATACTGCCCCCATCATCTCCCACATCCTGGAAACTATATCAAGAAGGTGAATGATCTCATTAATGGAAATTTCCAGCTCGTTACGATGGACAATGAGATCCTCTCAGACTAGAAATAGATTTTCTTCTGTCAGAGCAGTGAGAAGAGATGGTGGAGGGAGAAGAGGTGTCAGACATACAAGAGAGCAATCACACTGCCTGCTGATAAGAGTTCAACATTATAACCCAAGTATTATTACCACAATCCGGGAAAATGACCGAACGACTCCGATATAATGGGGGCGACAACAGGGGAAGAGCACTACCGATAGAAGAAAAAATACAGAGAGGTTAAATCAAAGATGATGAAAGGTGCCGATACAAAGAACCCGAATCTTCTGTCTCTGACGGGATAGAAGGTGGGAGGAGGGTGTTAAAGCAGAACTCCGAGCAGATAGAAAATAAATGAATGTGGCTCTGTAATCATGAATGTATCACTAAATATTTATTTTACTTTTAATTTGAAATGAGAGTGTCATGGTGTCCTCATCTGATATTCATATATATCAATGCTAACCTGTGCATTATCAGATGTAATGTATGGAGACGTTATATCACTGCATGCCAAAATCACAACGTACAGGTACCCCCAGCAATGTGCCTCGTCCCCCACATCCTCATCACCAAGGTCCCTCCAGTAGTGTGCCTGGTCCCCCACATCCTCATCACCAAGGTCCCTCCAGTAGTGTGCCTGGTCCCCCACATCCTCATCACCAAGGTCCCTCCAGTAGTGTGCCTGGTCCCCCACATCCTCATCACCAAGGTCCCTCCAGTAGTGTGCCTGGTCCCCCACATCCTCATCACCAAGGTCCCTCCAGTAGTGTGCCTGGTCCCCCACATCCTCATCACCAAGGTCCCTCCAGTAGTGTGCCTGGTCCCCCACATCCTCATCACCAAGGTCCCTCCAGTAGTGTGCCTGGTCCCCGCAGCCTCCTCTCTATGGTTCCTCCAGCAATGTGCCTGGTCCCCCGCAGCTTCCTCTCTATGGTCCCTCCAGCAATGTGCCTGGTCCCCCACAGCCTCCTATCTATGGTCCCTCAAGCAATGTGCCTGGTCCCCCGCAGCTTCCTCTCTATGGTACCTCCAGCAATGTACCTGGTCCCCCCAACCTCCTCTCTATGGTCCCTCCAGCAGTGTGCCTGGTCCCCCGCAGCTACCTCTCTATGGTACCTCCAGCAATGTGCCTGGTCCCCCCAACCTCCTCTCTATGGTCCCTCCAGCAATGTGCCTGGTCCCTCCAGTCTCCTCTCTATGGTACCTCCAGCAATGTTCCTGGTCCCCCGCCAGCCTCCTCTCTATGGTCCCTCCAGTAGTGTGCCTGGTCCCCCGTAGTCTCCTCTCTATGGTCCCTCCAGCAATGTGCCTGGTCCCCCCAACCTCCTCTCTATGGTCCCTCCAGCAATGTGCCTGGTCCCTCCAGTCTCCTCTCTATGGTACCTCCAGCAATGTTCCTGGTCCCCCGCCAGCCTCCTCTCTATGGTCCCTCCAGTAGTGTGCCTGGTCCCCCGCAGCCTCCTCTCTATGGTCCCTCCAGCAATGTGCCTGGTCCCCCCACAGCCTCCTCTCTATGGTCCCCCCGCAGCCTCCTCTCTATGGTCCCTCCAGCAGTGTGCCCGGTCCCCCCGCAGCCTCCTCTCTATGGTCCCCCCGCAGCATCCTCTCTATGGTCCCTCCAGCATTTTGCCTGGACCTTCTCAGCATCATCACCAAGGTCTCTCTAGTAGTACGGCCAGACCCCCTCAGCTTTCCTTATGGTCCCTCCAGCAGTTCATCCACTACCCCACAGCCTCCTCTCTATGGTCCCTCCAGCAGTGTGCCTGGTGCCCCCGCAGCCTCCTCTCTATGGTCCCCCCTGCAGCCTCTTCTCTATGGTAGGGCTTGTAGTTTTGCAACAGCAAAACCGCGCAACGCCAAAATCTCGTAAAATAGAGGCTTTATTTTAGCTGTTAAATGTTTGCAAGCAAAGTGTCAGGGATGTATAAAGACGCTGCATGGAGGAAGGTCAGCTGTGAGAGGGCTGTTAATTATGTGTTGCTGCAGGTGATTTGCACACAAGGAACAGCAAGTCCTGGTTCTAAAACGGCCTTGCATCTCCCCATCCAAATGGCTTAGACCCCTTTTCACACCGCGGCCGCAATCGCAGTAAAGCACCGCTTGTTTTAGCGGCGATAAATTTAGCCCCTTTTACACTTGTGCGACTTGTCCTGCGACTTGGGACTGCAAAGTCGCATGACACGTCGTACCCCATGATTTCCAATGTGTACCATTCATATCTGTGCGACTTCAAGTCGCACCGACTTCAAAGTAGTCCCTTTGGTCTGACTTTGATGCGAGTTGAGGTCCATAGACCCCAAGTTTACACAAATATTCTCTGAAATCACGTCCAAATCACGTCAAAATCGCAACCGTGAAATCGTGGGAAAATTGTGGCAAAATCTCGTGACTTTCAAGTCACGGCAGTGTGAAAGGGACCTTAGCGCTGTTCAACCGGCGCCTTTTTGAGCTGATTTTGGCTGCTAGCGGGGGGGGGCCCTTTTACCTCCAAAAAAGGGGTTAAAAACCCCTGTTTTGCAGCGCTTTCGAATCGCTTTTCAGGTGCTTTGAAAGCACTGCCCATTCATTCCAATGGGCAGGGCGTTTTGGGAGCACTAAATACAGCGCTCCCAACCCGCCCCAAAGATACCGCTTGTAGGACTTTTCCAAACGTCCCGCAAGCGCACCGCCTGGTGCGAAAAGTCACACTGGAATGAATGGGAGGCGGTTTCCAGGCGCTTAGCAGAGGCAATTTTCAGCGCTAAAGCGCCTGAAAAACCGCCCCGGCGTGAAAGGGGTCTTATTGGATTTGCAGAGATTTGCAATTAGCAGCAGCATTGTCAGCCCGCCATGCGGGCACCTTTAGTTGGCCATTGGACTGCCAATCAGGTCCATCAGATAGGCGACCCAGCAGCCAATTGAAGGAGGGCACACAGCAGGAAGACCACACTGCTGTACACTGTCAGCCTTCTACAGGAAGTGCGGTTACTGGCAGGATTCTTAAAGCCGTATCATACCAAAAACCAAAAATGTCATATAAATATCATTACCAAGTTTATATTGATTGCCATCATCACATAGGAATCCCTTTTCACATTGGAAGGATAAGGAGTAAATCCCCTCGGGCTCCCCCGGCTCAACCGCCATCAGGATGGTCGCCAATACCATACGGGTGACATTTTTTTCATGGTCTCTCACATGTTTCAAATTCGAGTTTTGGTTATAGTATTTTGCTTTAGAAATCTGCCCTTTCTGTCTCCCCCCCCATATCTTGCTTTGGTGCATGTAACAAGCTTTATTAGGTGGTTGTTATAAGAAATTAAAACATTGTGATATTGTTAATCTTTTTTTTTTTTTAACCATTTAGTATTGCTTTGGAAACAAAGTTACTTTTCAATCCTTATATGTATTTTTTGCTAATAATGTGTTTGTATATCATTACAGTATATGTACACGTTGTGCTTTAATCCACGGCCCTGATGAAGTGGGTTATCCCGGCGAAACGCGTAGGCCATTCTTTCCGGATACTTCAGCCAGGATCAGCACACCCCGGGCGATTTAATTGTAACTGTGATTTTAACCAGCTGTATTTTGAACTTTTTTTTTAACCCAATTTTTTGTAGAATAAAGACTTGTTAACTTTTTAATTCCCATGGTTTGTCTATTTGTTAGACCCTACAGGGTCCATGCAAAGTCCTGCTCAATCTTCCTCTAGTATAATATTTGCTCTATATGGGATGGTACCTTTGTAGGGTCATAATTATCTCACACCCATCCCCCCCGCATGCTTACTAATCATTAGATGCGGTGGCTGCATTAGTTTTCTTTTTTAGGCTTTTTTCACCTGGTGATCTGGCCAGTAACACACCTCCTGTATTAGAGCCCCCCCACTCTGGATGAAGGAGCAGATCTGGCAATGTTTTGCTCCCTGCTTTTCAGGCAGAAAAAAACTGCCAGATCGCTGATCTATGTACAGAGTTCTGTGCGTTTGTAAACACACAGAGCTCCGTGCTGTGACTGGACACAGCCAATCAGCAGGTATACAGCCACAATCATTGGCTGAAACCTGCTGACAAACTGTACCCAATCACAGCGTGGGTCAAGCAGGGGGGGGCGCGCACACGCACCCAAAACAAAAAAGGCTGCGATGTGTGGGTACATCTACTAGCCTGGCTGTGCCACCCACACTGTGGGCAGGCGCCAAGCGGCCTCTACCCTCTCATTCCACATAGCCGCTGATTGATCTCAAGGTAATTATAAACTCAGATTGTTCCTTAGTGGTCATTTTTCCATGTCTTGTCTCAGCATTTGTGGAACTACAAGTACCAGAACGGGCGATTCTGAGACGCTGGAGAAAGCCCAGACCAGTTTATGGATGGGAAGTAAATCAGCTAAAAAAACTAAAATATACAAAGAGAAGCTTATTTCTTATTTTCATTAACATTCCTTCTTCCTTTCTAGCACTACAGGGACTAATCCAACCGCGGCTTTCAATTCTGAACATATTCCAGCCAGTTCATAAAGGGATCAGTGTTCGGGGGGGTTGGCAGCCCTCCAGCATGTAAATGGAAACCATAAGAGCTTGCAATCGTGACTTTACATGCAGGTTCGGCAGTGTTAGGGAATGTTGCGCGTCTTCGGAGTGCCGCGAACGGGTTAACAGGTACGCTGGCACACGGTCGCGGCAGATTTTTGGCTGCTCTCCTGACCCCGGGGTCCCTGGCACTGCCATCTCCCCTCTTAGTTCCGTTCTGGCACTAATCCCTCCGCAAGCTTGTAAACACGGCGTACCGGGACCAGATGGGGGAGAGCGCGGATCTGTACAAGAATGCGCTAATCTTAATTGGAAATCGCACCTTAAGGGCACAAAATCCGCTCGCCGGGTCCAATTTAACTCTTCGATCCGAGAGGTTTGCTTTAGACTTATTCAACTATTCCGGAGAAATGGAAGCAAACACATTATACTGAGCAAACAGCTCCGCCGACCTCCTTGTAGTGTGCGCGGAACTCCGGGGCACCGCGGCCCTCTTCTCATCCGCAGCTCCTTCTATGTTGATGTAACTTTCCACTGACTGCGGCCGCAGCCGGGCCCCTATAGTATAACAATTAACTATTACTGACCGCAGCCGGGCCCCTATAGTATAATATCAGATCTAAAATCTCCAACCGCAGCCGGGCCCCTATAGAATAACAATTAACTATTACTGACTGCAGCCGGGCCCCTATAGTATAATATCAGATCTAAAATCTCCAACCGCAGCCGGGCCCCTATAGTATAATATCAGAACTAATATCACCGATAGAGGTCGACCGATATGGGTTTTTCTCTGGCCGATGCCGATATTTAGAAATTGGAGCGGCCGATGGCTGATATACGTTGCCGATTTTTGCGGCCGATATTTTAGGCTGGCCAATTTTTTCTTTTTTTTTTTTTTTCCTTCATCTCCGAAAATCTAGGGTAGAGAGGTGGGGAGGAGGTTATTGTTTAGGATGGAGAGGTGGGGTGCAGCCTATCAGTGTCCATCAGTGCCAACCAGTGCAGCCCATCAGTGCAACCTCATCAGTGCCCACCAGTGCAGCCCATCAGTGCCCACCAGTGCAGCTCATCAGTGCAACCTCATCTGTGCCCACCAGTGCAGCCTATCAGTGTCCATCAGTGCAGCCTATCAGTGTCCATCAGTGCAGCCTATCAGTGTTCATCAGTGCAGCCTATCAGTGTTCATCAGTGCAGCCTATCAGTGTCCATCAATGCCACCTCATCAGTGTCAACCAGTGCAGCCCATCAGTGCCACCTCAGTGCCCACCACTGCAGCCTATCAGTGCCCACCAGTGCAACTGCAGCCCATCAGTGCCCACCAGTTCAGCCTAACAATGTCCACCAGTTCAGCCTATCAATGTCCCTCCATGCCTCCTCATCAGTGCCCACCAGCGGAGCACTCTCTGCTCCGTTCCGACCCCTCCCCTGGCCACAGATCAAAGACAGAGCTCCATTCATTCCCTGACATGCTGTGCGCCCCGCCTCTGTCTCCGGACTACAACTCCCAGAATGAAGCGCGGCCAGTAACAACCAATTGGCAGCCGCCACGGCCGACTTCCTGCAGTGAAAAAAAAAACCCGTCAGCCCGCACTTACAATTAGCCTGATTTGCATGATAATCGGCTGATGCCGATTTCTTAAGAAAGGCCAAATATCAGCCAATATATCGGTCGACCTCTAATCACCGACCACAGCTGGGCCCCTACAATATAATATCAGAACTAAGATCACGACGACAGCCGGGCCCCTATAGTACAATATCAGAACTAATATCATGACCACAGCTGGGCCCCTACAATATAATAACAGAACTAATATCACAACAACACCTGGGTCACTATAGTATAATATCAGAACTAATATCACTGATGGCAGCCAGGGGCCCCTATAGTATAGTATCAGAACTAATATCAGCGTGTGCAGCTGGGCCCCTATAGTATTACAATTAACTAATGTTACCAACCGCAGCCGGGCCCCTATAGTATAATATCAGGTCCATCATTTAAAACTTTCCCGGCAATCACTACCTATGAGGAAATATTGGCACATTGTATCAGAACCTCATCAGATTCTACGTTCTACAATGTAACAATACTTTGTCATAGGTCGGGATTGCCTGTAACGTCACAAATACATTCAGTGATTTTTGTTTATTGCAATTAAGCAACTTTTTTGTTGCACTCTGATGGAATTTATTACTCACTTCCCTCGGGGTTCATTCATACCACCTGCGAACCGGGAACGCACACAAAAAATTGTGAGTTTTTCCACACAGCGTAGAAACATGCTGCCCTCTGCAGATGCCTGCGGATGCCATAATTTTTTTTAAATTGATTAGGTCCCCCCATTTCCGCCAAAACAGCTCTGACCCATCCAGGCACGGACTCCACTAGACCTCTGAAGGTATGCTGTGGTCTCTGGCACCAAGCGCTCGGTAGAAGATCCTTTACGTCCTGTAGGTTATGAGGTGGGGCCTCCATGGATTGGACATGTTTCTTCAGCACATCCCACAGATGCTCAATTGGATTGAGATCTGGAGAATTGGGAGGCAACACCTCAAACTCGTTGTGTTCCTCAAACCATTCTTGAATTCATCAGACCAGGCCACCTTCTTCCATTGTTCTGTGGTCCAGTTCTGATGATCATGTGCCCATTGTAGGTGCTTTGGGCTGTGGACACGGGTCTGACCAGTCAGCAGCTATACAGCCCCATACACAACAAGCTGGGATGCTCTGTGTGTTCTGACATCTTTCTAGCAGAACCAGCATTCACTTTTTCAGCAATTTGAGCTCCAGTAGCTCTTCTATTAAATTGGACCACTTGGGCCAGCCTTCCCTCTTCACCTCCATCAATGAGCCCCCCCAATCAATGTCAATGAGCCTTCACTCCCCACCTCCAACAATGAGCCCCCCCCCCCCCAATCCATCAATGGGCCTCCCCTCCCCACCTCCATCAACGAGCCTTCCCCCCTCCCCACCTCCATAAATGAGCCCCCCCCCCAATCAATGTCAATGGGCCATCACTCCCCACCTCCATCAATGAGCCTTCCCTCCTCACCTCCAACAATGAGCCCCCAACTCCCAATCCATCAATGGGCCTCCCCTCCCCACCTCCATCAACGAGCCTCTCCCCCCACTCCATCAATGAGCTCCCCCATCAATAAGCCTTCACTCCCCACCTCCATCAATGAGCCCCCCCCCCCAAATCTATCAATGAGCCTCTCCTCCAATCAATGAGCCTTCACTCCCCACCTCCATCAATGAGCCCCCTCCAATCAATGTCAATGAGCCTTCACTCCCTACCTCCATCAATGAGCCCCCCCCTCCCAATCCATCAATGGGCCTCCCCTCCCCACCTCCATCAACGAGCCTCTCCCCCCCACTCCATCAATGAGCTCCCCCATCAATAAGCCTTCACTCCCCACCTCCATCAATGAGCCCCCCCCCAAATCTATCAATGAGCCTCTCCTCCAATCAATGAGCCTTCACTCCCCACCTCCAACAATGAGCCCCCCCCTCCCAATCCATCAATGGGCCTCCCCTCCCCACCTCCATCAACGAGCCTCTCCCCCCACTCCATCAATGAGCTCCCCCATCAATAAGCCTTCACTCCCCACCTCCATCAATGAGCCCCCCCCCCCAAATCTATCAATGAGCCTCTCCTCCAATCAATGAGCCTTCACTCCCCACCTCCATCAATGAGCCCCCTCCAATCAATGTCAATGAGCCTTCACTCCCTACCTCCATCAATGAGCCTACCCTCCTCACCTCCAACAATGAGCCCCCCCTCCCAATCTATCAATGGGCCTCCCCTCCCCACCTCCATAAATGAGCCCCCCCAATCAATGAGCCCCCAACTCCCAATCCATCAATGAGCCTCCCCCCCCACCTCCTCCAATAAGTCTTCACTCCCCACCTCTATCAATGAGCCTTCCCTCCCCACCTCCATCAGGGAGCCTTCCTCCCCACCTCCATCAATGAGCCTTCCCTCCCCACCTCCATCAATGAGCCTTCCCTCCCCACCTCCATCAATGAGCCTTCCCTTCCAACCTCCATCAATGAGCCTCCCCTCCCCACCTCCATCAATGAGCCTCCCCTCCCCACCTCCATCAATGAGTCTTCCCGCCCCACCTCCATCAATAAGTCTTCCCCGCCCCACCTCCATCAATGAGTCTTCCCCGCCCATGTTCCTGCTGTTGGTTTCTTGGACCACTCTTGGTCGGTCCTGACCACTGCAGACCGGGAACATCCCACAAGAGCTGCAGTCTTGGAGTTGCTCTGACCCAGTTGTCTAGACATTACAATTTGGTCCTTGTCAAAGTCCCTCAAATCCTTACGCTTGCCGTTTTTTTCTGCTTTCATCTTCAGAAACAACGTGTTCACTTGCTGCCTAATATATCCCACCAACTTTCAGGTGCCAGTGGTCATAAAGTTATGCCTTATTGGTGTAAATAAAATATTGCGCCTATTCATCCCAGTGCAGTGTGGTAATTAATGACAGGTCCACTTTAATCCTTACAATACAATTATTCAGTATGGGGACCCCACTAATTAATGGCACTTAAGAAGAACATGAATGACCCTCCTCGTTTTAAACTTGGCATCTTTGTCCATGGTCCACATACGCCCGGGCACACAAGGTCTGCATAAACGTTGCATAAAGTTCTCACTTGGTAAAACCGCCCAGAGCCGCCGGCACAGATGAAAGACGACACTTCAGAGGACATCTCTGTGTCCATTGTGCCGGGAGACGGCTCCAACCTTCCAATGGACAGTCCCAGCTGGAACCCGACCTCGGCCCGACAATGGGAGCGCCCTGACGTCACGCGCTTCGGCGGGAGCGTGACTGGTGGGAATCGTTGCGTCCGCGGCACGCAAGGTTACATAAACAATCTCGCCATTCATGACTCAAGTTTTCTGACATAATGGGAATCCAGGTCACAGACACTTTTTATTTGTCGGGTCCTGGCAGCCGACCACACACATCCCTTCATCAGCGGGACAAAGGCCAGACACAAAATCTTCCTCCTATTCTCCGGGACTGGCACTCTGGGATGGGAATCGGAGCCGGCGACCCACAAACCTGCCGGGACTGGCGCTCTGGGATGGGAATCGGAGCCGGCGACCCACAAACCTGCCGGGACTGGCGCTCTGGGATGGGAATCGGAGCCGGCGACCCACAAACCTGCCGGGACTGGCGCTCTGGGATGGGAATCGGAGCCGGCGACCCACAAACCTGCTGGGACTGGCACTCTGGGATGGGAATCGGAGCCGGCGACCCACAAACCTGCCGGGACTGGCGCTCTGGGATGGGAATCGGAGCCGGCGAACCACAAACCTGCCGGGACTGGCTGTGTGAGAGGAGGAACTCCCCCCCCCCCGAAAACCACTCAGCCGTCACCGGTATTATCTATTGATATGGGAAATATGGTGGAAGGATGGAAGTGCCTTTGTGCCGATTTATTAGACATGTGCGGTTCGTTTCGCCCCCAAATTCAAAATCTTCCTTTTTCGGAAATTCGGGTGTGTCCGAATTTTCCGAATTACCATAGTACCGAATTTAAACTAATCTGAAATAATGAAAAAAATTTGTACAAAATTCAAAACGTTTCTGAATACTTTTCGAATCGTTTTCGAATTTGAATCGTTTTCGAATTTCCAAAGAGAATAAAATCGAATAGAAAATAAAGGAATAGCATAGAAAAGAATATAACAGAAAATAAAAGACTAGAATATAATAGAGTAACACAGAACAAAATAGAATAGAAAATAAAAAAACAGAATAGACTAGAATATAATAGAAACAAATAGAATATAATAGAATAACATAGAAAGAATATAACCCTCTTCTAAAATTTGAATTTCAAATAGAATAAATCTGAATTTAAATACATAAGAAAATAATAGAAAAGAATAAAATAGATAAAAAGGAATAGAATAGAAAAGAAGAGAATAAAAAATAAAACAATAGAATAGAATATAACCACTTCCCAAAATTCAAAAAGAATCAATTCGAATTTGAATAGAATAGAAAAGAATAGATTAGAAAGGAATAGAAAATAACAGAATAGTATAGAAAAAAAAAAACACAGAATAGAATAGCATAGATATATAACCATCTTCCAAAATTTGAATTTAGAACAGAATACATTTGAATAGAAAATAAAATAATACAATAGAAAAGAACAGAATAGAACAAATAGAAAAAGAATACAATTAAAAAAGCAATAGAATAGAAAGACTATAACCATTTCCCAAAATTCAAATTTAGAATAGAAAAGACTAGATTAGTATAGGAAGATGGTTATACTCATTCTATTCTGTTTTTTTTTTCTATACTAATTATTAAAATTGATTCTGTTTGAATTTTGGAAAATGGTTATATTTATTCTATTCTATTGTTTTTTTTTAATTGTATTCGAATTTCAGAAAATGGTTATAATCTTTCTGTTTAATTCTATTCTTTTTTTATTCTCTTCTATTCCTTTCTATTCTGTTCTTTTATTTTCTATCCTATTTTGTTCTGTTTTACAGTGTTATATTTTATTCTTTTATTTTCTGTTATATTCTTTTATATCCTATTCTATTTTTTTCTATTCGATTCCTTTATTTTCTATTCTATTTTATTCTCCTCTTTGGAAACTGGAAAACTTTTCGCATTCGAAAACTATTCGAAACTGATTCGAATACGAATAAACGAAACAAATTCCGAAAACAAAATTAAATGGATTAATTTAACTTGACAAATTTATGTAAATGACGAAACGAAACCAACTTTGTCCGTTGTGCACATGTCTACAATATATAGAGAAAAGGAATTCCCTCGAATTTTGTGGGACTTTATGAATGGCAATGGCAGAGTTGGATAAAGTCGCACAGAATTGGAGGGTATTCCTCTTGTGTATTATGTATTGGGGATTGAGGTCCGCCATAGACAGCCAGATTCTTCCCGAGGGAACATCAACCGCTCCTCTGCAGAGCCAGGACCAGCAGACAATATTGGTGCTGTGCGCCCCACAGGAATGAAGTGGGGCACGCATGGTTCAGTGCGACTCCATAAGAGGGAAGCGGGGGGGATGGGCAAGCTGCACAAAGATTTTCCACATGCTGGACAATTCTGATGGTTAGAAAAAAATGGCGCCCCCCTAGAATAGCCAAATCAAGGCAGTGCGTTGGGTTTGAAGCAGGTGGGATCCGGTTGTTTACAGTCCTCTTTGTTCTCCTCTATAGGAACTTCCTGCAGAAATATGTGCAGACTGGGGGTGTCCATATTTAAATCATTAACTCGGATTACATTTTGTCCTTCCTGGCTCCTCCCTCCCGCCATCAGCTAGTAAAATGTTTATAGAAAACCTTTCAATTTTCATTCCATACCTTCATTTACACCCAGTGATGTCATCACTGGGTCTCTGTGCTTCTCAATGCCATGCAGGCAGATGATGGCTGGTGGGCGGGGCCAGCAGTGTGCTGAAAACATCACAGCCCCCCCACCACCACCACCCGGCCTCCGTACTTATCTCAGGGGCCCTCAGTCCTGATACAAGCAGTGGGATGGCTCCTGGGAGGAGACATGCAAATATCAATATGCACTGATGCAGGGTCGGGACAAGGGGGGGGGGGGGGGCAGGAGGGGCATCTGCCCTGGGCACTGTGGTATAATGTGAGATGGGGGCACCAGAAGGTGATTGGGGGGAGGGAATTTGTATTGGCAGGGTGAATTTGGGGGGAGGGCGGTTAAGAATTGGCCTAGGAGAGGAAATTTTGGGAAGTGTGCTGGGAGTGATGATTTGAGGGGGGATTTTGTGTTGGGAGGGGGATGGGGACAAGCATTTTTACTAGGGGGGGGGTGTTGGGAGGGGGATGGGGAAGAGCATTTGTGCTAGGAGGGGGGATTTGTGTTGGGAGGGGGAAGAGCATTTGTACTGGGGGGGTGGGTGTTGGGAGGGGGATGGGGAAGAGCATTTGTGCTAGGAGTGAGGGGTGTTGAGAGGGGGGTGGAGAAGAGCATTTTTACTAGGGGAGGGGGTGATGGGAGGGGGAAGAGCATTTATAATAGGATAGGGGGGATTTGTATTGGGAGAGGGATGGGGAAGAGCATTTGTACTAGGAGGGAGGGGTGTTGGGAGGGGGGTGGAGAAGAGCATTTCTACTAGACGGGGGGATTTGTGTTGGGAGGGGGAAGAGCGTTTGTACTAGGAGGTGGGGGAGTGTTGGGCGGGGATGGGGGGGAATTTGTGCCAGGAGGGGGACTTTTTTTTGGGGGGGTGGATTTGTACTGGAAAAAAGGGGGGATTTATGCTTAGGGGGTACTCAGTTTTTTGGCGAGGAGGATTTTTGCTGACACATAATGATACACCCTGGGGGGGCGGGGGGCAGTTTGGCACGTTTGCCCCGGGCTCTAGGTGACATTGTCCCGACACTGTATTGATGGGTGGGTGTCAGTCTGGAGGAAGGGGCGGTCCTAGGCAGGCTGTATTTGCATAGGTAACACCCACATGTGATGCTGACCCTCCATGATTATAAGAACTGAGATCCAACGAATGAAGGGGGGCGGGGCCAGGGGTAGTCAGCCTGGGAAAGAAAGGAATAAATGACGCTGGACGTCCTCCAGCCAGGTGAGCTCTGCCTTGTTGCAGCTTCTAATGCACATTGTGAGAAGCTCACAGTGTGCAGTGTGACCAGATGAAGTCATTTCAGTCTAGGAGAGGAGCCTGAAGGAAAGGCCAGAGGTCGGATTAGCGGCTTTGGGTGAATTTGTATCATTTGGGTGAATGTTTTACTTTGTAACAAATGACAAACATATTACAAATGAATATCTGCACATGGGTGGAAGGCGGACAGAACCCCCCCCCGGCCGGGGCCGATTTACGAATAATTATCTCCTTCTACCCCAAACCTATCGCACCTTCGCCGCGCTCCGCCACATCGTTTACCGATCAGCCAATCAGCAGCTCTGAGCCGTTCAGAGGCCACAATGGATAATTAAATGAGAAATGTCGCATCATCTGCTCCAGCCAACCTGCCACACACACTGAGGACTCTATTGTCCTCCTGACACTCCGACGTCTCGGAATATTCCGCCGGGGAAATGTCTCGCGGCGGTTTGTCAGAGAGAGGCGAGAATGGTGCGAGTTCCCGGCGCTGGTCCTGCCTCGCGGCTGCCATTTGCGTCGGAATATTCTCAGGACGGAACCCTGACATGACGCCGGAAAGAATAACACATCTGGCAGCGATCTGAGAGGACGGGTAATTATATCATAGAAATCAGAAGAGAGCGGAGGGTGGGAACTGCCGCTGCTGGTTTGTACTTTAAAGGCGCAGGCACAGCGAGCCGCCATCTTCACTATCCAGCGGGATAGGAGTTCAGGTAGTGAAGGCGGGAGAAAAGGTGACAACCTTGGAACTCACACCTTTAAAAATGAGTCGGCAAATCACTGGAACTCCTAAAATGTATCCAACTCTGAAGCCACCAGTATAGACAAAGGAGATACGTCCTAGAAGCTTTGTGGGAGTTAGGACGTATCTCCTACATCCTTCTCCTCTTCTCCTTCTGCATATTCTCCCCAGGCTGTCAAAATGACAGCCAGGAATTGCTGTGTATTACATTTATTCTAACCAGTTAGGGGATACATCCTAATACAGAGCAATTCCCGGCTGTCATTTTGACAGCCTGGGGAGAAACTGCGGAAGGGGAAGAGAAGGACATAGGAAATATGTCCTTACTTCCACAAAGCTTCTAGGACATATCTCCTAACTGATTAGAATAAATGTAATACACAGCAATTCTGTGCTGTCATTTTGACAGCCTGGGGAGAAACTGTGGACAGAGAAGTGGAGAAGGACGTAGGAGATACGTCCTAACTTCCACAAAGCTTCTAGGATGTACCTCCTTCTCCTCTTCACCTTCCACAGTTTCTCCCCAGGCTGTCAAAGTGACAGCCGGGAATTGCTGTGTATTACATCTATTCTAACCAGTTAGGAGATACGTCCTAGAAGCTTTGTGGAAGTTAGGACATATCTCCTACGTCCTTCTCCTCTTCTCCTTCTGCAGTTTCTCCCCAGGCTGTCAAAATGACAGCCAGGAATTGCTGTGTATTACATTTATTCTAACCAGTTAGGGGATACATCCTAATACACAGCAATTCCCGGCTGTCATTTTGACAGCCTGGGGAGAAACTGCGGAAGGGGAAGAGAAGGACATAGGAAATATGTCCTTACTTCCACAAAGCTTCTAGGACATATCTCCTAACTGATTAGAATAAATGTAATACACAGCAATTCCGGGCTGTCATTTTGACAGCCTGGGGAGAAACTGTGGACAGAGAAGTGGAGAAGGATGTAGGAGATACGTCCTAACTTCCACAAAGCTTCTAGGATGTACCTCCATCTCCTCTTCACCTTCCACAGTTTCTCCCCAGGCTGTCAAAGTGACAGCCGGGAATTGCCGTGTATTACATCTATTCTAACCAGTTAGGAGATACGTCCTAGAAGCTTTGTGGAAGTTAGGACGTATCTCCTACGTCCTTCTCCTCTTCACCTTCAACAGTTTTTCCCCAGGCGGTCAAAGTGACAGCAGGGAATTGCTGTGTATTATAAAATAAATGATACACTATATAATCGCCCTCACCAATAGTGTGATCAAATAGCAGCGCTGAATACCTAAAACATACCCTAATTCAAAAAAAATTGTATATACAGTGATTGCTCAATGTGATAACTAAAAGTGATAATATTATGTGTCCATAATAAAGAACCAAACAGTGTTTCTAATGAACACTCCTCATGCAATTAATTGGTGTATAACAGCAAAAAATCAAAAAAATCAATAAAAAAGTCCAAACATAAATAGTGACATAGTAAAGTAGTAGTGACAATATTAAAATTATATTCTTCAATGATGATATCTTCCACCACACCGCTGTGAATGTGATTCCACTCCCCTTCAGCGAGCAAACTCACCAGCTTTTTTTTGCCTTACACTCTCGTGTTTGGCTTGTAGGCTTTTCCCACACAGTGGGGGTAAAGTGATCACCTCCAATCAATATCCGTATGGTAAACCGCAGTATATAAGCAAATGCTCTCTCCACATGAAAGAAAGGAAAAGCGAACCAATAGTGCAGTAACGCAACACACTTTAATAAAAGTAACACTCTCCTTCATGTTTCGTCACACCGGACTTATTCATGGGATTCCATGAATAAGTCCGTTGTGACGAAACATGTCGGGGCGTGGCTATACGGCAATCGAGGAAGCTTGACGTAGGACGCTGTGACAGGCGGCGCCATACGAGTGAGCGGGGAAGTGGCTACGGAGGGCTCTAAGGGACGGGTGAGAGTGTTTACGTTCACCGAGCACCTGGGTCCGCCGTGACCACCATACGTCCAGGTTACCGTTTGAAGTGCTGTTGGTGATAACCAAGTTTTGCTGTGCTGTTTTGCGTTATTGAAAATTGGAAAATGTGAGTTGTATGGTGAAGGAGAGTGTTACTTTTATTAAAGTGTGTTGCGTTACTGCACTATTGGTTCGCTTTTCCTTTCTTTCATGTGGAGAGAGCATTTGCTTATATACTGCGGTTTACCATACGGATATTGATTGGAGGTGATCACTTTACCCCCACTGTGTGGGAAAAGCCTACAAGCCAAACACGAGAGTGTAAGGCAAAAAAAAGCTGGTGAGTTTGCTCGCTGAAGGGGAGTGGAATCACATTCACAGCGGTGTGGTGGAAGATATCATCATTGAAGAATATAATTTTAATATTGTCACTACTACTTTACTATGTCACTATTTATGTTTGGACTTTTTTATTGATTTTTTTGATTTTTTGCTGTTATACACCAATTAATTGCATGAGGAGTGTTCATTAGAAACACTGTTTGGTTCTTTATTATGGACACATAATATTATCACTTTTAGTTATCACATTGAGCAATCACTGTATATACAATTTTTTTTGAATTAGGGTATGTTTTAGGTATTCAGCGCTGCTATTTGATCACACTATTGGTGAGGGCGATTATATAGTGTATCATTTATTTTATATCACATGAGTTTTTGATTTTAAGCAGCTGCTCAGAGGGAGGGGCTCACCCCATAAGCGCAGTGTTTGGCACACAGAAAGGGGCGTATCATCTGTGTACCATATCAGCAAGAGAATTGCTGTGTATTACATTTATTCTAACCAGTTAGCAGATATGTCCTAGAAGCTTTGTGAAAGTTAGGACGTATCGCCTACGTCCTCCTCTTCATCTTCCGCAGTTTCTCCCCAGGCTGTCAAAGTGACAGCCGGGAATTGCTGTGTATTACATTTATTCTAACCAGCCCTATTTACGCCCAGCACACCACTGCACTTTGACCCTACCTTGACCTTTTCCCAATCCTCCAACCAAAATTAACTTGACCACTAAAATTTTGTACGGAGAGGAAAACTATACATCATCCCCTGCACTGAAATCTCACATTGCCAATATCTTGGTGGCGACAAAAAATTACTCTGCATATTTCTGCGCTGAAGTCCCACCATTGTAGGCGGAGCAGGGACACAAGAACTGCAGTGAAATATCATTGTGGGAGGGGCAGAGACACAAATACTGCAGGAAAATATCATTGGGGGAGGGGCAGAGAGACAAATGCTGCAGGGAAATATTATTGTGGGAGGGGCAGAGAGACAAATACAGCAGGGAAATATTTTTGTGGGAGGGGTAGAGATAAAAATACTGCAGGGAAATATCATTAGGGGAGGGGCAGAGAGATAAATAACGCAGGAAAATATCATTGTGGGTGGGGCAGAGAGACAAATGCCGCAGGGAAATATCATTGTGGGAGGGGCAGAGAGACAAATGCCTCAGGGAAATATCATTGTGGGAGGGGTGGAGATAAAAATACTGCATGGGAAATATAATTGTGGGAGGGGCAGAGAGACAAATGCCGCAGGGAAATATCATTGTGGGAGGGGTGGAGATAAAAATACTGCATGGGAAATATAATTGTGGGAGGAGCAGAGAGACAAATGCCGCAGGGAAATATCACTGTGGGAGGGGCAGAGACACAAATACCGCAGGGAAATATCATTGTGGGAGGGGCAGAGACACAAATACTTCAGGAAAATATCATTGTGGGAGGGGCAGAGAGACAAATACCCCAGGGAAATATCATTGTGGGTGGGGCAGAACGACAAATGCCGCAGGGAAATATCATTGTGGGAGAGGTGGGGATACAAATACTGCAGAGGAATATCATTGTGGGAGGGGCAAAGACACAAACTACCACGACATTAGCAGTACTCCACATTTTGCCAATTATTTTATTTCCCAGAGTGCACTGAGGAGCAGCCAGATGATGACCAATGGCAAGTAAAGTAATCTGCCAATGGGAAGAGAGGATAATGCGACAACGGGAGTCAGTTGTCAGGGACCCGGGAGCGGAGTTGGGAAATGACTTCAGCCCTCATTATTCCGTCTTTGGATGGCGCCGGGAAGTTGGCGGTGGCGAAGTCGCGTATTCATTTAGGCAGAAGTGTAATTCCGGGACTTCGCTGGGAGGCGGGACGACTCATCCCCGTGAAATAAGCTCTCAGCGCAGGCAGATTAAGGACGAGTACAGCGCTCTGCGTCTGGGCGAACAAACAGGCGCCTCTTAGCATGGCGGACGGCGTGAGCTCGCACAAATTAAAGAGCTGAGCACCCGGACTGCGCTGTAATGGAATACGCTCAAGAGGCACAGACTGAGCAATTCCATCACACCATGATAACTGATTAAGATCAACAAGCGTACCGACGCCGCGACGCAACCGCCAATGCATCTGTTTTTTTTTAGGGGGTGAAAATTCTCTGATTGCACCTGTGAGGATTTTATTAGAAGATTCAGAATGCGTCCGCCGTCTTCTCATCCCTCGGCGAGGAACGGCTCACCGATTGCAGCAATATTATCAAACCGCGCGGAAAGCGCACAACAGACTCAACCACGATTGACGGGCGCCAGATTTGTTTGTGTGATGCGGAAAATGACTGTCAGTCAGGAATCAGACATCCATCCGATTGTCGGGGAGGAGAGTCGGCAGCGCAATATGACTACTACTATATGACACAAATGTACAGATAAAAGTCTCCAATTTCAGCTAAAACTTCACACATATCGCTGAACTTACACCGAATTTTTAACAACTGCAAGAAAAATATTTAATAGGTGGGAGGGGCAGAGACACAAATACTGCATTGTAGGCGGAGCAGCGACAAGTATTCGAGGAAATCTTACTATAGTAGGAGGGACCTAAAACACAAATACTGCAGGGAATTAAAATTGTGGGAGAAGCAGACACACAAACTTCAAGAAAATCTCCCCATTGTGGGAGGGGCAGAGACACAAACTACTGCAGGAAATCTCCCCATTGTGGGAGGGGCAGAGACACAAACTACTGCAGGAAATCTCACCATTGTGGGAGGGGCAGAGACACAAACTACTGCAGGAAATCTCCACATTGTGGGAGGGGCAGAGACACAAACTACTGGAGGAAATCTCCCCATTGTGGGAGGGGCAGAGACACAAACTACTGCAGGAAATCTCCACATTGTGGGAGGGGCAGAGACACAAACTACTGCAGGAAATCTCCCCATTGTGGGAGGGGCAGAGACACAAACTACTGGAGGAAATCTCCCCATTGTGGGAGGGGCACAGACACAAACTACTGCTGGAGATCTCACCATTATGGGAGGGGCAGAGACACAAACTACTGTAGGAAATCTCCCCATTGTGGGAGGGACAGAGACACAAACTACTGCTGGAGATCTCACCATTGTGGGAGGGGCAGAGACACAAACTACTGCAGGAAATCTCACCATTGTGGGAGGGGCAGAGACACAAAGTTTTTGAATTCAAAATAGCTTTCCAATTCACAAAAAGAATAAAATAGAATAGAAAATAAAGGAATAGAATAGAGAAAAAAATGTTTTCTATTCTATTCCTTTATTTTCTATTCTATTCTATTTTATTTTTTTTGGAAATTGGAAAATGATTTGTATTCGAAAACAATTCGAATTTCGTCCCAATTCGAATTTCGTTATTTCGGATTCCTTTAAATTCGGTACTATTCTAATTTGGAAATTCGGATACATCCATGTTTGAAGGTCACATGGCACATCACCCAAAAAACACTCCCATACCAACACTTAAGTTTAGGGGTGGGAACATCCTGTTTTTTTCAGCATACGGTACTGGCAAACTTCATATCATTGAAGGAAGGATGAATGGTGATAAAAATCTGCTGCCGTCTACCAGGATGATGAAGATGAAACGAGGGAGGACATCCCAGGAGGACATCTCAGGAAGGACAATGAACCCAAACACAAAGCCAAGGAAACTCTCCATTGGTTTCAAAGAAAGAAAAATAAAGCTGCTAGAACGGCCCAGCCAATCACCGGACCTGAATCAAATAGAAAATCTATGGAAAGAACTAAAGATCAGAGATCATAGAAGAGGCCCACAGAACCTTCAAGATTTGAAGACTGTGTGGAAGAATGGTCCAAAATCATAACCAAGCAACGCATGCGACTAGTTTCTCAATAGGAGCCGGGGTCTTGAAGCCGTCATTACCAACAAAGGATTTTGTACCAAATATTAAATACATTTCAGTTAGCGGGTTCAATACTTTTTCCCTGTGTCCTTCCATTTTATTACACGGAACTTCATTTCTGAACGGATTTGTTTTGCTGTCTTTGGATGGCTTGTTACCGACATGTGGGGAACATTTCATGTCAATATCACCTTTACTAATATATTTACCTAGAAAAATGGTGACGTGTTCAATAATTATTTTTCCCGCTGTATACTGTATATATACACACACACACACACACACGTATTGCTCAGCACATTTCTTTATCTCCTGTTTGAATATTTCAGGTATTTTTTGTCTTTTTTGTCTGAGAATCACCCCTGTAAATGCAGCTTTCAAGGCTCCAGTTTCGGCAGACAATGCGTCTCTTAGATCAGTACAAGGACCCGGCCGCCCCGCAGCCCCCTCCGCACAAATGGGTTTTAAATGGTGTACAGAGTGTGATAAAACTCGCTGGATTGTGACCGAACAAAAGAGAATTCATCAGAGGAGCCAGGCGGAGGTAACGCTCTCCGCTAAGTGACAATTTCCACTGTGACACCGATCACATACACCGAATTTACCAAACAACACATCCCCATGTGATCTCCGCACAGGACCATTCAGCTGAAAAAATAAACGCATCAACTACAAGAGGTGTCGCATCCACGCCGTGACCTGCGACCCTCCGGCGACTCCGTACACAAAACTCATCCGAAAAAAAAAAAAAAACAGCGAGGGACCTGTACTCACTGCGCCATTGTGAAGAACATCTACTTGAAGCCGCAGTCAATGAATAGAACTTAAAGGGTCACTTTATGTCAGAGAGTTATTATAGGGGGAGGTGGAGTCTGATGATATGAATCATTCGATCGCTTCTTAGAGAACTCCGCCAACAAGAGAAAGTGAACTTCCATTTCTCCACCGCGCCGGTATTACGAGATCAGCGCGTATTCCTCTCCGCGGTCTGAGATAGGCGAGACGGAGGAGGCCTGCTCATAGACCAACCATTCCATCAATTAAAGAGAATAAACGATCAATATATCATTTGCAAGATTGGCTTTTCAAGTAACTACACCAAAAACAGTTACAATGTAACAATGACTATGTCTGAAACAAATGCAATGCAACAACAGCCACATCAGAAACAATTACAATGTCACAATAACACCACCTGAAACAACTACAATGGTACTATCACCACATCTAAAAAAATGACAATGTAACAATAAAACACAAAGAAGGAAAAAATGTTCCACCAATGAAAGAAAATAAACCTGGGCTTTTCATGTCACCACATCTGTAACAATTACTATGTACTGTAGCAATAACCACACCTGAAACAAATCCAATGTAACAATTACCACATATGAAACAATTACAATGTAACGATTACCACATATGAAACCATTACTGTGTTTTCCCCGAAAATAAGCCCGGGTCTTACATTAATTTTGGCAACCAAAAACACAGTAGGGCTTATTTTCAGGGTAGATCTTGCCATTTCATGTGCCGTCCTCTCTCCCCCTCTCCCTCCCTGCCTGTCAGGAATCCCCAGTGTGAACGTAGTAAAAGTGGTTGTAAAATGCTAGAATCCTCACTATTACAGTAGTATAAAAGGTGTGTGTTTCCGTAATCTAATTGTGTCACATACCTTCTTGTATAGCGCCGCAGAGGGAGGGGAGCCCGAGATCCCCCCGCTGGCAAAAGAAGAGAAGAGAGCAGCGGGGGATCAGCTAAGCTCCGAGCGGCGCTATAAGAAAGTATTTAACTCAATTATATTACAGAAACACACACCTTTTACATTATATAATAATGCAATAGAGAGGATTCTAGCAGTTTACAACCACTTTAACCGGTTCCCGACCGGCTACCGCAGATATACTGTGGCACAATGGCTCTCCTGGACAAAATCCCGTATGGGTATGTCCTTCCCTTTTTCGGCCACCAGAGGGCGTGTGCGCGTCCGCCGCACAACGGGGGGAACCGATGCGCGTGGCCGGCGGCTGCAACTGCGTGCACAAGCGCCAGCACGGGGATTTGTGTGTGTAAACACACAAATCCCTGTGCTGTCAGAGGAGAGGAGACATGTCGTTTGTTCCTACTAAGTAGGCACAGTGATATGTCTCCTTTCCTACTCAGTCCTTTTCCTATACAGTTAGAACACGCTGAGGGAACACACATTTAACCCCTTGATCGCCCACATTTTTATAGCACTGATCGCTGTATAAATGTCAATGGTCCCAAAAATGTGTCAAGAGTGTCCGATCTGTCCGTCGCAATACCGCAAAAAAAAAAAAAAAAATCGCAGATCGCCGCCATTACTAGTAAAAAAAATAGAAGAATAACAAAATGCCATAAATCTTTCCAATAGTTTGTAGACACTATAACTTTTGCGCAAACCAATCAATATACGCTTATTGTGATTTTTTTTTGTTACCAAAAATATGTAGAAGAATAAATATTGGCCTAAACTGATGAAGAAATTATTATTTTTTTTTTTTAAATTGGGGGATATTTTTTATAGCAAAAAGTAAAAAATATTGTTTTTTTTTCAAAATTGTCCCTCTCTTTTTGTTTATTGCACGAAAAATAAAAACCGCAGAGGTGATCAAATACCACCAAAAGTAAGCTCTATTTGTGAGAAAAAAAGGACGCAAATTTAATTTGGGTAGAGCATTGCAGGACCGCACAATTGTCAGTTAAAGCGACGCAGCGCCAAATTGTAAATAGTGCACTGGTCAGGAAGGGGCAAAATCTTCCGGGGTTGAAGTGTTTTTAAACTAGGGCTTTTTCTTGGGGTAGGGCTTATATTGCCGCCCTCCCCAAAAATCACAGTAGGTCTTACTTTCGGGGAAACACGGTACAATGTTCTGCCCCGTACACACGATAGGACTTTCCGATGGAAAATGTTCGATGGGAGCTTGTTGGAAATTCCGACCGTGTGTGGGCTCCATCGGACATTTTCCATCAGAATTTCCGTCACACAAAATGTGAGATCTGGTTCTCAAATTTTCCGACAACAAAATCCGACGCACAAAGTTCCACGCATGCTCAGAATCAAGCAGAAGAGCCGCACTGGCTATGAACTTCATTTTTCTCGACTTGTCATACGTGTTGTACGCCTCCGCGCTCTTGACGTTCGGAATTTCCGACAAGATTTGTGTGACCGTGTGTATGCAAGACAAGTTTGAGCCAACATCCGTCGGAAAAAAAACACGGATTTTGTTGTCAGAAAATCCTATCGTGTGTATGGGGCATTACTATGACAGCACCTGAAACAATTGCAATGTAACAACAACACCTAAAACCATTACAATGTTACAATAACCTCACCTGAAACAATTACAATGTAACAATAAAACACAAAGATGGTAAAATGTTTCAACAATTAAGGAAAATAAACTATCAATATATAATTTGCAAAATGAGATTTTCATGTGACCACACCCGAAACGCATATATTGTAACAATAACCATGTCTGAATTAAATGCAATGCAAGTATAACTAAATCTGAAACAAGTATAATGTACCAATAACAACACTTGAAACAATTACAATGTAACAATAACACGATTGCAATGTTACAATAACCACATCTGAAACAATTACAATGTAACTATTTCCACATCTGAAACAATTTCGATGCAACAATAACACCGGAAACAATTACAACATTACAATAATCACACTTTAAACAATTACATTGTAACAATACACACAAAGAAGGTCAAATGTTCCACCAATTAAAGAAAATAAACGTGGGCTTTTCACGTGACCACATCTGAAACAATTACTATGTAGCAATAACCACACCTGAAACAATTATAATGTAACAATAGCACCTGAAACAATTACAAGTTAACAATTAACACAAAGATAGTAAAATGTTCACATTAATAGCATTCCATCCTATTTGTGTGTAAAACAATCATTGCGATCAGGAACCATGTGACCTCTCCTTTATAACTTTGAAAATAAATAAAATAATCATTGATAGGGTAAAAAATAATAGAACATTAGATTAAAGCTGATCTCACATGATAGAAGGCTGCTTATTTTGCAGCTGCACATAATAAACAGACATAATTTACCTATTATGACCGAATGTTCAAATGTGGTCAATGACATCAGCAGCATCCCGCCCCCTCTGCTTTCACTAGCATCCCGCCCCCTCTTTGTTTTCATAAGCATCCCGCCCCCTCTTTGTTTTCATCAGCATCCCGCCCCCTCTTTGTTTTCATCAGCATCCCGCCCCCGCTGCTTTCATCAGCATACCGCCCCCCTGTTTTCATCAGCATCCCGCCCCCTCTTTGTTTTCATCAGCAGACCGCCCCCTCTTTGTTTTCATAAGCATCCCGCCCCCTCTTTGTTTTCATCAGCATCCCGCCCCCTCTTTGTTTTCATCAGCATCCCGCCCCCTCTTTGTTTTCATCAGCATCCCGCCCCCTCTGCTTTCATCAGCATCCCGCCCCCTCTGCTTTCATCAGCATCCCGCCCCCTCTGCTTTCATCAGCATCCCGCCCCCTCTGCTTTCATCAGCATCCCGCCCCCTCTTTGTTTTCATCAGCATACCGCCCCCCCCCTTTGTTTGCATCAGAATCCCGCCCCCTCTTTGTTTCATCAGCATCCCACCCCCTCTTTGTTTTCATCAGCATCCCGCCCCCTCTTTGTTTTCATCAGCATCCCGCCCCCTCTTTGTTTTCATCAGCATCCCGCCCCCTCTTTGTTTTCATCAGCATCCCGCCCCCTCTTTGTTTTCATCAGCATCCCGCCCCCTCTTTGTTTTCATCAGCATCCCGCCCCCTCTTTGTTTTCATCAGCATCCCGCCCCCTCTTTGTTTGCATCAGCATCCCGCCCCCTCTTTGTTTGCATCAGCATCCCGCCCCCTCTTTGTTTGCATCAGCATCCCGCCCCCTCTTTGTTTGCATCAGCATCCCGCCCCCTCTTTGTTTTCATCAGCATCCCGCCCCCTCTTTGTTTTCATCAGCATCCCACCCCCTCTTTGTTTTCATCAGCATCCCGCCCCCTCTTTGTTTTCATCAGCATCCCGCCCCCTCTTTGTTTTCATCAGCATCCCGCCCCCTCTTTGTTTTCATCAGCATCCCGCCCCCTCTTTGTTTGCATCAACATCCCGCCCCCTCTTTGTTTTCATCAGCATCCCGCCCCCTCTTTGTTTCATCAGCATCCCGCCCCCTCTTTGTTTCATCAGCATCCCGCCCCCTCTTTGTTTCATCAGCATCCCGCCCCCTCTTTGTTTCATCAGCATCCCGCCCCCTCTTTGTTTCATCAGCATCCCGCCCCCTCTTTGTTTCATCAGCATCCCGCCCCCTCTTTGTTTCATCAGCATCCCGCCCCCTCTTTGTTTTCATCAGCATCCCGCCCCCTCTTTGTTTCATCAGCATCCCGCCCCCTCTTTGTTTCATCAGCATCCCGCCCCCTCTTTGTTTCATCAGCATCCCGCCCCCTCTTTGTTTCATCAGCATCCCGCCCCCTCTGTTTCATAAGCATCCCGCCCCCCCTTTGTTTGCATCAGCATCCCGCCCCCTCTTTGTTTCATCAGCATCCCACCCCCTCTCTTTGTTTTCATCAGCATCCCGCCCCCTTTGTTTTCATCAGCATCCCACCCCCTCTTTGTTTTCATCAGCATCCCACCCCCTCTTTGTTTTCATCAGCATCCCGCCCCCTCTTTGTTTTCATCAGCATCCCGCCCCCTCTTTGTTTTCATCAGCATCCCACCCCCTCTTTGTTTTCATCAGCATCCCGCCCCCTCTTTGTTTTCATCAGCATCCCGCCCCCTCTTTGTTTTCATCAGCATCCCGCCCCCTCTTTGTTTTCATCAGCATCCCGCCCCCTTTGTTTTCATCAGCATCCCGCCCCCTTTGTTACATAAGGCTGTGGGGTGACGAATTCCCCAGCCGCAGCTGATTGGCCAAGCAGCCTTCTATCATGTAACAGCTTAAAGTGGGTTCTGCCAGAACTCATCACTAATCATTATATTATTAAATATACTTTTTAAATGTGTAAGTGCCTGCATGTAAGGTTCAAAGCCGTGCTCATACCAGTTCTGGGTGGAGTGGACCTTTAAGATCATTCAAAAGAGACTCCGCAGAGAGGAGAGCCAATACCTCTACTTTAGTTTCAATCGGCTAAATACATTCCTGCTGCATCAATACAAAAGGTGTGCAAAGTCTTACAGTTTGTTTTCTGTAGAAAGTAGCCACAGAGTCCCCTGCCAGCCTACTGTAGAGAAGGATCCTTGCAGGTAAGCAGTGGTCTCTCTGCTGAGGACCGGTGTGCCCCCTGCTGACTGAGAGCTATAGGTCTGCAAAACTCAAGCTGATTAGAAAGCTCTAGCTCTGATTGAGCACAGTTTGTGCGGAACCTCTGCAGAGAGACCACTGCTTCCACACAGAGAGCAGAGGGACGTGCATGCTGGCAGGGGATGGGCTTTTTTACACCTTTTTTCTTCAGACTCTGTACACCTTTTCTTTGTGTTTATCGGATTACATCTAAAAGATCATTTGGGATTTACTACTCAATGAAGCAGTCCGCATAGCGGCGTACTCACCCCTCTGTGCGGTACATGCCGCACCTCTCCAGCGGTACTTTCAGAACACCGTGATTCAAGCCGACAAACAGGGAGCGGTTGCTGTGCAGGATCTGCAGGTTGAGGATCGGCTCCTGCTGCCCGCTGGGTAATATGTGCATCTCCTCCAGGTAGCAGCTGCGCAGGCTGCGGTTGGCGGTGGACAAGGCTTTCAGGATGGTGCCGTGCTCTGCGGGGGAGGGGCAAAATAAAGATGTTACAGCAGCAAGACTCCACCCACTGCTTAGGTTTACATCACAGTGATATTCCAACCTGTGCCTTCCAGATTTGGATTTATCCATTCAATGCTTGCTAATTAAAGCAGGCAAAAGTATAACAGGCAAAATATAACTTAAAATGAAGGGGGGGAAGGGTTGGCATCCCTGACAGTTTTTGTTGTTGCTGACTGAATCCCATTGGGGAGATTTCCTCTCACTTCCTGCAACCAGTGACAACAGGAAGTGAGGAAAAATCACCTCTTAAGACAGCTCCGGGACAAAGTCATCTTGAACTCAGGATAAACATGCCAAATTGCCCCCCCCCTATCCCCAAGATGTAGTATTGGGTGTCAGCAAAAATCCCCCCCCCCCCAAAAAAAATCTGCATGCTCCCCCTAAGCATAAATCCCCCGTTCCTCCCAGTACAAATTTACTCCCCTGCTGAAATCCCTCCTCCTGGCACACATCTTTGCCCCCTCCCTCCCAGTTAAAATCCTCCCCATATGTCCCCAGCACAAATCCCCCCCCCCAAAAAAAAACTTCCCCCTCCTAGCACAGATCCTCTACCCTTCAAATTTCCCCTCCGAGCACAAACCCCCCCCCCCCAACACTACAAATCCCTTCCTCCTAGCAGTCATCCCTACCTGCATCAATCACCCCCCTAAAAAAAATTCCACCCCCCATTACCTTTTCTAGCAAAAAACCCCAAATCTCCCCTAATAGCACAAATCCTCTTCACCCAACCCATCCCCCCTCCCAACACAAATTCCCCCACATCACTACTCCTAGGCAAACCTCCCCAAATGTACCCTCCTAGAACAATTCTTACCCCCTCACACCCCCCCCCAAATTTGCCCTCCCAACACAAATTCCCTTTCCCCAATTTCCTTGTGGTCTCCCACCTCACATGATACCACAGTGCCCAGGGCAGCAGCCCCTCCTGCCCACCCCTTGGCCCTGCTTAGATGGTTGTCATTAGACACGTGCACTGCCGAAAAATGTGTTCATTTTCGTTTCATTCGTTTTTTTTTCAATTTTTATTTAATTTTAATTATTTAATTTTTAATTCATTTTTCGGGTCATTCGTTATGATCGCAATTTGAAAATTCAAAAATCCGAAAATAAGGAAGAAAATCTGAAAATTCAAAAGAAATAAAATCAGAAAATTCTAAAGAATAACTAACCAATAATAACTATTAAATTATAGGTATTGGAATTTCCTTTCAAATTAGTGAACGTAACAAATACAAAATGTATCCGAAATTTCGAATTATCCGAAATAAGGAATGCCGTCTCCAAACAAATGGAACGGAACGAATTTTGCCGAAAAAAAATTTGTTTTCGTTTCATTCGGGTTTTTTTTTGTTTTTTTTTCCGGGTCATTCGTTATGATCGCCATTTGTAAATTCGAAAATCCGAAAATAAGGGAGAAAATCAAAAAAGTTGAAAGAACGAAAAATCTAAAGGATAACTAACAATAACTATTAAATTATAGGTATTTGAATTTCCTTTCAAATTTGGCTGTTAGTGAACGCAACAAATACAAAATGTATCCGAAGTTACGAATTATCCGAAATAACGAATGGCGCATCTAAACAAATGGAACGGAATGGAAAGGAAAATTTTTAAAATTATTATTAATTTGTTACATTCCATTCGTTGAGATGCGGCATTCGTTATTTCGGGTTAATTCGTAACTTCGGATAAATTCGTATTCGTTAAGCCAAGTTTGAAAGGAAATTCCAATACCTATAATTTAATAGTTATTATTTAAGATTTTCGTATTTTCGAATTTACGAATTTTCGAATATTTGGAAACATTTGTTAAACGAGTTTTCGTTAATTTGGATGTTTCCGAATGAACAAATTTGTTGAAATTGGTTAAAAAACGAATTTGAAATGAAACAAATCACACATGTCTAGCTGTCATTGGAAGGTTCCCCTCTAGTTCTGTCCTGGTGACAACTGAAATGATGGACGTCCTTCATCCAGGAAATGAGGTGGGGCTCTAAATGGGGCGGGGCTCTAAATGAGGCGGGGCTCTATCTGACTTGCTGCAGCTTCTAATGCACATTGTGAGAAGCTCACAGTGTGCAGTGAAATCAGAGGAAGCTGTTCCAGTCCAGGAGAGGAGCCGGTACACCTTTGTAAGACTGAAGGGGAGGCCAGAGGGAGGATTGGACACAACAATGTCATTTGATTCAGAATGGTAAATCGGGGTGTCACATTGGGGCTGATCTGATAAATGTGTGTAGAAGGGATCAGGGGTGCTGTACAGAGACAATTATCACAGATCAGCAGAAGATGGCAGGTTCGTTCGTTCGTTGGTTGGTTGGGTGGGTGAAGAGTACCTGTGCCGATGTACATGACGTGGTACAGCGTGTCTTTGCCTTGTACGATGTCCACCACCAGCTTGGAGAATCTCACGTTGTCCTGAGTCACCAAGGGGTCCACCGACACCGGCTGCACCACATCGTTCATGAGGAAAAGGCGCTGAGCGTCCTGCAGGCTGCGCTCCGTCAGGTTCTCGTTGGGGCTGTCATCGTTCAGGATTCCGCACTGCCAAATCAGAGAGGACATCATTTATGGGTGACAAAGGTGCGGCACAGTGGGTAAAGGTCTTGAAAAGCGTGGTGTGGAAAGGGGCTGCGTAGTCAATTAAAGTGATGGAATGATGGCAGGGTGAGTAAAAGGTTTATTGGGTGGTGTGACAAGTGGTGGCACAGTGGGCAAAAGTGATTGGGATGGTGTGGAAAAAAAAGGCGGCGTGGTGGGTAAAGGTGTTGGAACTGAGTGATGTGACAAAGGGTGGCACAGTGGGTAAAGGTCATGGAAAAGGGTGTTCTGGAAAGGGGCAGCACAGGGGGTTAAAGTGATGGAAGGTCAGCAGGGTAGGTATAAGTTATTGGGTGGTGTGACAAGTGGTGGCACAGTGGGCAAAAGTGAATGGGGTGGTGTGAAAAAAGGGGTGGTATGGTGGGTAAAGGCGTTGGAACTGAGTGATTTGACAAAGGGTGGCACAGTGGGTAAAGGTCACGGAAAAGGGTGGTGTGGAAAGGGGCAGCACAGGGGGTTAAAGTGATTGAAGGTCAGCAGGGTAGGTATAAGTTACTGAGTGGTGTGACAAGTGGTGGCACAGTGGGTACAAGCGAATGGGATGATGTGAAAAAGGGCAGCACAGTGGATAAAAGTCATGAAATAGGGTTTGTGGAAAGACGCGGCACAGGGGGCAGAAATGATGGAAGGCCTGTAAGGAAGGTATAAGTTAATGGGCGGTGTGACAAGTTGTGGCACAGTGGGTAAAAAGGAATAGAGCAATATGACAAAGGGAGGCAAGGTGGGCAAAGGTGAATAGGGTGGTATGACAAAGATGGACATGAAGGGCAAAGGTGATGGAACTGAGCGATGTGACAAAGGGTGGCACGGTGGGTAAAGGGCATAAAAGGGGTGTTGTGAAAAGGTGGGTTAAAGTGATGGTGTATCTGGTAACAGCTGATGTGTCCTCTTTATACACGGTTATCTAACACAATGACACCTTATAAGTCCTCAATTGGGCCTTAAGCAAAAGAGAAGATTTACCATATACTATAATAATATTTTTATGCAATGCACTGACTTTTGTCTTTCTTATAATTATTTTTGGTTTGATAGCCAGTTCTTCTCCCAAAAGAGCGGGGTCGCTATGGGCGCAAAAACTGCGCCCAGTATTGCAAACCTCTTTATGGGAGAATGGGAGGACAAATTTGTATTTGGAAATAAGAGGAAAGAACTGGTCTTTTACAGACGGTTCATAGATGCCCTATTCTTTATATGGGAAGCTTCGGAGGCATCATTAGGTGAGTTTATCGACTATCTAAACGCAAATAAAAATATAATAAAACAATCTAGTCAATGGAGTAAGGATGAGATCAATTTCCTGGATGTAAATGTAAACCAACACAATAACCGTTTGGAGACGAAGGTCTATTTTAAACCCACCGATCGGAACAGTTATCTTCCTTTGCAGAGTGGACACCATCCTCTCTGGCTGAGGAACATACTGAGGAACATACTGAGGAACATACTGAGGAACATACTGAGGAACATACTGAGGAACATACTGAAGAACATACTGAGGAACATACTGAGGAATATACTGAAGAACATACTGAGGAACATACTGAAGAACATACTGAAGAACATACTGAGGAGGTATGAAGAACATACTGAGGAACATACCGACAGGCCAAATTCTGAGGGTTAAAAGGAACTGTTCAACCGCAAGCGACTTTCTCATCCAGTCCCAGTTTATTAAAAGCAGGTTCGTAGAAAAGGGTTATAACCCCCAGCAGTTAGACTCTTTGGTGGGGGAAGCGTCTACGCTCCCCAGAGAAGTCGTTTTAAGAGATGGAATACCCTGAAATAATGACAATAGCCATGTATGGGGCTTTATATCAGGATTCCATCCACAGTATAAAGAGGTGGAAGCAGTTTTCAATCAACACTCGCATATATTGTGTCTGGACAAAAAACATTATTAAAACCAGTACTTCCAGCTGCCCCTAAATTTCTATATATATATAGGAAGGCCCCAAGTTTTGGTGATGGGGGGGGTGAAGAAAATTCTGAACCCACCCACCAGACCTCCACCCTTTTGGGACCGTGATGGCTTCTCTGCATGTAGGAAATGTAAAGCATGTAGAGAGGTCACCAGGCCAATGAGAGGACTGGAGAGTTTCACTTCACCTTCTAATGGTAGAAAATTGAAAATTTGTGAATTCATCAGATGTAATACTACCCATGTAGTTTACGCTTTAGAATGTCCATGTGGACTGATGTACATTGGGCGCACAAAGAGGTTACTAAGAATTAGGATTGCGGAGAATGTTCAAAATATAAAATTCGTTTTTAAGGATCATAGTGTTTCGTTACACTTTAAAGATGTTCCACAATCAGGATCCGTCCGGTGTGAAATTTTGGGGCGTAGACCGTATTAAACCAGCTTGGAGAGGTTCTTATATAGTAAGAGAATTATCAAAACATGAAATGGATCTCTCTCACTGATACCCTTGCGCCCAAAGGGATAAATGTGGAACTTGATATCAACTGCTATCAGTGATATATAGGTTTTATTTATGAATTAAAATTTTTTTTTAATGGTTGTTATAGTAAATTAATAATTTACCAATGCTGGAGTTAGTATAATCAACAACCCCTCGACCTTCTCTTTTCTTATATCTCTTATATACTGTATTTATTGGCGTATAACACGCACTTTTTCACTCTGAGAATCGGGTGTAAATAGCGTGTGCGTGTTATACGCCAATACTTCAATTTTAGCTGCCTCAGAGGGTACAGGGAGGGGGGCGGGACGAGCGCCATCAGATTACATACAGTGAGAATCTCCTGTTTACTTGGTGGCCTCTGTAATAGGAAGTTCTGTCTCCTGGGCTGCCATTGGACCACTGTTCTGTCTATCATAGGAGATTCTCACTGTATGTAATCTGTTGGCGCTCGCTCCGCCCTCCTCCCTGTCCCCTCTAGGCTGCAGATGGGCATCGATCAGACTGCACTGATGGCAATGGTGAGGCTGCTGCATTGATGGCAATGGTGAGGCTGCTGCATTGATGGCAATGGTGAGGCTGCTGCATTGATGGCAATGGTGAGGCTGCTGCATTGATGGCAATGGTGAGGCTGCTGCATTGATGGCAATGGTGAGGCTGCTGCATTGATGGCAATGGTGAGGCTGCTGCATTGATGGCAATGGTGAGGCTGCTGCATTGATGGCAATGGTGAGGCTGCTGCATTGATGGCAATGGTGAGGCTGCTGCATTGATGGCAATGGTGAGGCTGCTGCATTGATGGCAATGGTGAGGCTGCTGCATTGATGGCAATGGTGAGGCTGCTGCATTGATGGCAATGGTGAGGCTGCTGCAATGATGGCAATGGTGAGGCTGCTGCATTGATGGCAATAGTGAGGCTGCATTGATGTGGACTGATGAGGCTGCATTAATGGCACTTGTGAAGCTGCTGCAGATGGGCACCGATCCTTATTTTGCTTCAAAGTTCCTTATTTAAAATTTAAGTTTTTTTCCTGAAACTTCCCTCTTATGAATGTGCGCGTTATACGCCGATAAATACGGTATTTTTTTACATTTTAGACTTACTAGGTATTATCTGGGTTTGCTAGTATGTCAGTTTGCTAGAAATTTAGACTTGGATTGATTTATTCTAGGTTGTTATTGCATTTATATTACATATGTTTCACTTGCAGGTATATATTTGGTATTAGTTAAGCTATAATATTTCTCTTATTGGAGTTTACAATGTTATTTCATGTGAACAATTTTATCCATTCTATTCATTTTAATCAGGTGAAAATTGAAATGCATTATCTGTTCGGATTATACAACTATACAGGGCAAACTCTAGTATTGCCAGGAGATATCTATCACTGAAGCTTTACTAGGGTTTGCTAGTATGTCAGCTTGCTTTAAATGAAGTGTAGGAAGAACAGGACAGCTCTGTGTATCCAACGAGTCTCCCCTGTGATTGTAATTCCACTAATGAGCAGTGTTGCAAAGTACGGAGGAGATCACTGGGGAGGGTATAAAAATGCTGGGTTATCCTATAAATGACGGGACGCTGCGTCATTTGGTTATGCTCTCTGTTGAAGTCGTGATGACAAAACGCGTCAGAGCACGACCTTGCGGCGACCGGAAGTGACGTGTGCGTGTCATTACCAGGAAGGAACAGCCAGATGCTTTCAACTCGGTGGATGGCAGACGTCATTCCATACTGATTGGTTATAACATACAGCTTGATTATTCCACCAAATGCCCGTTACAATTGATGTTGTGTAAGTGTGATTTTAAGGGGGGTGGTCGTTTTGAATAAACGGTTAAAACGGCAATACGCTATGTGGAGCCTTTTTTTACATGACTAAACCATCCTGGGCAATGAGCTGCTGAGATAACCGGACCAAACGGGAGACACCTGGTGGGTTCAAGGCTTTTGAATGACATCTCTTCAGTGAGTGTGAACCCCCGGGGGGAGTGTGTTTCACGTGGTGTGGAGTCTGGACTCTGGTGGATATGCCTATCGATCATTAAGTAGAATCCTTCACCTATCAATTGAACTCGTCTCGCCACTTATCAACATACTACCGATTTCTCATACGTCTTTACATGCGAATGCTGGTCATACTTAATTTATTGGATTGGAGTGCTGCTTTGAGTATCTGAACTTTGTCTATATGGACTAAGGACTTTTTATTTACTTATGTGTATAAAAATGATGGACAGTCGACAAGGTGGTATGACAACAGTGGGTAAAGATAATAAAAAGAGTGGTGTGGAAAGGGGGAGCACAATTGGGTAAAAATGATGGAACGTCTGGCAGGGTGGGTAAAGGTTTATTGGGTGGTGTAAAAAGTGGTGGCACAGTGGGTAAAAGTGAATGGGGTGATGTGACAACGGGCAGCACAGTAGGTGAAAATAATGGAAGGTCGCCAGGATGGGTAAAAGTTTTTGGGTGGTGTGACAAGTGGTGGCAAAGTGAGTCAAGTTGAATGGGGTGGTAGGACAGGGACATGGTGGGTAAAGGCGATGGAGTGAAGTGACAAAAGGTGTCATGGTGGGTAAAGGAAGAGGTGGTGTGACAAATGGCAGCAAAGTGGGTAACGGTGAAGGACTGGTGAGGGTGACAGTCTATAAGAACCGCAAGATATTATGTTAAACAAGACAGGACACACGGCAGGTATTAATGGGGTAATCGGGAACCATGAAGTCCCTCTCTGCAACCTCACCTGAAAGTTGGGGATGGGGTTGAGTGTGGGCAGCCAGGTGGAGCGTGGGTTCTCCTGGAATCTGAAGGGACCGTTGAAGGCCTGTGTGATTGCGCTGAGGTTGAAGGCACAAACCGCTGAGGCAGCGATGCTATTTCTGGAAGTAGAGACAGTAAAATGGTCATTACACAGAAAATCCGACAACCGTTCTCATTAATTATGAGGCGATAATACAGGATGGGCAGCTGGGATGACAATGAAGAGTCCTCCTAGTCCAACGTGAGGACAATAGAAAGCAGAAAATGGAGATCAGCAGGACCACAATTATACAAAAGCCAGGTGTCATCTTCCAATACTACATAGTCAGCAATGATCATCACTTCAAAGGTTACATTTCTTTCCAAAAACCCTGTCCAGGCTACCTCTGTACTCACCTGGGTCTGACATTCAGGGCACTGGCTCCACGTCTCTTTACTAAGTGCCCCGGGTATTAGGGCTGCAACTACCAAGTGCAGTGGTCCTAAGGAACAGGCTTTGCTGATATTTAGCAGATGGCACTAATCATCTGTGTACTGGGGAGTGTGCTGATGAGGGCGCTCCTAATGTTGGGCATGAAGTCCGGGCATTATAGCACATGAGGAGACTATTGTGTACAAGAGGAAAAAGAAAAGAGAACAGAAATGAAAGAAAGAGTAGAGAAAATAGAAAAGAGTAGAGGAAATAGAAAAGAGAAGGAGAAAGAGAAGAAGGCGGCGAAAGAGAAGAAGGAGAAAGAGAAGATGAAGGGGAAGAAGTGAAGATGAAGGAGAAGAAGAGTAGTGAAGATGAAGGAGAAGAAGAGAAGTGAAGATGAAGGAGAAGTGAAGAGAAAAGAAAATTAAGGTGAAAAAGAGAAGAGAAGAAGATGTAGGAGAAGAAGAGAAGATGAAGGAGAAGAAAAGTGAAGTGAATATGAAGGAGAAGAGAAGTGAAGTGAATATGAGGAAGAGAAGAAGTGAAATGAATATGAAGGAGAAGAAGAGAAGAGAAAATGAAGGAGGTGTAAAGAAGATGAAGGAGAAGTAGAGAAGGAGAAGAAGAGAAGATGATGGAGAAGAAGAGAAGATGATGGAGAAGAAGAGAAGATGAAAGAGAAAAGAGTAATGAGAAAAGAAAAGAAAAGAAAAGAGGAGGAGAAAGAGAAGAAGAAGAAAGAGAAGATGAAGGAGAAGAAGAGAATAGAAGATGGAGAAGAAAAGAAGTGAAGATGAAGGAGAAGAAAAGAAGTGAAGATGAAGGAGAAGAAGAGAAGTGAAGATGAAGGAGAAGAAGAGAAGTGAAGATGAAGGAGAAGAAGAGAAGATGAAGGAGAAGAAGAGAAGTGAAGATGAAGGAGAAGAAGAGAAGTGAAGATGAAGGAGAAGAAGAGAAGTGAAGATGAAGGGTAAGAAGAGAAGAGAAGAAAAAAGAGAAGAGAAAAAAGAAAATGAAGGTAAAGAAGAAAAGAGGAGAAGATGTAGGAGAAGAAGAGAAGATGAAGGAGAAGAAGAGAAGATGAAGGAGAAGAAGAGAAGATGAAGGAGAAGAAGAGAAGTGAAGTGAAGATGAAGGAGAAGAAGAGAAGAGAAAATGAAGGAAAAGTAGAGAAGAGAAGATGAAGGAGAAGAGGAAGAGAAGATGAAGGAGAAGAGGAAGAGAAGATGAAGGAGAAGAGGAAGAGAAGATGAAGAGGAAGAGGAAGAGAAGATGAAGGAGAAGAGGAAGAGAAGATGAAGGAGAAGAGGAGGAGAAGATGAAGGAGAAGAGGAGGAGAAGATGAAGGAGAAGATGAAGGAGAAGAGGAGGAGAAGAGGAGGAGAAGAGGAAGGAGAAGAAGAGGAGGAGAAGAAGAAGGAGAAGAGGAGTAGAAGCGGAAGAGAAGAGGAGGAGAAGAGGAAGAGAAGATGAAGGAGAAGAGAAGTGAAGATGAAGGAGAAGAGAAGTGAAGATGAAGGAGAAGAAGTGAAGATGAAGGAGAAGGAGAGAAGAGAAAATGAAGGAAAAGTAGAGAATAGAATATGAAGGAGAAGTAGAGAAGAGAAGATGAAGGAGAAGAAGTGAAGATGAAGGAGAAGAGGAGAAGATGAAGGAGAAGAAGAGACGAGATGATGAAGGAGAAGAGAAGATGAAGGAGAAGAAGAGAAGAGACGATGAAGGAGAAGAGAAGATGTAGGAGAAGAAGAGAAGTGAAGATGAATGAGAAGAAAAGAGAAGAGAAAATGAAGGAGAAGAAAAGAGAAGAGAAAATGAAGGAGTAGAAGTAAACATGAAGGAGAAGAAGAAAAGTGAAGATGAAGGAAAAGAGGAGAAGAGAAGATGAAGGAGAAGAAGAAGGAGAAGAAGAAAAGTGAAGATGGAGGAGAAGAAGAGAAGATGAAGGAGAAGAAGAGAAGTGAAGATGAAGGAGAAGAAGTGAAGAGAAGATGAAGGAGAAGAAAATAAGATGAGGGAAAAGAAGAGAAGTGAAGATGAAGGAGAAAAAGAAGAGAAGTGAAAATGAATGCGAAGAAGAGAGAAAATGAAGGAGAAGAAAAGAAGAGAAAATTAAGGAGAAAAGGAGAAGATGAAGGAGAAGAAGAGAGAAAATGAAGGAGAAGAAAAGAAGAGAAAATTAAGGAGAAAAGGAGAAGATGAAGGAGAAGAAGAGAGAAAATGAAGGAGAAGAAAAGAGAAAATGAAGGAGAAGAAGAGAGAAAATGAAGGAGAAGAAGAGAGAAAATGAAGGAGAAGAAGAGAAGATGAAGGAGAAGAAGAGAAGATGAAGGAGAAGAAGAGAAGATGAAGGAGAAGAAGAGAGAAAATGAAGGAGAAGGAGAAGAAGAGAGAAAATGAAGGAGAAGAAAAGAAAATTAAGGAGAAGAAGAGAAGATGAAGGAGAAGAAGAGAAGAAGAAGGAGAAGAAGAGAAGATGAAGGAGAAGAAGAGAAGATGAAGGAGAAGAAAAGACGATGGAAGAGAAGATGAAGGAGAAGAAGAGAATATGAAGGAGAAGAAGAGAAGTGAAGATTAAGAGAGGAAGAAGAGAAGTGAAGATGAAGGAGAAGAAGGGACGTGAAGATGGAGGAAGAGAAGAGAGGAGAAGAGAGGAGAGGAGAGGGGAAGGGAAGAGAAGAGAGAAGAGATAAGGGGAGAGGAGAGAAGAAGAGGAGGAAGATGAAGGGAGAAAAAAGAAAAGGAAAAGAAAAGAAAAGCATGGGGTAAAAAGAGGATAGAGGAGAGCAGAGAGTACAAAAGAGAGAAGACCAATGGTAGAGAAGAGAGTAAAGAGGAGAGAGCAGGGTGAGCAGAGGGCTGTGGTAAAGAGAGGATAGCATTGGGAATGACAGAATATGGAGGGTAACGGAGAGAGGAGAGCAAAGGACAGAGGAGAGGGCAGAAGAAAGAAAAGCGCTGGAAACTGATAACACGTCTTATTACACACTCTCGTCATCATGATGTATTATTTTTGTTGTAATATTTGTTACATTAAAAAAATAAACACAAAAAAAGCTGTACATGAAATGTCCGTCTCCCCACACACACAAAGGAGGGCCAGCCTTATAAGTGAACGCCAAATGCGGCATTAAACAGAGTCCTGTCACAGTCTCCGCCAATAAGCCCCACTTTAATTTCTGGCTTTTCACATCACTAACACGATGGGACAAAGAGCTCCTGTCACCAGGCCACAAAACCGGCTCGTGTCATGACACATGGCGCTATTACAGAACAATAAGAAATGTTTATTTCTGGCCCGCGCTCCTGTTCTGCGTCTGATTGAGCGCTGACATGGTGAGCGATCGCCTGAGTAAACCACCTGATATTAAGGTCTACAAACCTTACACAAAGCAGATGAGTGACATCTCTGCCGGGGCTGACAATCAGCCACTTGAAAGTTCTCCTTTCTGTTATAACTAAGCTGTGATTACCCCTCTATAACGGGGGCGGATCTGTACCCAGCACTTGGCGTGGACAGTTGGTGTAATATAAGATTTACAGAATAAAATCAAACTGGACCTATTTTCATGTTAAGCATATCAGATGCCTACACCCATAAACCCAGCCACAGATATGGGAGATCTCTGATGCCTACACACATAAACCCAGTCACAGATATGTGGGACCTTTGATGCCGACACCTATAAACCCAGCCACAGATATGGGGGACCTCTGATGCCTACAGCCATAAATTCAGCCACAGATATGGGGGACCTCCAATGCCCACACCAATAAACCCAACCACAGATATGGGGGACCTCTGATGCCTACAGCAATAAATTCAGCCACAAATATGGGGGACCTCCAATTCCTACACCCATTATACCCAACCACAGATATGGGGGACCTCCAATGTTTACACCAATAAACCTATCCACAGATATGGAGAACCTCTGATTTCTCAAACCCATAATCTCAGCCACAGATAGGGAGTACCTTCAATGCCTAAATCTATAAACGCAGCCACGGATATGGAAGACCTCTGATGCTTACACCCATAAACCCAGTCACAGATATGGGGGACCTCTGATGCCTACACCCATAAACCCAGTCACAGATATGTGGGACCTTTGATGCCAACACCTATAAACCCAGCCACAGATATGGAGGGAGGACCTCTGATACCTATACCCATAAACCCAGGCACATATTTGGGGGGCCTCTGATGCCTACACTACAAAAGCCAGCCACAGATATGGAGAACCTCTAATGCTCACACCCATAATCTCAGCCACAGATAGGAAGTACCATCAATGCCTACACCCATAAACCCAGCCACAGATATGGGGGACCTCTGATGCCTACAGCAATAAATTCAGCCACAGATATGGGGGACCTCCAATGCCCACACCAATAAACCCAACCACAGATATGGGGATCCTCTGATGCCTGCAGCAAAAAATTCAGCCACAGATATGGGGGACCTCCAAATTCTACACCCATAAACCCAACCACAGATATGGGGGACCTCCAATGTTTACACCAATAAACCCATCTACGGATATGGAGAACCTTTGATTTCTCACACCCATAATCTCAGCCACAGATAGGGAGTACCTTCAATGCCTAAATCTATAAACCCAGCCACGGATATGGAAGACCTCTGATGTCTACACCAATAAATCCAGCCACAGATATGGGGGACCTCTGATGTCTACACCAATAAATCCAGCCACAGATATGGGGGACCTCTGATGCTTACACCCATAAACCCAGCCACAGATATGGAGGACCTCTGATGTCCTACACCAATAAATCCAGCCACAGATATGGAGGACTTCTGATGTCTACAATAAACCCAGCCATAGATATGGAGAACCTATGGTGCTCGCACCCATAATCTCAGTCACAGATATGGAGTGCCTCCAGTGCCTACACCCATAAGCCTGTAATCGCTACTATTTTTGACTAATTCAACTTGCTGCTAAAAAACCCTTTGGGAGAATCATCCCATTTTGCAACATTCTCTGGGGTGTGCAGCCCCACTACCACTCATGCGTGTTTTTCTATTTTCACACCTATAAGCCTAGCCTTAGACATGGGTGACATTACCTTACCACTGTGGCAGTTCATAGAAACATTGCTAAGGCCCAACTAGTACACACCTCAGACCACAAGTGATGTGAGCGACATGGTTAATTCAACACGCATTTCTGTTTACTGTGGTCACTTAAAATAGCTGCTGATGGGTTTCTATTGGCTACTGAACTACGCCTTCCTGAACAATCCTGTATGAGCCTAACATAAAACGGGCCCCCACCCATCAACACCCCAGTGGTGGTGGTGTTGTTCTTCTCTTTAGCAGTCAGAGCACTTGTCCTGTGTACGATATATAATATTTTCCTGTGTTTTGGAGATTACCATGACAACTACCTCTGAATCGCTGTTAGGGGAGGCCGACAACTATTTTTTATGTCCCAGCGAGGCCAATTTTCAGCAATGCGTATCGGATACGATAGGGCGATACGGGCAGCGGCCTCATTTTACACAATTGTAAATCAGGAGAAGTTGTTTGTACATTGGAACCCCTGGCATGATTCGCACTGCAGCTCAAGCTGAAGAAAACCCCCCCTGACACACCAACGCGGCTCCTAATGAGCGCGCCGCTCAACATCGTAAACCCGAATACGACCGCTCAGGCCCGCGGCTCGCTCACCGCTATTTGTACACTTTTTTTTATATAACCCATCAAAAACGTCGGCTGCCATCTCTGGGTGTCAAAATAAAAGAATGCGAGAGGCGCATAACAAACAGAAAACACATCTGAAAAATACAAGAAGAGCTTGAAGCCGGATCGAACTTTCATCTAAATCAGCCGAATGCATTAAACCAAAAGGTGAGTAAAGTCTTACAGTTGGTTTTCTTTAAAAAAAAGCAGCCATAGCTTCAGAAGAAAAGCCTGTCCCCTTCCTCTCCGAGGAAGCAGTGGTCTCTCTGCAGAGGTTCAGCACATCCCCACTGAGCCAGAACTGGAGCTTTCCAATCAGTAAAGCTCATGCTACCTGATAATTAGAGAGCTCTGACTTAGTCTTAGCCTAGTGTCTCATTTGTCAGATATCTCCTCTACATGGTCTGGTGACCAGAGGCAGCTCTCAAATTAGGCGGTCGCCTAAGGCCTTGCACTCACAGGGGCCTCGCGGCTGCCTAATTTACCTGTTCTCAATCACTGAAATTGACGCCGGCGGCTCAGCCTACCCCCACTGGGACTCTGTGGCCCAGGAGCTGACGGGCAAATCGGATACTGCCCGCAGCCTGAGGAATAGCGGCCTCATCAGGGAGCGTCCCAGTCCGTGGGGCCTCATGTGTAAGTTTTGTCTAAGGCCTCACAAAGCCTAGAGCCACCTCTGCTAGTGTCCCTATGGCGGTGGTCCTTATTACAAATAACTAATGTACAATTCGTTTCATTCCAAATTTGTTCATTCGTAATTATCCAAATTAACGAAAACCCGTTTAACAAATTTTTCCGAATATTCGTAAACTTGAAAATTTGTAAATTCATAAATTTGGAAATTCGAAAACCTGAAAATTCGAAAATCTGAATTAATAACTTAACTATTACTAACTATTAAATGATAGGTATTGGAATTTCCTTTCAAATTTGTCTGTTAGTGAAAATAACGAATACGAATTTCCGAGTTATCCGAAATAACGAATGCCGCATCTAAACAAATGGAACATAACAAATTATTAATAATAAATAACAATAATAAAAAAACGTTTTATTATTATTATTTATTATTAATTTGTTTTCGTTCCATTAGTTTAGATTATTTTCACTAACAGACAAATTTGAAAGGAAATTCCAATCCCTATCATTTAATACTTATTATTAGTTAGTTATTCTTTCGAATTTTCACATTTTCGAATTTCTGAATTTTTACATTTCCAAACTTTCAAATTTACGAATTGCGGTCATAACGAATGACAGAAAAAAACAAAACAAAAAGAAAACGAATTAACTAATTTTTCGGCAGTGCACATGTATAATAACTAACTCTTCCATCGTCCTAAGGGCTCCTTCACACGTGTGGTTGAGGGGCAAGCAAAGCTGGGTCATGTGACAGCTGGATATCACATAAGAAAAAGGTACTTAGATATCCGCCGCACGCTGATATATACGTCCTAACTTTGATGGGGTATATCGTTGTTATGGCAGCAGCTAGCTGCCATAATCCCGGTATCCTCTTGTTCGGGCAGCAGTCCGGTTTCAGATAAAACTGGTCTCTGTGGCAGATTCGCAGCGAGATCACTTTTATCGGCGGTGGAAGAGGGCACCCCCCCTCCCGCCGCGCTTCGGTGCCCTCCACCGCTCACTGGATCCGACGGCGGCGATCGGATCTTCACCCTTGCTGGCCATGGAGAAGAGTGAGGAGAGGATGGCCCCCACCCGTCTCCATAACAATGCAGGGCGGAAGAGACGTCAAAACATCACTTCCGCCCATAAGCTCTTAAAGAGCCATTTAAAAAAAAAAATTTTTTTAAATGATAATTTTTTTAAGGCCACTAGATGATACAGGATGTTCTGGGGTTCATGGGAGTCACATCACATATGTGGGTACATTGGGGGTCACTAGATGATACAGGATGTTCTGGGGTTCATGGGAGTCACATCACATATGTGGGTACATTGGGGGTCACTAGATGATACAGGATGTTCTGGGGTTCATGGGAGCCACATCACATATAGGGGTACATTGGGGGTCACTAGATGAAACATGATGTTCTGGGGTTCATGGGAGTCATTACATTCCTATCACATATAGGGGCATTTTGGGGTCACTAGATGACACAGAATGTTCTGGGGCACGTGGGATTCATATCACATATAGGAACACATTGGGGTCACTAAATGATACAGGATGCTATGGGGTGCACTGGAGTTACAGGGCACACAGAAGTACATTGGGGGGGATTACTAGATGTCACAGGATGGTTTGGGGGTGCAATGGAGTCATAGTGCGCACGGGGATGCACTGGGGTCATTAGATGGCACAGGATGTTCTGGGGTTCATGGGATTCATTCATATCACATATAGGGGCACATTGGACAGTCCAGGTGATGGCGGGATCGTGCCTCAGGGTCAGTAGAGGGGACTGTCGGTGGAGTTTAGGAGGCCAGACAACAGTGGAGCATGCCAGAGACTGTGGGGGGAGACAGGCGTCATGGATGTTGGGGGTATTGGGGTACATCGGAGTCATAGGGCACACAGGACATGATGACACAGGACATTGTGGGGTTCATGGGAGTCATAAAGGGGCACATCGGGGTCACTGGAAGACACAGGATGCTCTGGGGTTCATTGGAGTCATTACAGTCATATAACATATTGGGGCATTTTGGGGTCACTAGATGACACAGGATGTTCTGGGGTTCATATCACATGATATAGGGGCACATTGGGGTCACTAGATGATGCAGGATGTTCTGGGGTTCATGGGAGTCATATCACAAATAAGGGTATTTTGGGGTAACTAGATGACACAGGATGTTTTAGGGTTCATATCACATATAGGCAGGGCTTTTTTTCTCAAACAATAGGTGGTCGAACTCAACCACGACCCCCCCATAACCCCTCCCCCACATACACCTTCCAAATTTACATCAAATAGTGGGTGTGGTCAGTCAAATTTCACAAACAGAAGGAGGGTCTTAAATGGGGCATTAAATACCAGGATTGCATTACATTCAGAGTGCAGAGTTCAGGGGGGTTTCACACAGAAACCGGACTTCTGTGTTTACAAGTGTTTGTTGTGAGCAGCCCCCACCCCCCACCCCATACGGTCTGAGCCACCAAGTTCCACCTGAAAAAAAGCCCTGCATATAGGATGCTCTGAGGTTCGTGGGAGTCATATCACATTTAGAGGAATGTTGGGGTTACTAGATGCTACAGGATGCTACGGGGTGTAGTGGTGTCACAAGGCAAACAGGAGTACATTAGGGGGTCACTAGATGTCACAGGATTTTTTTGGGGTGCAATGGAGTCATAGAGCACACAGGGGTGCACTGGGGTCACTGGATGTTCTGGGGTTTATAAGATTCATATCACACATAGGGGCACATTGGGGTCACTAGATGACACAGGATGTTCTGGGGTTTATGGGAGTCATATAAGGACACATTGGGGTCACTAGATGACACAGGATGTTCTGGGGTTTATGGTAGTCATATCATATATAAGGACACATTGGGGTCACTAGATGACACAGGATGTTCTGGGGTTTATGGGAGTCATATCATATATAAGGACACATTGGGGTCACTAGATGCTACAGGATGCTATGGGGCATGGGCATACACAGGTAGGGGCAAGGGGGGTCAAGTGCCCCCCCACCCCACCCCCTGGAATCAGCAAGGTGTCTGTACATAGACACTGGTGTCCATGAGCAGTCCTTGCAGGCGCGGCGGGGAGGAGAGGGGGCTCCAGTATGGTCATAACACTCAGGAGAAGCTCTTCAGCAACTTGCCCAGCTGCCACACTACCCCATACTCTGACCCTGGTCACCAGAGCTCACCCCAGGCCAGCTAAGAAGTTCCTGAATCAAGCCATGGAAGCTGCCATTAAGGCGAAGTGCTAAATTATAATTGTAGAACAAGCTGGGTTAGTGCCGGCTTGTTCTGTGTCATGGTCTGTCTGTAATCAGTGCAGATTACTGTTTAATTGCCAGTATCCAGCAACTCTGATAAGACCCCAGACAGGACAATTCTACTACTTCCCAGGCTCATTACAAATCTGGAATGGACATTTTTAAGGCTACATGTCTTGATTGCAAAGGAGGCGAGAGTCTGCAAGAATTCATTTCTGACCAAGCATGCGATCGGTTATATATCCTTTGAGGTCTGTTACAAAATGTCTAAAAATTTCTCTCTCAGTGTAAATCATTTTGGGCATTCTGTATGTAGCTGCCAATTTAGGCTACCTAAAGACACCTAAAATTTAGCGCAGTTTGGCATCTTCGCCCCGGTCACCAGATAACCTTGTCCCGGCACTGGCAGCGTTGCAAGGTCAGTGTCAGTGGGCACAATAGGAGACAGTAGCATTTGTATGGCCAAAATAGGAGTTATACAGTATGGACAGAATATCATCTTATATATGCTATTGTGCCTATACAGATGCTGTTGCGTAACAAGAAATCACAGGGCCCCATAGCAAAATGTTGTATGGCCCCCCAGCCTGCAAACAGCCCCCCCCCCAGTCGTCACAGAATGTCACAGAATTTTTGGGGTGCAATGGAGTCTTAGAGCACACAGGATGTTCTGGGGTTTATGGGAGTCATATTATATATAGGGACACAATGGGGTCACTAGATGACACAGGATGTTCTGGGGTTTATGGGAGTCATATTATATATAGGGACACACTGGGGTCACTAGATGCTACAGGATGCTATGGGGTACACACAGTTGTGTCACAGGGCACACAGGAGTACATTGGAGGGGTCACTAGATGTCACAGGATGTTTTGGGGTGAAATGGAGTCATAAGACGCACTGGGGTCACTAGACACAGGATGTTCTGGGGTTCATGGGATTCATATGACATATAGGGGCACATTGGGGTCACTAGATGGCACAGGATGTACTGGGGTGCACTGGAGTCATGGGGTGCACAGAGGCACACTGAGGTCACAAGATGCCAGAGAATGCTCTGGGGTGTACTGGAGTCACGGGGTACACTTGGGTGCCTTGTGGTCACAAGATGTCACAGGATGTTTTGGGGTGCAACTGAGTCAAAGGGCACACAGAGGTTTATTGGGGTCACTAGATGACAGGATATTTTGGGGTCCAAGGAAGTCATATCACATATAGGGTCACATTGGGGTCACCAGATGAAGCAGGATGTTCTGGGGTGCACTGGATATATATATATATATATATATATATATATATATATATATATATATATCTCCAGTCCTTACCTGTAGCATGTCCTTAGTCTCTGACCATCTCCCTCAGCAGGTTTTCAGCTACATTTGCTGAATATTATGTGGGGGCCCTGGGGATGTAGAGGGCCACAGTTGAGGTCCCCTCTAGTAAGTTGGCCATCACCAAACAGATGCCTTCTATACGTCTCGTGATTTATATTCAGTTGGTAACGATTGCAGTAGAGAGATTCCTTGCTAGGTGATCAAACTACTCCACACAGACGTATCCGCCCCTTTGCTGCCAATCTATCTTTAATATCAATCGAAAAATCGATCAACATGCCATTTCTTCACATAATCAATCTGTACCTACCATAAATTCTCTGACAGCGCAGACTTTACATACAATCGATAAGGAATGATCAATACATTCCCAGACTGGCCGATCGATGTGTCTTGATTGGTTCTTTACGTTATTGGCTGGGTACTGCGTCTCATGGGTTCAGTCCTAATGCGATTCGATCCGTTTGGTCGCATCGATTGGTGGATCATATCGGTATGTAGAATAAGCCTCAGCCCAACCTCCAAAACTGACCCATGCCGAGACACATGCCGAATCGTTGGTTTACTGCACACAATACTGCCACTGTTTCCGATGAGCCGATGGCGTATTCCGTAAGCATTAAAAAAAAATGAAAGTATTATTTTTGTAGCTTTTTTTTTTTTTTGTTCTGAGAGTAGTACGTGGTTAAAAGCACTGAAAATGCGTCTGAATGAAGAGCAGAGCCCCGGCCTCGAGATGTTGAATAAAATCCACCTACACAACACAATCCAGCTTCATAAAACCGCCAAGCAATCAATGGAACAAAAATGCGCTCCGTCCTAATGAATGCGACTTCCGGGGGGACAAAACGAACAACACTGAGAGATGTTTAAAAAAGCAAAAAACGAACAAACGCTTTTTCGGGCTTAAGTGCACTTGAAAACTTCAGGGCATGGAAGTCTATGGGGCACTAATGGGCAGACAGGGCATTTTACCCTCCTGTGCCCCTTCCCTGACCTACCCCCCCCCCCCACATACTCACCTCCGCAGCAGCCATTCCTGTGCTTGGTTACATCCATTGCTGCATCTTTCATTGTCCTGACCACGTCTGCCCATTAGTGCCCCATAGAATTCTATAGGGCTGTGTGCAAGGCCGGAGATGGGCCAATAGATGTCTATGGGGCACTTATGTTCAGACACATTGTTCTAGCCTTCCCCTTCCCCTGACCTAACCCCCACCCCCGCCATACTCGCAGCAGCGGCTTCTATTCTTGTTTATATCAATCACAGCAGGTCTCATTGCCCTGGCTGCGTCCGCCCATTAGTGCCCCATAGACTTCTATTGGGTTGTGTCCAAGGCCGGAGATGGTCAGAGACAGGCCAACAGAAGTCTATGGGGCACTAAAGCACAGACACAGTGTTATTGTGCCCCTTCCCCTGACCTAACCTAAGACCCCCCCCCCCCCCAACATACTCACTTCCGAAACAGCCGTTCCTGTGCTTGTCTACATCCAGAGCCCCAAGTCTCACTGTCCTGGCCACGTCTGCCCATTAGTGCCCCATAGACTTCCATAGGGTTTTGTCCAAGGCCGCAGATGGTCAGAGACGGTCCCATGGAAGTCTATAGGGCACTTATGTGCAGAGGCGGTATTTTATCCTTTGTGCCCCTTTCGTTGACCTAACCTAACCCCCACCCCCATACTCACCTCCACAGCAGCCATTCCTGTGCTTGTTTGCATCCATTGCTGCTTCTTTCTTTGTCCTGGCCGCGGCTGCCCATTAGTACCCCATAGAATTCTATAGGGTTGTGTCCAAGGCCGGAGATGGTCAGAGACAGGCCAACAGAAGTCTATGGGGCACTAAAGCACAGACACAGTGTTATTGTGCCCCTTCCCCTGACCTAACCTAAGACCCCCCCCCCCCAACATACTCACCTCCGAAACAGCCGTTCCTGTGCTTGTCTACATCCAGAGCCCCAAGTCTCACTGTCCTGGCTGAGTCTGCCCATCAGTGCCCCATAGATTTCTATAGGGTTGTGTCCAAGGCCAGAGATGGTCAGAGACAGGCCAACAGAAGTCTATGGGGCACTAAAGCACAGACACAGTGTTATATCCTATGTTCCCCCTCCCCTGACATAACCTAAGACCCCCCCCCCCCCCAAAACATACTCACATCTGCAACAGCCATTCCTGTGCTTGTCTACATCCAGAGCCCCAAGTCTCACTGTCCTGGCCGCGTCTGCCCATCAGTGCCCCATAGACTTCTATAGGGTTTTGTCCAAGGCCGCAGATGGTCAGAGACGGTCCCATGGAAGTCTATAGGGCACTTATGTGCAGAGGCGGTATTTTATCCTTTGTGCCCCTTTCGTTGACCTAACCTAACCCCCACCCCCATACTCACCTCCACAGCAGCCATTCCTGTGCTTGTTTGCATCCATTGCTGCTTCTTTCTTTGTCCTGGCCGCGTCTGCCCATTAGTACCCCATAGAATTCTATAGGGTTGTGTCCAAAGCAGAGATGGGCCAATAGATGTCAATGGGGCACTTATGTGCGGACACAGTGTTCTAGCCTTTGTGCCCCTTCCCCTGACCTAACCCCCCCATACTTGCAGCAGTGGCTTCTATTCTTGTTTACATTAATCACAGCAGGTCTCACTGTCCTGGCCGTGTCTGCCCATTAGTGCCCCATAGACTTCTATAGGGTTGTGTCCAAGGCCAGAGATGGTCAGAGACAGGCCAATAGAAGTCTATGGGGCACTAATGCGCAGACACAGTGTTATATCCATTGTGCCCCTTCCCCTGACCTAACCTAAGACCCCCCCCAACATACTCACCTCCGCAATAGCCATTCCTGTGCTTGTCTACATCCAGAGCCCCAAGTCTCACCATCCTGGCCGCGTCTGCCCATAAGTGCCCCATAGACTTCTATAGGGTTGTGTCCAAGATGGAGATGGTCAGAGACGGTCCCATGGAAGTCTATAGGGCATTTATGTGCAGAGGCGGTATTTTATCCTTTGTTCCCCTTCCGCTGACCTAACCTAACCCACCCCCATACTCACCTCCACAGCAGCCATTCCTGTGCTTGTTTACATTCAGCGCCGCAAGTCTCACTGTCCTGGCCGCGTCTGTCCCATAGAAGTATATTGAGCTGTGATGCACAAGGGCACTCAAGACAGTGAAGATTTCAGAGCCAGATGTTTTGTTTCAAATGGCACTTTATGCATTGACATACCTCCCTAAACCCAGTCTGTCCCAACCACATGGTCAACTGCACCATCCACAGGCAGCTTCACTCTTCAATAAGACACAGAAGTTGAATCCAACACAATTTTACTTCAGCTACAGTGCCTTGAAAAAGTATTCATACCCCTTGAAATTTTCCGCATTTTGTCATGTTACAACCAAAAACATGAATTTATTTTATTGGGATTTTATGTGATAGACCAACACAAAGTGGAACATTGTGGAGAAGATTAAAGCAGGGTTAGGTTGTAAGAAAATCTCCCAAGCTTTGAACATCTCACGGAGCTCTGTTCAATCCATCATCAGAAAATGGAAAGAGTATGGCACAACTGCAACCCTACCAAGACATGGCCGTCCACCTAAACTGACCGGCCGGGCAAGGAGAGCATTCATCAGAGAAGAGCCAAGAGGTCCATGGTAACTCTGGAGGAGCTGCAGAGATCCACAGCTCAGGTGGGAGAATCTGTCCACAGGACAACTATTAGTCGTGTTCTCCACAAATCTGCCCTTTATGGAAGAGTGACAAGAAGAAAGACATTGGTGAAAGAAAGTCATAAGAAGTCCTGTTTGTAGTTTGTGAGAAGCCATGTGGAGGACACAGCAAACATGTGGAAGAAGGTGCTCTGGTCAGATGAGACCAAAATTCAAAGTTTTGGCCTAAAAGTAAAACGCTATGTGTGGGGGGGAAACTAACACTGCACATCACCCTGAACACACCATCCCCAACTGTGAAACATGGTGGTGGCAGCATCATGTGGTGGGGATGCTTTTCTTCAGCAGGGACAGGGAAGCTGATCAGAGTTGATGGGAAGATGGATGGAGCCAAATACAGGACAATCTCAGAAGAAAACCTGTTAGAGTCTGCAAAAGACTTGAGACTGGGGCGGAGGTTCACCTTCCAGCAGGACAACAACCCGAAACATCCAGCCAGAGCTACAATGGAATGGTTTAGATCAAAGCATATTCATGTGTTAGAATGCTCCAGTCACAGTCCAGACCTAAATCACATTGAGAATCTGTGGCAAGACTTGAAAATTGCTGTTCACAGACGCTCTCCATCCAATCTGACAGAGCTTGAGATATTTTACAAAGAAGAATGGGCAGAAATGTCCTCTCTAGATGTGCAAAGTTGGTAGAGACATCCCCAAAAAGACTTGTAGTGAAAGGGGGTTCTACAAAGTATTGACTCCGGGGGGAACCATACAAATGCCCCCCCACACTTTTCATATATTTATTTGTATCATTTTCCTTCCACTTCACAATTATGTGACACTTTGTGTTGGTCCATCACATAAAATCCCAATAAAATACATTTATGTTTTTGGTTGTAACATGACAAAATGTGGGAAAACTCAAGGGGTATGAATACTTTTTCAAGGCACTGTAATTGCAGTACAGAGGATGTTTTCCAGTCTTTTAAAATGTAGGAAGACGATGACTTTCCAAAATCCCTTCTCTGCAAATAACTCACACACTCACTAAGGGAAAGAAGTGGGGAGGGTCTAGCTGGATTGAACTAACTAGTCTTAAACAGGAGGGGAGGAGGAAGATACCAAAATCACATAGTAAACAGTGGCCCAAACCCACCATTAGATGTCATCATCCACAGGCAGCTAAACTATACAATAAGACACAAAAGTTAAATCCAATGCAATTTTACTTTAGAACTAATTGCAGTACAGACTATGTCTTTCCAGTCTTTGAAGTGTAAGAAGACAATGACTTTCCCGAGCCCCGTCTCTGCAAAGAACCAACACTGACTGAGGGAACGTGTTAAAGAGATTTTTAACCCTTTCACCCCCCCATTTTATTTTTAAAACCCCTACCTACCTGGTGGTGAGTTCTGCTAAGTTTAGATACTCATCCACTCAGCGGATCCAACCGAGATCCTCTTCTTTTCTGGCAGTGCTTGGTCATGTTTTACTGTGATGTCATTGACAGGCAGCCGACACCCCTCCCGGTGATGGGACACTAGGACCACCCCCTCCTCGTTTCCTAAATGAAAGGCCTATACCTCCTGGGATATGTGATGTGCTTATCCCAGGAGGCCAAGGGGGTAGAGATACACCGATATATGGGGCAAAAATAGGGTTATCGGTGTTTTGCCAGTAGAAAAAAAAAGGGTGCCGATGATTATATTCATTTAAATTCATGATATTATTTAAAAAGTCAAACATAATACAATATACAGTATCTCACAAAAGTAAGTACACCCCTCAGTCACATTTTTGTAAATCTTTTCTTCTATCTTTTCATGTGACAACACTGAAGAAATGACACTTGTCTACAATGTAAAGTAGTGAGTGTACAGCTTGTATAACAGTGTAAATTTGCTGTCCCCTCAAAATAACTCAACACACTGCATCAAATTGGTCTGCATGGCTGTCATCCCAGAAGGAAGCCTCTTCTAAAGATGATGTACAAGAAAGTCCGCAAACAGTTTGCTGAAGACAAGCAGACTAAGGACATGGATTACTGGAACCATGTCCTGTGGTCTGATGAGACCAAGATAAACTTATTTGGTTCAGATGGTGACAAGCGTGTGTGGCGGCAACCAGGTGAGGAGGACAAAGACAAGTGTGTCTTGTCTACAGTCAAGCATGGTGGTGGGAGTGTCATGGTCTGGGGCTGCATGAGTGCTGCCGGCACTGGGGGGCTACAGATCATTGAGGGAACTATGAATGCCAACATGTACTGTGATATACTGAAGCAGAGCATGATCCCCTCCCTTCAGAGACTGGACCGCAGGGCAGTATTCCAACATGATAACCACCCCAAACACACCTCCAAGACCACCACTGCCTTGGTAAAGAAGCTGAGGGTAAAGGTGATGGACTGGCCAAGCATGTCTCCAGACCTAAACCCTATTGATCATCTGTAGGACATCCTCAAATGGAAGGTGGAGGAGCGCAAGGTCTCTAACATCCACCAGCTCCGTGATGTCATCATGGAGGAGGGGAAGAGGACTCCAGTGACAACCTGTGAAGCTCTGGTGACCTCCATGTCCAAGAGGGTTAAGGCTGGAAAATAATGGTGGCCACACAAAATATTGACACTTTGGGCCCAATTTGGACATTTTCACTTAGGGGTGTACTGACTTTTGTTGCCAGCGGTTTAGACATTAATGGCTGTGTGTTGAGTTATTTTGAGGGGACAGCAAATTTACACTGTTATACAAGCTGTACACTCACTACTTTACATTGTAGCAAAGTGTCATTTCTTCAGTGTTTCGACCCATGTGGTCTTCTTCAGGGGGGTTGGTTTGCTATAAAGAAGAAGACCACATGGGTCGAAACGCGTTGGGACATCATCACAACAAACCAATGATATGTGATGTTGTAATTTTGTGTTTGCATTTCTGTAATGTGGAATGTTTTTGTTATCCCCTAACCAGAGTCTACTTTTTTAACGGCAACATACCATTGACCTCTACGTGTTCCCAAATAAAATACTTTTATACAATTCCCTTTGAATTTGCTTGTATTGCTGCCTGAAAGCCCCCTGGGGGAACCTTCCCATATTACATGATTTGTTTTGGGGTGTGCAGCCTCTATACCTCTCCTATATGTGTCTTTCCCATGCTATAAAAATAATATAAATGAATGCAGATCTATATTAATACACCCTTAAAAATATATTTTTTTAAATACAGACAATGTAGGAAACTGGATTTAATCCGGCACCAAACTCTTGCAGTCCCTGTACAGCAGGGCTCAGGCTGGGGGAGAAAGAAGCAGCACAAGGAGTCAGATCTGTTGTGCTGAAGAGAGAGCAGAGTGGTGAAGAGATGAGCTCATCAGTCTGCTGCTTCTCCTCTCATTGTCCAATCACACGCTTTGGGAGGGACAAGACCGGTGTCACTAAACTGCAGAAGAGGAAGATCAGGTCTAGTTGCCTGCCATACAGGGCTGTGTGTTGTGTGGTAGAGCTGTGTAAATCCCAGGTCTGGATGGACAGGAACACAAATCCTTTGCCAGGTGTATATTGAGCGCTCTGTCCCGAAGAAGACCCATTTGTAGGCCATAATGGTCTGTGTTTAAGGAATTGGCTTCCTCTGCTGCACAGACCATGCTGGGACTTGTAGTTCCCCTACCACAAACTCCAGCCGAAAAAGAGAGACTGTAATTCAGAATAGAATGTGTTGGAAGGGTTTGGGTGGACCCTTAGCTCACCCTCATTGGTGTAGAGCACTCAGGGCGGGGCTCGGTACTCACACGTTGGTGGTGAAGACACCATAGATGAGGTCCTGCTCCTGGAGAAGGAAGGTGCTCTGCAGCTCGTTGTAGTAGAAGGGGATCTCTCCCGAGCGGGAGCAGTTCAGCCTCGCCTTCATGAACGTCGTCCAGGTGTCCTCCAGCAGAAAACGGCCCCCAAAGTCGTTCTTACAGACCCTCGCCACCCGCGAGTACACCGTCTTGCCGCAGTCGTGCTCCACCGCGTTCTCCCGGAAGAAGAAGTAGGTGAACAGGCCGATGTCGTAGGCGGCCACAAAATTGGGTTCTGAAAGAAACAGGCAGCGAGTTTAGGGGACCTTATTTTTTTTCCTCCTGCCACAAAAAAAACTTTCACTATTCCGGGTATTTCAGTCAAGGTCGGTCCTAACCCTCTCCTGCTTCCTGGCCTCTCTTTTTGGTCAATGAGGACCAGCTATTACATTGAAGGATCCAGAGTCACCTTCTCCAATTATTCTGGTGAACTTTGCCACCAGGACAGAAAGTGATGGAAATTCCAAAAATGTATACAGTTATCTAAACGTTTACAGTTGCCACCAAAACAGGAAGTGAGGGGGCATCTTCCGATGGGGACACCTGTTCCAGTGACAACCTTTACCCCAACATTTGTCAGAAGCTCAAGCTGTCAAAATGATAGTTGGTAGTTGCTGTGTAAATGCAAAAGCAGTAGAAGCTGCAGCTGTCACATAAATGGACTCTGACACAGTGTTTATAAACATAGTAAAGACAGGAGAAAGAGAGATACAAAGTAACATTGTTTATAAACATTGTTCAGACAGGAGATAGAGATACAAAGTAACATTGTTTATAAACATTGATCAGACAGTTGAGAGAGAGAGAGAGAGAGAGAGAGAGATACAAAGTAAGATTGTTTATAAACATTGATCAGACAGGAGAGAGATACAAAGTAACATTGTTTATAAACATTGACCAGACAGGAGATAGAGAGATACAAAGTAACATTGTTTATAAATATTTCTCAGATAGGAGTTAGAGAGATACAAAGTAACATTGTTTATAAACATTGATCAGACAGGAGATAGAGAGATACAAAGTAACATTGTTTATAAACATTGATCCGACAGGAGATAGAGAGATACAAAGTAACATTGTTTATAAACATTGATCCGACAGGAGATAGAGAGATACAAAGCACCTATTAATGACCAGGACTTTTTTCCGCTATTCAACACTGTGCTACTTTAACTGGCAATTGCGCGCAACACTGTACCCAAATGACATTTTTATATTTTTTCCACAGAACTAGAGCTTTCTTTTAGTGGGATTTGATCACCATTGGGGGTTTTTTAATTTTTTTATTATATAAATGAAAAAAGGGAAAAAATGTAGAAAAAAAAAAACCAAACAATATTTTTTTACCTTCTGTTATAAATCGTCTCCAATAAAATCAAATGTCTTCATAAATTTTGGCCAAAATGTATTCTGCTACATTTCTTTAATATAAGAAAATCCCAATAAGTGAATATTGATTATATTGATTGGTTTGTGTGAAAGTTGTAGAGTCTCCAAACTATATAAACTGGAATTTCCGCAGCTTTAGAGACTATACTAGTAATGGTGATGATCAGCGGTGTAGACCCCTTTCACACTGGGGCGGTGCGGGCGTTAGCGGTAAAGCGGTGCTAGTTTTTACCGGCGCTTTACCGCTGTTATGGCGGCGCTTTTCGACCGCTAGTGGGACGCTTTTACCCCCCGATAGCTGCTGAGAGAAGGGTTAATAGCGCCCGCTTTGCTGAGCTGTCGAAGCGCTTCGGCAGCGTTGCTCATTCATTTCAATGGGCAGGGGGGCGGTTTAGGAGCGCTGTATACGCCCCGCACCTCCAACGCCCCAAAGATGCTGCTTGCAGGACTTTTTCCCTGTCCTGCAAGCGCACCGCCCCGGTGTGAACGCACTTGGGCTTTTCACACTTGGGTGGCTTGAGAGGCGCTTTTCAGAAGTTATTTTTAGCGCTAAAACGCCTGAAAAGCACCGCAGTGTGAAAGGGGTCTTATAGTGGGACTGTGATAGTGTGGCGGACAATCTGGTGCTAACTGACGCTGGTAGGGAGTGACACTAACTGACACTGATGTTGCTAGTGATTATAATGTATTAGTGACACTAATGGGTGACAGAGGTGATCAGAAGGGCAATCAAGGGGTTAACTGTGTGCATAACAAAGTGTAAGTAGGTGTGCAGATTTTGCTCACAGGATGTGGCTGTGATTTGGCGCATTGCACCGCTCCCCCCTTTTTTTTTGTTTGTACAAACTTTATTCAAAGCGTACAAAACATACACTTCATTTACTGCAATGTCGGGGCGTCATGCTCCACTGCCTGAGATTGCAGAGCAATTTGGGTCGCTGCGCTGCGATAAAATGTCTGCAGCATGCCTGCTGGGACACACAGGAAACAATAATTTTCCATTTGTCCCTGCGGTGACAGGTGTTTTACCATGCGGTACCCCCTTGCGGTAGAACGTCTTGTCCCCGCACATAGTGTGAATTGGCCCCTTAAGGCTCAGAGTCCTTCCTGACCGTCCAATCAGAATCCGATCCTTGCCCCCCGGGTGACAGGTACTCTTTAATGAGCTCACCGTTCAGCCACTTGGAGTTGTACTGCGCGGTGCGGAGCGGAGGGACGCTCCCCAGGCTGCGGTAGATGGCCGGGTCCCGGCCGGAGAAGTCGATGACGGTGGCGGCGTACAGCTCGCCCCTGGATGTGATGACGGCGGTGGAATTGTGGCGAGGGTCGTACGGGCAACGCGCTACACCGTTTATCTTCTCAATGACTCGGCTGATGTTCCCCACCTGAAATAAAGCAGAAAACAGATTGTTGGACAATCCAAAGCTCATGAGGCTCCTCCTCGGCAACAACAGAGACCCCACCCTCACCCTAATGGGCAACAGTGGCGGCTGGTGCTCAAAATTTTTTTTTGGGGAGGGGGGCGCAAAGGAAATGAAAAATTCTGAAAAAAACAAAAACATCAATGGCAGCCACTGTGCCCATCATATGCAGCCAACTGTGCCCATCATATGCAGCCAACTGTGCCCATCATATGCAGCCAACTGTGCCCATCATATGCAGCCACTGTGCCCATCACATGCAGCCAACTGTGCCCATCATGTGCAGCCACTGTGCCCATCATATGCAGCCACTGTGCCCATCATATGCAGCCACTGTGTCCATCATATGCAGCCCACTGTGCCCATCATATGCAGCCCACTGTGCCCATCATATGCAGCCCACTGTGCCCATCATATGCAGCCCACTGTGCCCATCACAAGCAGCCAACTGTGCCCATCACATGCAGCCAACTGTGCCCATCACATGCAGCCAACTGTGCCCATCATATGCAGCCACTGTGCCCATCATATGCAGCCCACTGTGCCCATCATATGCAGCCCACTGTGCCCATCATATGCAGCCAACTGTGCCCATCATATGCAGCCAACTGTGCCCATCATATGCAGCCACTGTGCCCATCACATGCAGCCAACTGTGCCCATCATGTGCAGCCACTGTGCCCATCACAAGCAGCCAACTGTGCCTATCATATGCAGCCACTGTGCCCATCATATGCAGCCACTGTGCCCATCATATGCAGCCCACTGTGCCCATCATATGCAGCCCACTGTGCCCATCATATGCAGCCCACTGTGCCCATCATATGCAGCCACTGTGCCCATCATATGCAGCCACTGTGCCCATCATATGCAGCCAACTGTGCCCATCATATGCAGCCAACTGTGCCCATCATATGCAGCCAACTGTGCCCATCATATGCAGTCAACTGTGCCCATCATATGCAGCCAACAGTTCCCAAAATATGCAGCCACTGTGCACAGCAAACAGACTGAAACAAAAACATTCAATGGCAGCCACTGTGACATTAAATGCAGACAACTGTGCCCATCACATGTAGCCACTGTGCCAATCATATGCAGCCAACTGTGCCCATCATATGCAGCCAACTGTGCCCATCACATGCAGCCAACTGTGCCCATCATATGCAGCCAACTGTGCCCATCATATGCAGCCACTGTGCCCATCATATGCAGCCCACTGTGCCCATCATATGCAGCCAACTATGCCCCCCCCCCGCCCGATTGCCCGCCGTCTGCCCGGCACTTACCCCATCATGGTGGTGGGTAACCCAGCGGGTGACAGCGGCGAGCTGTGGGACGGGTAGTGTGGGTCAGACGATGGCCCCTGCGTCTCTTCTTCCTGTTCTGCTAGGCGGCCAATGGGATCGCCTCTGCCTTTAGCCAATCAGGTGATCGGTATTAGATCCGCGCCTCCTGATTAGCCGAGAGGCGGTTCAGTGTTATGCCGCGTACACACGGTCGGATTTTCGTCTACAAAAGTCCGACGGACGCCGACGGACAATCCGATGGTGGTGTGGGCTTCCCCGGACTTTCAGCGGACTTTTTCAGCCACAAAATCTGACGGACTTTGATTTGCTTTCAAATCTTTACGTCGTAACTCCCGCCGGACCCAGAAATCCGCTCGTCTGTATGCTAGTCCGACGGACAAAAAACCCACGCTAGGGCAGCTATTGGCTACTGGCTATCAACTTCCCTATTTTAGTCCGGTGTACGTCATCACGTACGAATCCGTTGGACTTTTGTGTGATCGTATGTAGGCAAGTCCGTTCATTAGAAAGTCCGCCGCAAGTCCGCCAAAAGTCCGTCGAAAGTCTGTCAGACAGGCTGTTGGACTTTTGTAGCCGAAAAGTCCGGCCGTGTGTATGCGGCATTAGAACAGTGAATATTCATTCGCTGTTCTAACACACCTGGGTGGACTGCGAGCGCAATGCTCAGCAATCGCAGTTCACCTTTTTTGAAGCCTATTAGAGCCTATGGCTCCAATCAGGTGCTTCAAAACCCCCCCCCCCGATCCCCCACCCCCTCCGCCGCTGGAATTCAGACGTCCGAAACGGGGCCAGATACCTGAATAGGGGGGGGCTACAGCAGCCATGGATAGATCTATCCATACTACACATAGGGGGTGGCTGGAGAGAGGGGGCGGCGCCCATGCGCCCTTAATGGACGCACCGCCGCTGCAAATCTGACCACACATGTTACAATCTTCTTTAGATTTACCAACAACCATATAGTGGAAGGACCGGCCTGACTGAATACACATTGACTGGATTGTTTAAATTCCCACACAGGATTAGTGAATCTAAAGGAGATTGTACAATCAGATTGTGATGGCCAAATTGACATTATCTACACATTTGCTGCACATTGCCTCAGTAATATTTTAGTAAGTTTTCTTCCTTTCATTGTTCTGTACATCATTGTGCACAGGCCCCACCCACCAGTGCCAGGACAAGGTACCAATCTGCCCCCGACGGTTGAAATCTCCCCCTCCCAGCATAAATCTTTGGTCCCCCCATCCCCCAAGTTTTCCAAGCACAAATCTCCCCCCCCCCCGCATCCCAAAATTCCCCTCCTAGCACAATTCTCCTCCCCCCTCCGCCATATCACCTCTTCCAACCTCATACCCCCAAATCCCCCCCCCCCCCCTCCTGGCACAAATCCACTTCCCCCATCTCTCCTCCCAACACTAATCCCCCCCCCTAAAAAAAAAATCTTCTCCTAGCACAAATACATCCCACCTAGTACAAATCCTCTTCCCTTGCGTGCCCCCCCCCCCCCCCAAAAAAAAGAAGTTCCCCTCCTAGCACAATTCTCCCCCCCCCCCTCCGACATATCACCTCTTCCAACCTCATACCCCCAAATCCCCCCTCCTGGCAAAAATCCACTTCCCCCATCTCTCCTCTTAACACCAATCCCCCCCCCCCCCCAAAAAAAAAAATCCTCTCCTAGCACAAATACATCCCAGCTAGTACAAATCCTCTTCCCTTGCACCCCCCCCCCCCCAAAAAAAAAATCCTCTCCTAGTACAAATGCCCCCCAATCACCCCAACAAGTACAAATCCCACCCCCCCCCCCAAAAAAAATGTCCCCTCCTAGCACAATCCTCCTCCCCCCCTCCGCCATATCACCTTTTCCAACCCCCAAACCCCCCAAATCCCCCCCTCCTAGCACAAAGCCTCTCCCCTCATTCCCCCTCCCAACACAAATCCCCAAAACACCACTACTAGCCTACGAACACAAATTTGCCCTCCTAGCACAAATACAGTACCCCCAATCATCTCTACAAGCACAAATTCCACCCCCCACTGCCCCCCACCAAAAAATGTCCCCTCCTAGCACAATTCTCCTCTGCCATATTACCTCTTCCAAGCCCAAACCCAGCCGAATCCCCCTCCTAGGACAAATCCTCTTCCCCCCTCCCAACACAAATTACCCTACAACACCACTACTAGCACACAAAACCACGTTTTCCCTCCTAGAACAATACTTACCCCCTGATGCCCCCCCCCCCAAATTCCCCCCCCCAATATCCTGGCATCCCCCCCCCCACCTCACATGATACCACAGGGCTCAGGGATGCCGCCTCTCCTGCTCCCCGCCCCGGCCCTGTCACCCACATTTTAAGGTTTTTAAGTTTACTCTGCTCAGATTTTACCTTCCCTGGTTCTTCTTTCCCCCCTTTATACAATTCTAAAAAAAAAAAAAAAATTCAGTTTTCATTGCATACTTTATTTTAGTCACAGTGATGTCATCACCGGGCCTCTGTACTTATCTATGCAATTCAGGCAGATCATGGCTAGTGGGCGGGGCCGGCAGGGGGGCTGTACATAGCTTCCTGAAAACATCACAGCACCCCCCCCCTCCCCACCTCAGTACCCCCTCTCAAGAACCCCCAGTACTCATGCAAGCAGTGGGAGGAGTTATCTCATAATGGGTGGGGTCTGGAGATGTGGGTGTTCCTAGGCCGGCAGCATTTGCATAAGCAACGCCCACATGTGACACTGAGCCTTCATTTTTTTAAAGGAATAAAATCCAGTAAATGAAAGGGGTGGGCCAGGGGGAGTCACACTGGGGGGGGAGGGGGGGGCCTCTATCTGACTTACTGTGGGGGTCCAGTACACTTTCCTATGATAGTAGACAGGGGGTCCTCGGGGTTCAAATAATGCAAATCTGGCACCTCCGATGGGATAAGTTTTTGCACCAATCACAGGAGGGGGAGGGATTGGATTTTAGGAGTACCGTTGCCAGGATTGCAAAAAGAAATGTATATATATATATTTGTATTATAGAAAGTGGCAGCGAGCTTCTGACTGTAACATAAAGATCCAATTTGTGAATGTTACATTGTATGTCATGTGCTCAGGAAATCAATGTATCCATTTGTAACAAAACTTCTTCATATTGTTATTAAACTTTTCCCGGAACCCCCCCCCCCTCCCGCAGAGCCCCCCCCCCCCGTTCTGTAAGCGAGCCGCCGCCCCTCTTGTGCCAGGAGAGCCGAGGAATGTGCGAATCGCTGCAATCTCGCTTCACGCTCTCTGGCTGGCGCCGACTCAAGAACGATCGCTCAGGTGGTGCAACGCCCTTAAAGTGACCCCGTACCGCCCAGAGCGGAGGGGGGGGGGCGCGGCTCCAGCAGGAAAATCTGCCAACTCTCCTCCCCGGGGCCACAAAGGGTTTAATATCCTTTTATATGGAAAGGCTCCCCCCCTCCCCCCCATGTGCGGTGACGATAGCGAATATTCTTATCGGTGATCTGTTTATGCTGCGTAGGGGGGGGGGGGGGGGGGGGGGCGATGAACGTTTAAATGGATGCAGCTGTTTTGTCAGAAATACGCAGAAGACGAGCGCAGACAGAGCTTTCCGTGTTCTCAACCAGAAGTTCCCAACCTCATTCCTCAAGTTCCCCCAACAGGCCATGTTTGCAGGTTTTCCTTCATCTTTCACAGGTGCTTTAAATCAGAGCCCGTGGCTTGGTATATTGGAGAGCTGTTATATCAAAGAGAAATTCCCAAAACATGGTCTGTTGGGGGTACTTGAGGGCCGAGGCTGAGAACCACCAATCTGAGCGACTCGAGGACCTTCAAGAGAGGCGAGAAATGTTCCTGCAAAGTCCCCGATCACCCCCCCTCATCGCTCGCCCCGACCTCATCCAACATCATATCAAAGGCAAAGTCCCCGATCACCTCCCCTCATCGCTCGCCCCGACCTCATCCCACATCAAATCAAAGGCAAAGTCCCCGATCACCTCCCCTCATTGCCCGCCCTGACCTCATCCAACATCATATCAAAGGCAAAGTCCCGGATCACCTCCCCTCATCGCTCGCCCCGACCTCATCCGACATCAAATCAAAGGCAAAGTCCCCGATCACCTCCCCTCATCGCTCGCCCCGACCTCCTCCGACATCAAATCAAAGGCAAAGTCCCCGATCACCCCCCCTCATCGCTCACCCCGACCTCCTCCGACATCAAATCGAAGGCAAAGTCCCCAATCACCTCCCCTCATCGCCCGCCCCGACCTCATCCCACATCAAATCAAAGGCAAAGTCCCCGATCACCTCCCCTCATCGCCCGCCCCGACCTCCTCCAACATCAAATCAAAGGCAAAGTCCTCGATCACCTCCCCTCATCGCCCACCCCGACCTCATCCGACATCATATCAAAGGCAAAGTCCCCGATCACCTCCCCTCATCGCTCGCCCCGACCTCATCCAACATCATATCAAAGGCAAAGTCCCCGATCACCTCCCCTCATCGCCCGCCCCGACCTCCTCCAACATCAAATCAAAGGCAAAGTCCCCGATCACCTCCCCTCATCGCTCGCCCCGACCTCCTCTGACATCAAATCAAAGGCAAAGTCCCCGATCACCTCCCCTCATCGCTCGCCCCGACCTCCTCCAACATCAAACCAAAGGCAAAGTCCCCAATCACCTCCCCTCATCGCCCGCCCCGACCTCATCCCACATCAAATCAAAGGCAAAGTCCCCGATCACCTCCCCTCATCGCCCGCCCCGACCTCATCCCACATCAAATCAAAGGCAAAGTCCCCGATCACCTCCCCTCATCGCCCGCCCCGACCTCCTCCAACATCAAATCAAAGGCAAAGTCCCCGATCACCCTCCCTCATCGCCCGCCCCGACCTCCTCCAACATCAAATCAAAGGCAAAGTCCCCGATCACCTCCCCTCATCGCCCGCCCCGACCTCATCCCACATCAAATCAAAGGCAAAGTCCCCGATCACCTCCCCTCATCGCCCGCCCCGACCTCCTCCAACATCAAATCAAAGGCAAAGTCCCCGATCACCCTCCCTCATCGCCCGCCCCGACCTCCTCCAACATCAAATCAAAGGCAAAGTCCCCGATCACCCTCCCTCATCGCCCGCCCCGACCTCCTCCAACATCAAATCAAAGGCAAAGTCCCCGATCACCTCCCCTCATCGCTCGCCCCGACCTCATCCAACATCATATCAAAGGCAAAGTCCCCGATCACCTCCCCTCATCGCCCGCCCCGACCTCCTCCAACATCAAATCAAAGGCAAAGTCCCCGATCACCTCCCCTCATCGCCCGCCCCGACCTCATCCCACATCAAATCAAAGGCAAAGTCCCCGATCACCTCCCCTCATCGCCCGCCCCGACCTCCTCCAACATCAAATCAAAGGCAAAGTCCCCGATCACCCTCCCTCATCGCCCGCCCCGACCTCCTCCAACATCAAATCAAAGGCAAAGTCCCCGATCACCTCCCCTCATCGCTCGCCCCGACCTCCTCTGACATCAAATCAAAGGCAAAGTCCCCGATCACCTCCCCTCATCGCTCGCCCCGACCTCCTCCAACATCAAACCAAAGGCAAAGTCCCCAATCACCTCCCCTCATCGCCCGCCCCGACCTCCTCCAACATCATATCAAAGGCAAAGTCCCCGATCACCTCCCCTCATCGCTCGCCCCGACCTCATCCAACATCAAATCAAAGGCAAAGTCCCCGATCACCTCCCCTCATCGCCTGCCCCGACCTCCTCTGATATCAAATCAAAGGCAAAGTCCCCGATCACCTCCCCTCATCGCCCGCCCGGACCTCATCCAACATCATATCAAAGGCAAAGTCCCCGATCACCTCCCCTCATCGCTCGCCCCGACCTCATCCGACATCAAACCAAAGGCAAAGTCCCCGATCACCTCCCCTCATCGCTCGCCCCGACCTCATCCGACATCAAACCAAAGGCAAAGTCCCCGATCACCTCCCCTCATCGCCCGCCCCGACCTCCTCCAACATCATATCAAAGGCAAAGTCCCCGATCACCTCCCCTCATCGCCCGCCCCGACCTCATCCAACATCATATCAAAGGCAAAGTCCCCGATCACCCCCACTTATCACCCGCCCCGACTCCCCCCCCCCCCCCGATATCATAGCAAAGGTAAAGTCCCCACTCACCTCCGCTCGTCATTCCCCCCCCCGACCTCCTCCTCTCTCTGACATCATATCAGAGGCAAAGTCCCCCCATCATCTTCACTCATTGCCCACCCCGACCTCCTTCTGACATCATATCAAATCCGGGAACTCAGCACAGGGATGGAGGGAACCCCTCATAATGGGCACAGCAGGTGTACAGACCCGGGAACTCAGCACAGGGATGGTGGGAACCCCTCATAATGGGCACAGCGGGTGTACAGACCCGGGAACTCAGCACAGGGATGGTGAGAACCCCTCATAATGGGCACAGCGGGTGTACAGACCCAGGAACTCAGCACAGGGATGGTGGGAACCCCTCATAGTGGGCACAGCGGGTGTACAGACCTGGGAACTCAGCACAGGGATGGTGGGAACCCCTCATAATGGGCACAGCGGGTGTACAGACCCGGGAACTCAGCACAGGGATGGTGGGAACCCCTCATAATACTATACTTTGGTGACTCCATTATAGGACAATGTATGGGGAGTATAACAAAAGCCTTCCTCCTTCCCGTCATGGCGCGGACACATCACATGGGGATTACCTGGCGACTCGTGCACACCGGTGAGAAGGCGTTGGTCCCGCAGGTGAACACTCTCTTCCCCGTCACTATCAGGACTCGGACGTAGTTCTGACATTCCTCCTGGAACAAGAAGACAGAGAAACACCACAAATCATTCTCAGAAAGTCGATGTTACCAGCGGATGGCGCTCACATTCCACATCACTCTGCAGGAATATCTTCTACATTGAGGAGACAGGTCCTCTTTATTAGTGTTCATGAGCCTTGTGAAGGTTTTCTCTGATTGATATTTACATCGCCTGACCCTCCCATCCCCCCTAATGTTTGTCTGTGAACCCCGAATCATAAGCAGGTGTTGTGCCCCCAGGAGCTGGAAATGTGTGCCCCCCCCCCCCCCATAGACCCCTCCCCTCCATACACCCTCCAGCCCCCCCCCCTCCATACACCCTCCAGCCCCCCCCTCCATAGATCCTCCAGCCCCCCCCCTCCATAGATCCTCCAGCCCCCCCCCCCCTCCATACACCCTCCAGCCCCCCCCCTCCATAGATCCTCCAGCCCCCCCCTCCATACACCCTCCAGCCCCCCCCCTCCATACACCCTCCAGCCCCCCCCCCTCCATACACCCTCCAGCCCCCCCCTCCATAGACCCCCCCAGCCCCCCCTTCATATTCACTAACCCGGCATGATTTACATTTCTCCATTGAAGTGTCAGAACACACAGACTGCCCTGTAATCTCTCTGCCAGGAACCAGACGAGTTTACTGCATGTGTGCTCCATATATGGGGATAAAAGGAGTGCAGGGCCCCGGGGCCCGACTATGATAAAAGCTTTATTTATAGGAAACCTAAACACTCCAACCAGATAAGAGCAACACCATTATATTATACAGGAGTGACATCACAGCTCTTCAGATATAAGATATATTATACAGGAGTGACATCACCGCTCTCCAGATATAAGATATATTATACAGGAGTGACATCACCACTCTCCAGATATAAGATATATTATACAGGAGTGACATCACCGCTCTCCAGATATAAGATATATTATACAGGAGTGACATCACCGCTCTCCAGATATAAGATATCTCTTGAACAGTGTAAATATGTCATCAATCTGCTGCAGGCATGAAGAAGCATTTCCTTAGTCTCCCCTCCCCAGTAATTAGACTGCAACATTGTAACTCTGTAGCAAGTCGGAAGGATGAGAGGAGCTAATCTGCGTTAGACATTTGAGAACACCAGCAAGTAGCTGGTAAAAATGTGTGATGCCTGAAGAAAGATGGCGCTGTCCTTCTGGAGAGAAAAGCAGATGAAGGCATTGTCAGGGGGAGTCCTGTGACCTCTACAGTGCCTTGAAAAAGTATTCATACCCCTTGACATTTCTCGCATTTTCTCATGTTACAACCAAAAATGTAAATGTATTTTATTGGGATTTTATGTGATAGACCAACACAAAGTGTCACATAATTGTGAAGTGGAAGGAAAATGATAAATGATACAAATAAATATGTGAAAAGTGTGGGGGGGCATTTGTATTCAGCCCCCTTTACTCTGATACCCCTAACTAAGATCTAGTGGAACCAATTGCCTTCAGAAGTCACCTAATTAGTAAATAGAGTCCACCTGTGTGTAATGTCATCTCAGTATAAATACAGCTGTTCTCTGAAGCCCTCAGAGGTTTGTTAGAGAACCTTAGTGAACAAACAGCATCATGAAGGCCAAGGAACACACCAGACAGGTCAGGGATAAAGTTGTGGAGAAGTATAAAGCAGGGTTAGGTTATAAAAACATCTCCCAAGCTTTGAACATCTCACAGAGCTCTGTTCAATCCATCATCAGAAAATGGAAAGAGTATGGCACAACTGCAAACCTACCAAGACATGGCCGTCCACCTAAACTGACCGGCCGGGCAAGGAGAACATTCATCAGAGAAGAGCCAAGAGGTCCATGGTAACTCTGGAGGAGCTGCAGAGATCCACAGCTCAGGTGGGAGAATCTGTCCACAGGACAACTATTAGTCGTGTTCTCCACAAATCTGCCCTTTATGGAAGAGTGACAAGAAGAAAGACATTGGTGAAAGAAAGTCATAAGAAGTCCTGTTTGTAGTTTGTGAGAAGCCATGTGGAGGACACAGCAAACATGTGGAAGAAGGTGATCTGGTCAGAGGAGACCAAAATTAAATGTTTTGCCTAAAAGTAAAACACTATGTGTGGCAGAAAACTAACACTGCACATCACCCTGAACACACCATCCCCACTGTGAAACATGGTGGTGGCAGCATCATGTGGTGGGAATGCTTTTCTTCAGCAGGGACAGGGAAGCTGGTCAGAGTTGATGAGAAGATGGATGGAGACAAATACAGGACAATCTTAGAAGAAAACCTGTTAGAGTCTACAAAAGACTTGAGACTGGGGCGGAGGTTCACCTTCCAGCAGGACAACGACCCGAAACATCCAGCCAGAGCTACAATGGAATGGTTTACATCAAAGCATATTCATGTGTTAGAATGGCCCAGTCACAGTCCAGACCTAAATCACATTGAGAATCTGTGGCAAGACTTGAAAATTGCTGTTCACAGACGCTCTCCATCCAATCTGACAGAGCTTGAGATATTTTACAAAGAAGAAGAATGGGCAAAAATGTCCCTCTCTAGATGTGCAAAGCTGGTAGAGACATCCCCAAAAAGACTTGTAGAGAAAGGGGGTTCTACAAAGTATTGACTCCGGGGGGCGCTATACAAATGCCCCCCCCCCCCCATACTTTTCACAGATTTATTTGTATCATTTATCATTTTCCTTCCACTTCACAATTATGTGTCACTTTGTGTTGGTCTATCACATAAAATCCCAATAAAATACAATTACGTTTTTGGTTGTAACATGACAAAATGTGGGGAATTTCAAGGGGTATGAATACTTTTTCGAAGCACTGTAGAGATCACAGGACCCCCCCCCCCCCGACAATGAGTTCATCTGCTTTTCTTCCCCAGAAGGACAGCGCCATCTTTCTTCGGGCATCACACAGGGGTCACCCGCTAATGTGGAAAATTTCAAGGGGTATGAATACTTTTTCAAGGCACTGTATATAGCTGGAAGTGTTGCACATTAATCCGGATGCTGCTCCTCCCAATGCGTTATACAGACGCAGGGACAGGTAATATCATGTTAAACCAAAAAAGAAAGCGCCTCTTAAGTATAGCGGATTTATTAGTGTGTTAAAAGCATAGTATACACTCACATTAAGGTAGATGATGTACTGCTTCCATAAAGAACTGGTCCCGGTGTCTCTCGATGGTGACTGGTGATCAAACGGGAGCCTAGATGGACGCCGTGCGGTGGCCGCGGACCTCCGCTTCGCGCATGCTCTGAAACGCGTAGTGGTTCCCAGTTAGTCTGAACTGTCCCAGTGACGTCATCTCCCATGTGATCCGCTGGAACGCGGAAGTGACTTTTCCACTACACCGCTTGTACAGCCGGTGCCTCCGAGCGGAGGTCCGCGGCCACCGCACGGCGTCCATCTAGGCTCCCGTTTGATCACCAGTCACCATCGAGAGACACCGGGACCAGTTCTTTATGGAAGCAGTACATCATCTACCTTAATGTGAGTGTATACTATGCTTTTAACACACTAATAAATCCGCTATACTTAAGAGGCGCTTTCTTTTTTGGTTTTTTATGTTCATATGGAGACTGACTTCACTCAACAGGAAGCTGCCCTTGGTATCTTGGAGAAATAGATTTCCCGGATTCCTAGATTTTCATTGATCCTAGGATCACAGATCTCTTTCTGGCATCATCTATTGACTTTTTTTCCCATTTATTTTGGCTGTATTTCCATGGACTTTGGCGCGATTACATTATTTGTTTTACTCTAGGTAATATCATGTTAGGTGACAATAGATAATAATGGGGGACATTTGGCTGATTATTGTATTGCTGGCGCTAAGTGATGATTGGACAGTATTAATATTAGTGAAGCGCCACGAAGACGCCACCGGCTCGCCGCGCACGGACAGACGTTCGCTCTTATCACGACGAGTCCCCTATGTATTCCTTAATGTGTCTGTTCCCTACGAGGGTTAAAGCGTCAACTCCATTAAGAAAACAGCAATTCCCATCGACCTTTCTAACAATCCGCCATCGGCGCCTCCCGCGACCCCGGAGTAAAAATACGCGTCTTATTGTCCCGTAGAAAAAAAAATAAAAACCCCTTCTCCCGCGCTGATTGTTCCCTTCCCTGTAATTTTGTTGTCAATTTGAAGAGTGTTATTACGCCGCGCTCACATTCCCCTCTTTAATTTCTTCCCGCGTTCTTGTTTGCTTTCGGCTTTCCGCACACGTTCGGAAATAGGATGAAATGACTAAGTATGGTGGGGGGGGGGGGGGGGGAGGGGGGCGCCTTCCACCGCCGATGAAAAGGCTGGAGGAAGCTATCATTATTATTAAGTGAAAACGGGCCCCGTGGCATTACAGCGTTTAACCCGCTACATTTATTCTTGCGGGGTGACTAATACGCGCAACGCACGGAATCCGAGAATGACGCAACGCTGAGAAGGCCGCGGCTCAGAGATAAAGACGGACGGCGCACTGGAAGGTGATATTAGTCACGGCCGTGTTCACCGCGAGAGGCGGAGAAATCTGACAAGCCGATGCAATTACCCGAGATCACGCCTATTATGGGGCGCCGGGGAATTACAATGTAACAATCGTAACAGATCGCTACATTGCGACTATCTTCATCTTATCCACTTCCCGACGGCAAGGCGTAAACATACGTTGCGGCTTTGAAGTGATTTTACCGGGGTTATAGATTAGGCCATCAGCCATAACCCGGGGATATTTGTTTTCAGCCAGCAATTCTCTTTTTCATAAAAGCAGTCCAAGCGGCTAATAAGCCTCTGGATCGCTTTCAGAAGCAGCAGGAAGAAGGGTCCTCCCCTCCCCCCACCCCCTTCCAGCACTCGCCAGTGTTTCTCTGGTTTATCGTTTTTACTGGTGCGCCCGGGAAATGATCCGATGGTTCGTGTGGTTGACCATAAAGGCCATTTCTGATAACCTCTATGATCTTGGAGGACCAGAGTGACGTCATGACGTTACTTCCCGGCTAGGGCAGAAGGAAAAATATGTTTTTGATCTTTTGCTTTTGAAGGTAGAGGAGAGATTTGGGGGTCTTGCCAGACCCCAGATTTCTCCATAAAGAGGACCTCTCATCCCTTATTTCTATTACAAGGGATGTTTACCTTCCTTGTAATAGGAATAAAAGTGATAAAAAAATGCAAAGTACAGTGTAAATAAAACAAAGAAAACCCCCCAATAAATTAAATAAGAGAAAAAAAATGAGAGCGCCCCCACCCCCCCGTGCTTGTGCGTAGAAGCGAATGCATACATACGTCACACACGCATATGTACACAGCGATCACACCACACAAAGCATAACATGTCAGGTATCTACATACTCGGCGTAACATCATATTTCATATTTTATAAAAAAAATGTGTTATGTACTGTGTTTTTTTGCATTCAAATTCAGTAAAGTGTATTTTTTTAAAAGAATTGCATTTGGAAAAACACTGGTGTCAATGATAGTGCCCCATCATTGGAGTCAGTGGGAGGAATAGTGCCCCATCATTGGTGTCAGTGGGAGGAATAGTGCCCCATCATTGGTGTCAGTGGGAGGAATAGTGTCCCATCATTGGTATCAGTGGGAGGAATAGTGCCCCATCATTGGTGTCAGTGGGAGGAATAGTGCCCCATCATTGGTGTCAGTGGGAGGAATAGTGCCCCATCACTGGTGTCAGTGGGAGGAATAGTGCTCCATCATTGGTGTCAGTGGGGGGAATAGTGCCCCATCATTGGAGTCAGTGGGATGAATAGTGCCCCATAATTGGTGTCAGTGGGGGGAATAATGCCCCATCATTGGTGTCAGTGGAAGGAATAGTGCCCCATCATTGGTGTCAGTGGGAGGAATAGTGCCCCATTATTGGTGTCAGTGGGAGGAATAGTGCCCCATCTTTGGTGTCAGTGGGAGGAATAGTGCCCCATCATTGGTGTCAGTGGGAGGAATAGTGCCCCATCTTTGGTGTCAGTGGGAGGAATAGTGCCCCATCATTGGTGTCAGTGGGAGGAATAGTGCCCCGTCATTGGAGTCAGTGGGATGAATAGTGCCCCATAATTGGTGTCAGTGGGGGGAATAATGCCCCATCATTGGTGTCAGTGGAAGGAATAGTGCCCCATCTTTGGTGTCAGTGGGGGGAATAATGCCCCATCATTGGTGTCAGTGGGGGGGGGGGGGGGATAGTGCCCCAAGGGGATAATAAAGGGTTGCCTCTGTCCCGCAGGCCCCAGTTTGAAGTCCAGATATTTAACCTAATAAGGTGAGCAGATGGAAATGTTTCGGTTTTGGGTCAGGATCAGATTTTCACCGTAAACATCGCCATTCGCATCTCTGCGGCAGTCGGGAGCGTCACCTGCAGATTATTTTTATCACTCTAAAGTGAGACTCATTCCTGAGTGCCGCACAATTATCTGCTTCACTGATGCCGAAACGTTGGTGAAGCAGAACAATTAATTACCGGCACGCCGGGCTGCGATCTTCCGTGCTCTTCTGCTCGCTCTCAGATAAGAAATATGGAGGCGGCTTACTAACCCGGCCGGGATGGAGGGAGAGCGGAGCCGCTTCGTTCTGTACATAGGGGGTCCTCCGCACCCAGCACAGCGATGGGCCAACCCAACCCTACAAGGTGCTCATACACAGTGCAGCCCACAGCAACCTCGGGGGAGGGGGGAGGGGAATCAGAGCAGCAGCTTCTCTTCCCACCTATGAAGGGTGATTGTTGGAGCATTTTTTTTTTTTTTTTTTTTTTAGGCACACGAGGAAATGTTTTTGCCCATCGCATGTTGCAACGCGTTGGGAAGCTGGAACAAAACGCTGCAACAAAATCCGCCATAAACTAGATCCGGGGTTGGCAGCTTTAAAGTAATGGAGATCTTCCTGAACAATATGGGAGAAGTCAGAGATCCCCGGGCACCGTGCCGCCTCCTCACACCCGATTTAAACCTCGAATTGCCGCACTACCGCGTTGCAATCGCATGCATTACCCGCCAATCATGTTGCCTCCTCACCACCTGTCAAACACGCCCGGATCGCTTTTCAGAGGAGCAGCAGTGCCTCCTGCATTTTTTAATGTGCCCTCGGCAGTGGCACCCTTAGGGCTCATTCACACGTAAAGTTAGGGGGGGGGCTGTAAAACCCTACGGTTGAATTGCGTTTTTTCCACCCCCAATCCCTCCCCGCCCCCCCCCCCCTTCAGCTGCTAAGGCAGTAGCCAAGGTGTACAGCAGGAATAAAGCCCCCATGTCACATTTGGTGGGTGCCATCGCCTGCCAGTCGCAGCTAATTCAAGTAAATGGGGCCACGCAGCAAGTCCCCCGCAACTGCCAGGTCCAAGGGGTTAAAGTAGATGATGAGAAAGCAACACAGAGCTGCCTGCTTTATCTGCGACTTTCCTGCAGGTTAGCTGCGCTTTGCCATAGACTTCTATTATATCCTGCAGGTGTGGTGTGCTTTCAGAAGGTGCACCAAAACAGCAATAGAAATCTATGACCAAGTGCAGCAAATCCGTACACGGCACTGCCCCCGCGGTGTGGGTAAGCCGCAGCACATCAGTGTGAAAGCAGCCCTGTACTATAATGCCCGGTGTATTGCTTCACACTGAGCTGAAGATCTCTTCTTTCCTGCTGCTGGCACCACTCAGGAGACCACTAGCCAGGATAAGAGATGGCATGCAGCCAGTGGCGGCCCATAGACGGCGCATGGGCGCAATGAGTCCGGCCCCCTGATCTACACATCAGTGGCGCTATACTTTGGATTGCAATGCAGTGGGGGTGTTTTTTTTTTTGAAGCACCTGCTTAAAGCCAGAGGTTCTAATAGGCTTCAAAAAAAGGGTGGCAATAGTTGTGTGACGATAGCCAATGAATTTTCTCTGTTTTCACACTAAAGTTATTTCCTGCCAACCAGGAGGCAGGTCTTAGACCTGTTTCCCGATTGGCCAAAGCATCAGGCGATCCTATTGGATGCCTAGCACTTAGGCAGAAGAGAGAGGAGACACACGGCGGAGGAAGCCACTGGTGGAGCGGGCACCGGAGCCGCTGCCTGCACCACGCCATCCGCAAGGACCGTGCTGGAGGACACCACAGCTCGCCATATAGTTCGGGTAAGTGGCGGACCGCCGACTGCCCCCGGGGTTGGAGGGTGGGGGTGTATTGGCGGTTTGGTAGGATGGTAGTGCCGCCCTGCCGGCCGCCCGAGGGGGGGTTGTTTGCCGCCCCCCCCAAAGAAAAAACCCACCAGCCGCCACTGAGTGCAGGTGGTATCACTCCGCATGGTACAGGAGCCGGCACTACAGAGGAGGCATCTGATGACGCTCCCGCTCCCTACTACACCTCCAACTGCATTGCACTCTGTGTGGGGTGGCGGGTCAGCAAGCCCGGACCGCGATTTACCAGTCACCTCTCCGCCACCTATTGGTTGCTGACCCCCGAACTAGATGGACTTGTGTCTTATTTCAACCTGTAACTATGTACCTGAGCAACAATGTAACTATGTAACAGGGTAACAATGTAACAGTGTTACTACAGAAATGTTTAACTATATAACAGTGTAACTATGCAATTGTATAACATTGTAGCAGTGCAACTATGTAGCAGGGTAACCAGTGGCAGCCCGTCATGCAGGGCGCACGGGGAGTCTGGCCCCCTAATCTACATGCAGGGCACCGGACGCATGGCTTCCAATGGGTTTTTTTTTTTTTCTGGAAGCACATGATCAGAGCCTGAGGCTCTCATAGGCTTTAAAAAAGGGTGGGCTCAGGGCTCAGAGCACTGCGCCCCGAGCCCACCCAGTTGTGTGACAATTGTGAATAAATATTCCCTATTATCACACTGATTCTCCTCCCGGCCAATCAGGAAGCAGGTGACCTGGCCGACTGGGTGGCTAGGGGTGCATTGTTTGCCACCCCCAACTCCCCCCACCCGGAAAGTATACCATCAGCAGCCACTGAGTGTAACTATGTAACAATGTAAATATGAAACAGCGTAACAATGTAATTGTATAACTTTGTAACAATGTATCAGTGTTGTACTCTGGGCACACGCAGGGCACTGGTGTAAACTGCCACCCCTAATAAGAAGTCTCTTGATTTAGCATTGGGTCTGCACTGAGTAACGCAGCTCAACGCATTCGGTGTGAAAAGGCCAAAAACTGGAGAGTCTTGGTGTGAATCAGGGGGCCTTCTCTGCACCCCAAGGTCACCAATGGGTTAAAGTTGCATTGTGCGGACTTCTCTGACTTGAGCACAGCTGCGGCATTTGCTGGAGAGCGTTTGCAGCACAACGCTGTCACTCATTGCCCGGCTGGCTCGGTAGCCGTCATTTTGTTGCTCTGAGCAGATTAGCGAGGGAGTATTAATGGATTTCCGACAGCTGATAGTTCTCTACCCCCCTCCCCCCCCCCCCCCGGTCCCCCAGGTGACAGCAGAGGTGATGTATTATGCGGAGTCCCACCTAAATCCGCCGCAGCATCTCGCCCGGCTCAGCGGGGACCTCTCACCACAGCAACACGATTATTAAAGTGTTTTATGCAACAGTTGCTCTTGTCTGCAATTAAATCTCCAAACAGCTCTATGGCTGCCGGCCAGGAACTGGAAAAAGAAAAAAAAAAAGGCTGATCCAAAGCCGCGGCGGAACAATATAACCGGAACTTCACCGGGCGAAACGTGTCTGAAATGATAGATCTCTGGTTGGTGGACTCCCCCCCCCCCCCCCCTCCCCCGGCTTCGCAGGGAAGCATCTGATAACAGCCGCCGAGGGGACGCAAATTGCCGCTTCTATGAACGTTCCAAAACTGCCTATTAAACGCTCAGCTGCTGCAAACGCTGAAAAGCGAACGCGACGCCCACCGCGCAACGCCCGGGCAGCTTGCAGAATCAGAGATTAACAACTCCCTCCAAACAGGGAGATACCTGGGTGATGCGTTTATATCGGGGACACATTTTACCCACCCAAATACTTTTATTTATTTATTTTTAATTATTATTACTTAAGGTACTTGTATAACGCCGTCAATTTACACAGCGCTTTACAGATACATTGTACATTCACATCAGTCCCTACCCTCAAGGAGCTTACAATCTAAGGTCCCTAACTCACATTCATATACCAGCATGTCTTTGGAGTGTGGGAGGAAACCGGAGTACCCGGAGGAAACCCACACAGGCACAGGGAGAACATGCAAAATCCAGGAAGGTAGTGCCGTGGTCCGGGATTCGAACCAGCGACCCTTTTTACTGCTATACTGGAAAAAATCTCTACAGGTTACGAGTTACAGAGGAGATCTGGTGCTAGAATTATTGCTCTCGCTCTTACGATTGCGGCGATACCAAACATGTGTGGTTTGAACAGTGTTTTCATGGGTGCGACATACACATGTGTTCGCTTCTGCGCGCGAGCACATAAACTGTCCCCTCTATTGGCCATGACCCCATGACAGCCACGCCCGCTACAGGCGTAGGCGACTATAGCCGTTTACATCGCATCCTCATTGGCTGATGTTTAACTACTTCCATTCCGGCCCTTTTCTGGCACTTTTTGTTCACATATAACAATCGGTACTTGGGCCGCCAAACATTATATATATATATATATATATATATATATATATATATATATTTATTTTAAAGCAGAGGCCCTAGAGAATCAATAGGTTGGTTTTGCAATTTTGTATGTCACACGGTATTTTTGCAGCCATTTTTTTTTAAACGCAATTTTAATGCAAATAAAAAAAAACACAATACAAAACTCAATTTGTTGGTAAAATATAAAAAGATGATGTTACGCCAAGTAAATAGATACCCAACATGTCACGATTTAAAATTGCACACGGCGACACATTACGTAAAATTTTACTATCCATAGGCGGCGCTTTAAACGTGTCTTTACAGGTGACCGCTTTATATCTACAGAGGGGGTCTGGTAATAGAATTACTGCCTATGGTCTGACGTTCGCGGCGATACCTCAAACGCGTGGGATGATCGCTGTTTGCGTGCGTGCAGGACCAAAGCGCACAGTCGCCTTTGCGTGAATGCCCCCTTGATGACCAGGCTATTTTTTGCGATACGGCACTGCGTCGCTTTAACTGACAATTGCGTAAATGTTACGATCGCTGTTTGCATGCGTGCAGGACCAAAGCGCACAGTCGCCTTTGCGTGAATGCCCCCTTGATGACCAGGCCATTTTTTGTGATACAGCACTGCATCGCTTTAACTGACAATTGCGTAAATGTTTTGCCAAGTAAACAGATACCCAACATGACACGCTTTAAAATTGCGCAAAGCGACAAATTACGTAATTTTTACTATCCATAGGTGACGCTTTAAACGTGTCTTTACAGGTGACCACTTTATATCTACAGAGGGGGTCTGGTAATAGAATTACTGGCTATGGTCTGACGTTCGCGGCGATACTTCAAACGTGTGGGACGATCGCTGTTTGCGTGCGTGCAGGACCAAAGCGCACGGTCGCCTTTGCGTGAATGCCCCCTTAATGACGAGGCCATTTTTTGCGATACGGCACTGCATCACTTTAACTGACAATTGCGCGGTCGTGCGACGCTGTACCCAAACAAAATTGACGTCCTTTTTTCCCCACAAATAGAGCTTTCTTTTGGTGGTATTTGATCACCTCTGCGGTTTTTATGTTTATAAGGTTCATCAGAAACTAAAAAAATTAAAGAGACAGTGTAAAAATAAAAAAAAAAGTAAAATAAAATAAATAATAAAAATGAAAAACATTTTTTTAAAGCGCCCCTGTCCCCCCGTCCTTGCACGCAAAGGTGACGGCATACGTAGGTTGCGCAGGCATATGTAAACAGTATTCGGGAGGTATTGCAGCGATTAAACGTGTGCAATTCGTTTTGTTACGAATTTGTTTAATGAATTTCGACAATTTCATTAATTCGGAAATACCCGAATTAACGAAAGCCCATTTAACAAATTTTTCTGAAAATTCGTAAATTGGAAAATTCGTAAAATCGGAATTCGAAGATCCGAAAATTTGAAAATCTGAAATAACTAATAATAACTTAACTATTAAAATTATAGGTATTGGAATTTCCTTTAAAATTTGGCTGTTAGTGAACGTAACGAATACGAATTTATCCGAAGTTATGAATTATCCGAAATAACGAATGCCACATCTAAACGAATGGAACGGAACTAATAATAATAAAAACTTTTTATGAATATTATTTATTATTAATTTGTTCCGTTCCATTTGTTTACATGCAGCATTCCTTATTTCGGATAATTGGTAACTTCGGATCAATTTTTATTTGATATGTTCACTAACAGCCAAACTTCTGGAATTTCCAATATCTATAATTTAATAGTTCATTATTATTAGTTAGTTATTCTTTCTAATTTTCGGATTTTCGAATTTTCAAATCTACGAATTTCCGAAATTAAAATTTACGAATTTTCAAATTAGTTAGTTAATTTTCAAATTTATGCATTAGCTAATTTTTGAACTGCGATCACAACCAATGACCCGAAAAATGAAAAAAACAAAAAAAAACAAAAAAAACAACGAATGATGGAAACAAAAACAAACACATTTTTCGGCAGTGCACGTCTAGGAGCGATCATTATAGCGAGAGCAATAATTCAATAATTCTAGCGCTAGACTTCCTGTGTAACTCTAAACTAGTTACCCTTCCAAGGCTTATAAATAGTTGCCTATGGAATAAGTACCGCAGTTTTAAAGTATGACATGTTAGGTATCCATTTACTCTGCGTAATATCATCTTTTATATTTTACCAAACAATTGGGTATTCTATTGTGTTTTTGTGCATTAAAAATCACTAAAGTGGATTTTTTCCAAAAAAACTGCTTTGAAAAAGTCTGCGCAAATACTGTGTGACATTAAAAAAAAATGCAACACCCACCATTCTATTCTCTAGGGTCTCTGTCTAAAAAATATATACTGCTTGGGGGTCCTAAATAATTTTCTAGCACAAAATGCAGATTTTTACACTTATGTGGGAAGTGTCAGAATTGGCTTGGGAAGCACGTGGTTAAACATTACTCAGAGGGCTTGGCGTACTACAGACGCCAGCAACCGGACGCAGTGGATCACTGGAGTAGAACCTTGGAGAGGCGCTCTACATTTTCTAATGGGGGTCACAGCATTCTTATTGGGGCTACCATAAAATGTGCGTTCACTGGTGACCTGATCTTACCTCCGTCTTCCCTTTACTCTGACATGACCGGCGGGTATCTTCATCCGAACTCCACTCCGACGCCTGAAAGACAAAATTCAACGCACGTTACACTCCAGAGTCAAACACCATATCATAGTACATCGTCTCCTTTCACTGTGCACATGCTGGAAAAAACCCCCCACAAATTACTACATACAACAAGACCATTATGGCTGAAACGCGTTAACATCTGCTGTGTACTGTATATTCATCTTTTATGGAGTTACAATAAATTTGGACCTATTAAAGAGTATGTATGGAGTCGCGGATTGTCTTCTACCAATTAACAATTCTACATATACAGAGGCAAAAACATTCAGTAAAAAAAAATTCCAACCATTGCAGATAATTATCTGACGGTGTAGCTGTGTGAAGGATCAGATAGGAGGACCATGATCAGAGAGAGTACAGAGGACCATGATCAGGATCAGATAGGAGGACCATGATCAGAGAGAGTACAGAGGACCATGATCAGGATCAGATAGGAGGACCATGATCAGAGAGACTACAGAGGACCATGATCAGGATCAGATAGGATGACTATGATCTGGATCAGATAGGAGGACCATGATTAGAGAGAGTATAGAGGACCATGATCAGATAGGAGAACCATGATCAGGATCAGATAGGAGGACCATGATCAAAGAGTACAGAGGACCATGATCAGGATCAGACAGGAGGACCATAAACAGAGAGAGTACAGAGGACCATGATCAGGATCAGATAGGAGGACCATGATGAGGATCAGATAGGAGGACCACGATCAGAGAGAGTATAGAGGATCAGGATAAGATAGGAGGACCGTGATCTGAGAGAGTATAGAGGACCATGATCAGAGAGAGTACAGAGGTGCCCGGGGATGTATGTGCGATTTGAGAAGTGCAAAGAGAGATGGATGGAACATAATAGACAAGATTCTTGTTGTAGAAGAACCCAGATTACTGCCTGTTCAACGTTTATATGTTGGACCTTAACAGCAAAAGGAAAGAGTTAGGGACTTCTTCAGAAGTAACTCTCCTGAGGAAGTCCCTTGCAAGAACTGTGTAGGGCGGGGCTAGAGACTTCAAAGGGCGGGGCTAGAGACTTCACACTCCAAAAGGAAGTCAATAGGAAGCTGAAAACTTGGTGCTGGTTATATCAATTACAAATGTGAGGTTTTACTTTACATGTTAGTTTTAATGTTAATAAAATGTTCTCCCCTTACAAGTTGCCCTTCTCTTTGATCTGATGAGTACAGGGTGGTGCGGAGGAGACCGATACATGACCGCCGCTTTACTGTTTTGAAACTGGATAAAAGATTTGCTGATCTTTACAGAGTAACTTCACTTTGGTGTAAAAAAATATATAACAAATAAAAAAATGTAAAAAATAAATAAATAAGAAAATAATAATAATAATAATAATACTACATTTAGAATTGATGTGTTTTCATTTAATGTTATTACAAATGGCCTTTGCTTTTTCAATCTGCAAAACTGCAATTTTCTGTCAATGCAATGTGGAAACCTGGAGGCCTTCTATGTATCCCCCATGTACAGGACTCCCCAAAAATGTAATTTCTGCATGTGTGATTGGCTCACTGATCTTCCCAGAAGTCTGCACTAAGATACAATACAGCGGGTGTACAGACCCGGGAACTCAGCACAGGGATGGTGGGAACCCCTCATAATGGGCACAGTGGGTGTACAGACCACGGAACTCAGCACAGGGATGGTGAGAACCCCTCATAATGGGCACAGCGGGTGTACAGACCCGGGAACTCAGAACAGGGATGGTGGGAACCCCTCATAATAGGCACAGCGGGTGTACAGACCTGGGAACCTGGGGACAAGGCTGCAGAGTGTCTAACATGTTCTAAAGGAAAACTTCCTGACAGGTGGAAATTTATCCGCATTGTCCCACAATCTGCGTCCGGCGCTGGCAGAGGAATGGCGCTCTCATGCGATGTTGGCCAGGAACGGCTCGGCGTCACACAAGGCACACTGGGACACTTCCCATCATAGACAGCGTCCATTTGGTAAATGACGGCTCATAATGGGAACGAGTCCTCGCCTAACGTCGTGTCCAGATGGCCCAGCTGGCGTGGTGGGATAATGCGATTCCTAAGCAGAGTGAGTGGCGGAGGGGGCCGGGCTCTTCCCACTCCGATAGTAAATACCTTCAGATAACAAAGGAAGCAATTCATTCATCCATCGGGGGAATAAAATAAACTCATTAACATTCCAATAATGAGCCCCTCAAACCTTGGACCTGCCGCCCATGAGATTTCTTCATCACGGCAAAACTCATTTTTAATAAATTCTTTTCTTTTCCTTAACACGTTCTCGCAGTAATCCTCAGGGACCGCGCCAGAATTCCGCCAAAGGGGTTAATATCTTAATTACATTTTACGAGCCCCGCCGCACAATGACTGGCTGGTGATTCCCGGGAGACAAAGAAGCGGCCATATTGTGCGGCCCAAAACATCCCCCCGGGGTCCATTGTGAGAAGTGCTCAGCCAATTAGAGGAAGGTTCAAGTGGCCGTTTGCTGTGGAGAGCTAATTGTTCCGTATTTATTACCGACCCGCGTCCCACACACAGCAATATTCCTTCTCCGAGGAGGAAACATCAACCCTTCTATTACAACAAATCAAAGAGGAAAAGGAAATAAATGGATACAATAAAAAAAATGATACAACTGTACATAGAGCTGGATGGACTTTATGTAACTATATAACCACCCTGTGCAACCTGGAGATCCTTCCCTCTCCTGAAATACTCTGCTGGAGGACTCTGCTCCTTCCTCTATAACTCTCCTCTCCTGAAATACTCTGCTGGAGGACTCTGCTCCTTCCTCTATAACTCTCCTCTCCTGAAATACTCTGCTGGAGGACTCTGCCCCTTTCTCTATAACTCTCCTCTCCTGAAATACTCTGCACTGCTGGAGGTCTCTGCTCCTCCCTCTATAACTCTCCTCTCCTGAAATACTGCTGGAGGACTCTGCCCCTTCCTCTATAACTCTCCTCTCCTGAAATACTCTGCTGGAGGACTCTGCTCCTTCCTCTATAACTCTCCTCTCAGGAAATACTCTGCTGGAGGACTCTGCTCCTTCCTCTATAACTCTCCTCTCCTGAAATACTCTGCTGGAGGACTCTGCTCCTTCCTCTATAACTCTCCTCTCAGGAAATACTCTGCTGGAGGACTCTGCTCCTTCCTCTATAACTCTCCTCTCCTGAAATACTCTGCTCTGCTGGAGGACTCTGCTCCTTCCTCTATAACTCTCCTCTCAGGAAATACTCTGCTGGAGGACTCTGCTCCTTCCTCTATAACTCTCCTCTCCTGAAATACTCTCCTCTCCAGGAGGACTCTGCTCCTTCCTCTATAACTCTCCTCTCCTGAAATACTCTGCACTGCTGGAGGACTCTGCTCCTTCCTCTATAACTCTCCTCTCCTGAAATACTCTGCACTGCTGGATGGCTCTGCTCCTTCCTCTATAACTCTCCTCTCCTGAAATACTCTGCTCTGCTGGAGGACTCTGCTCCTTCCTCTATAACTCTCCTCTCCTGAAATACTCTGCTCCTTTTTCTTTAACTCTCCTCTCTTGGAAGACTCTGCTCCTTCCTCTATAACTCTCCTCTCCTGAAATACTCTGCTGGAGGACTCTGCTCCTTCCTCTATAACTCTCCTCTCCTGAAATACTCTGCTGGAGGACTCTGCTCCTTCCTCTATAACTCTCCTCTCCTGAAATACTCTGCTCTGCTGGAGGACTCTGCTCCTTCCTCTATAACTCTCCTCTCCTGAAATACTCTGCACTGCTGGAGGACTCTGCTCCTTCCTCTATAATTCTCCTCTCCTGAAATACTCTGCTCTGCTGGAGGACTCTGCTCCTTCCTCTATAACTCTCCTCTCCTGAAATACTCTGCTCTGCTGGAGGACTCCTCTCCTTCCTCTATAACTCTCCTCTCCTGAAATACTCTGCTCTGCTGGAGGACTCTGCTCCTCCTCTATAACTCTCCTCTCCTGAAATACTCTGCTCTGCTGGAGGACTCTGCTCCTCCTCTATAACTCTCTTCTCCTGAAATACTCTGCACTGCTGGAGGACTCTGCTCCTTCCTCTATAACTCTCCTCTCCTGAAATATTCTGCACTGCTGGAGGACTCTGCTCCTTCCTCTATAACTCTCCTCTCCTGAAATATTCTGCACTGCTGGAGGACTCTGCTCCTTCCTCTATAACTCTCCTCTCCTGAAATACTCTGCTCTGCTGGAGGACTCTGCTCCTTCCTCTATAACTCTCCTCTCCTGAAATACTCTGCTCTGCTGGATGACTCTGCTCCTTCCTCTGACTCTCCTCTCCTGAACATATTGACAATATATTTCTTGAATCAGTAGAAATCACACATCATCAGAATCTGTTCTCGGTGACACAACTGAAGCTGATTACACTCAGAAATATGTTTGATTTTTTGGTTTTCCCAGAACACAAGTTCAGTAATGAGCAGAATTTAGTTTGATCATAAAGCGGGGGTCCCGCAAAATTTTTTTTTTTTAGATGTCAGCAGCTGCAAATACTGCAGCTGCTGACTTTTAAAATAAGGTCACTCACCTGTCCCGGGGTCCAGCGATGTCGGCACCCGAGACCGAACCGTCCCTCGATCCTCGGGTGCTGCCGCCGCCATTCTCACTGAGGGAATCAGGAAGTGAAGCGTTGCGGCTTCACTTCCCGATTCCCTACTGCGCATGTGCGAGTCGCGCTGCGCTTTCTCAATGGTCCCCACTATCTCCTGGGACCTGTGTCTTTCCCAGAAGACAGCGGGGGAGTGCGGGAGGGGGCGTGACTCCCATGGGAGTCTATTCCCGGAAGTGGGTGCAGATACCTGTCTTAAGACAGGTATCTGCACCCCCCTCCCCCCTGAAAGGTGCCAACTGTGACACCAGAGGGGGGGAGGAATCCAATGAGCGGAATTTCCACTTTTGGGTGGAACTCCGCTTTAAAGCAGAACTCCGGCCTCCCCTCCTCCAGTCTCGCACAGTTGTACCGGCTCCTCTCCTGGACTGAAACGGCTTCCTCTGATTTCACTGCACACTGTGAGCTTCTCACAACGTGCATTAGAAGCTGCAGCAACGGGTCACCGCACTTTATCAATCACATCAGCGAACAATTGGCAGGAGATCACCGATCGTTCACCCCTTCCCCCGGTCTCCAGCGGGCAAAGATCCTCAAACCGCCTACTGATGGCCGACAGGCGTGGAGTGACCTCTGCCCCTCAGATTTCACCGCCATGAACTTTAGAGAGATTCTGCCTCAACAATGAGCCAAACTGCGAAATTCACAACACAATCGATTCACTATGGGTGCGATGTGTGTGTTATTGATCCCCCCCCAGTACTGAACAATGGAGAGGCAGGGGGGGGGGGGCTGGGCAGCATGTAGGGGTCTCTCTATAGATCGGAGGCTGATATTGTCAGGAATAATTGACAATGTTTACTGAGGATGGTCCGCCATTCCTCTATAGGAGGGTCTCCTGTATGGGGGCCTCATTGTATGTTATAAAAAAAAAAAAAAAAAGAAAAATTGTAAAAAAAATTTAAGTTAGACCCGATCACTTCCCAAAAAATTTGGATGCCCCCCACATACATATAAACGTAAATGTAGGCATCGAGGACGCCTACATTGAATATCATCCCCAGTGCCAGGACAAGGTCATCTAGAGTCCAAGTCATCTAGAGCTAAATTGCGGCCCCCCCCTCAAGATGTATGAATGATAAGCTGAATGCTCCCCCCTAAGCATTAATCCCCCCTCCCCCCCAGTACAAATCCACCCCTTGCTGAAATCCCCCCTCCTGGCACATTTCTCCCCCCTCCCCAGCTTAAATCCTTCCTTTCCCCATATGCCTCCAGCACAATGTCCTAACCTGCCCCCCCCCCCCCTTAAATTCTAATATTAAAAAATTCGTAAATTTGTAAATTCACAAATTTGCAAATTTGGAAATTCGGAAATCCGAAAAAATAACTAATAATAACTTAACTATTACTAACTATTAAATTATAGGTATTGGAATTTCCTTTCAAACTTGGCTGTTAGTGAACGTAATAAAGACGAATTTATCCGAAGTTACGAATTATCCAAAAATAACGAATGCCGCATCTAAACGAATGGAACGTAATGAATTTAATAATAAATAACAATAATAATAATAAAAAATATTATTTATTATTAATTAGTTCTGTTCCATTTGTTTAGATGCGGCATTCGTTATTTCGGATAATTCGTAACTTCGGAAACTTCAGCCAAGTTTGAAAGGAAATTCCAATACCTATAATTTAATACTTATTATTAGTTAGTTATTCTTTTGAATTTTCGTTTTTTCTTTCTTATTTTCAAATTCTCGAATTTATGAATCTTCAAATTTACGAATTCATGAATTGCGATCATGAGTGACCCGAAAAACAAACAAAAAAACGAAAACGAACACGTTTTTCGTCAGTGCACATGGGTAGCTGCCAATGCTATTGATATTAATTAAAAAATATATTCCGAAATATCAATATTTAATATGGTGGTCGATAACACTATAGAAGAAAAAAACTTTTTTTTTCTTCTCTTTTTTTAAATATTTTTGCAGGGTGGGGGGTGTTAAAAAAAAAAAAAAGAGAGAAAATTATGCGTAGCTCTGTGTATCTTCCTTGCAAACGACATATACATAATATTAACTAGAAATGTAATCGTCATTTATTGTTTTTTTTAAAGAGCCTAGAGCCGTGCAGGCGCACCAGGTACAGATCGGTGTTTTGTAGAAAAAGATAAAAAAAAATAAATATATAAAAAATAAATAAATTGTAAATCTAGTTTAAAAACAAACAAAAAAAAAATAATAATAAAGAACAAAAAAAGAACATTGTGTAAATATTTTCTTCTCTCTGACATCACAATGTTACATTTGGATTATCTATTTGAAGATAAAAGATTCTTTGTAGCAAATAGATAAAAGTGGCGTTTTGTCAGGCGAGAGGCCCCTCTGTAGGGACCGCGGTGGGACATCTCTGTGAAGTTGGGATTTCTCGGCAGCGCCTGTCCCACCTCAGGAATGTCTGGAGAATTGTTATTTGGGGGGTCCCTCATGTCCCGGCTTGCTCGCCTCCGACGGTCACCTGGTTGACGCAGACGGATCTGGGTCTGGGAGGAACGCGCTGTACACGTGTCGGCTCTCTGGACCTGTTCCAGCCTGTCGAGGAGGCGCAGCTTCATCAGAGAGGCGATGAGCGTGGACCAGCGGGAGGTATTATCCTGTTAGCTGGCCGGTGGCTGCTCAATGTTCCCTGAGCGACGAGCCCATAATCCCGGCCGCAGATCGTTAGATGGAGCAGGTCAATCCTCAATCACATGCAAATCTCCTCCGCATGACTGCGCCGCGCTCAGCCAGGACGCAATGGAGAAGAAGCTGCCGCCAGATTTCCTGCAGAACAAAACGCTGCAGGTGCAGAAATCTGGGGCTGTCGTTCAACTGCCTCTGGCGCAGTCTAGCGAATGCTCTATAGCCAGGGGTCTCCAAACGTTCTAAACAAAGGGCCAGTTAACTGTCCTTCAGGCTTTAGAGGGGCCGGACTGTGATCAGTGGGATTAGAAAATGCCCTGGTGTCAGTGTGAGTAAACATTGGTCTTTGGTGTCAGTGGGAGGAATAGTGCCCCATCATTGGTGTCAGTGGGAGGAATAGTGCCCCATCATCAATGTCAGTGGGAGGAATAGTGTCCCATCATTGGTGTCAGTGGGAGGAATAGTGCCCCATCATTGGTGTCAGTGGGAGGAATAGTGCCCCATCATTGGTGTCAGTGGGAGGAATAGTGCCCCATCATTATTATTATTATTATACAGGATTTATATAGCGCCAACAGTTTATGCAACGCTTTACAACATTAGGGCAGACAGTACAAGTACAATACAATTCAATACAGGAGGAATCAGAGGGCCCGGGTCGTTAGAGCTTACAATCTAAGGGGGGGTCAAGTTATACAAAAGGGTAATAGCTGTGGGGGGTGAGCTAATGGAAAAAATAGTGCAGTTGTTAGATGGAAGCAGGATAGGTTTTCTCTGAAGAGGAAAGTTTTCAGGGATCGCATGGTGTCATTGGTGTCAATGGAAGGAATAGTGCCCCATCATTGGTGTCAGTGGGAGGAATAGTGCCCCATTGTTGGTGTCAGAGGGAGTAAACATTGGTCTTGTGTGTCAGTTGGAGGAATAGTGCCCCATCATTGATGTAAGTGGGAGGAATAGTGCCCCATCATTGGTATCAGTGGGAGGAATAAGGCCCATCATTGGTGTCAGTGGGAAGAATAGTGCCCCATCATTGGTGTCAGTGGGAGAAATAGTGTCCCATCATTGGTGTCAGTGGGAGGAATAGTGCCCCATCATTGGTGTCAGTGGGAGGAATAGTGCCCCATCATTGGTGTCAGTGGGAGGAATAGTGCCCCATCATTGGTGTCAGTGGGAGGAATAGTGCCCCATCATTGGTGTCAGTGGGAGGAATAGTGCCCCATCATTGGTGTCAGTGGGAGGAATAGTGCCCCATCATTGGTGTCAGTGGGAGGAATAGCGCCCCATCATTGGTGTCAGTGGGAGGAATAGCGCCCCATCATTGGTGTCAGTGGGAGGAATAGTGCCCCATCATTGGTGTCTGTGGGAGGAATAGTGTCCCATCATTGGTGTCAGTGGGAGGAATAGTGCCCCATCATTGGTGTCTGTGGGAGGAATAGCGCCCCATCATTGGTGTCAGTGGGAGGAATAGTGTCCCATCATTGGTGTCAGTGGGAGGAATAGTGCCCCATCATTGGTATCAGTGGAAGAAATAGTGCCCCATCATTGGTGTCACCAGCGCTGCCATTATTTTCAATTGCGCTGCTGCTGCGTGTTACCTAAAATAGTGCAGGTGTTTTTTAGTGCAGCGACGTTCAATGGTTTTAATGGCGGTACATGGTAACCAGCCCCTCCCAAAGCAAGCTCAACTTCTCTCAACATTCCAACAAAGTAGGGCCTAAAAGTTTCCATCCGTAAACTGATCTTATTTCAGCAGAATTGTAGAACAGACAGGATGCGGGGGGAGGGGGGTTTGACAAGTACTCCCATGAAAATATGAAACAGCAAATCTAACAAAGTCACATGAAAAGTTATACATTGTAACAACAGTACAAAATATGCAAATCCCCTCCAGTGCCCCATTCCGCATACGTTTAGCGCGGTAATGGATAGACGGAATGACAATGCACAGCGCGTTGTACGCGTACAGACCCCGGGGACATAGAAATCCCTCTATATGTATGCACGCTGGCACACCGGAGGACAAAGATCTGAAGATCTGTTTCTGGGAGCGGATTTGCTGCATTCCTGCCCGTTTGCTGCCGGTTCCCACCATCCGGGCGCAATGTTTACACACATCGCGCTCACAGAAGATCTATAGGCGGATTTATTTCAGGAACGCCGAGGTCAGCCAACTCTTAAGATGCAAAGCACAATCCGCTCGACCCCCGAGGCCTCCATCGCTCTTTATATCTCCAGTTATTCCCGATCGAATTGTTCGCCGGCCAAGGATAAAGCATCACGTGCCGAGCGTCGAGCTGGTACTCCGACCCGTTTCCACCAGGCAAACCGAAGGAGTCAATGCAGCGCCGCGCGGCAGGCCGCCGGGCCTCTAACGCGCTCTCTCTGTGTTATTTCAACGCTCATTTCCCTCTGACGTGTTAGCTCTGCGAGAGAGAATTATTTCGGAGGGCCAAGCGAGCAAAAAGTGCCGGAGAATTTATGGCGCTCGTTTTCCATCCTCCCAGCACGCCTGAAGGCCCAAAACGAATTTATGAGGAAGGCCGCGAGCTTCTGTTAATCTTCCCGCGCCAATTAGCGCCGAACCGATTATGAGAAGCGTCCTCGGTGGCCGCCGCGTTGGTGGGGGATTATCTGAGTTCTGACACAACATAAAAAATACCTGAAAAACGAGGAAAACGGCAAAGATTAGGAGAGGCGATCACGGCAATCCAGTGTGCCGGCAGAATTTACAGAAGGCGACTGGGGCGCTTTTCCAAATGGAAAAAAAAAAAAGATGGTGGCAGGAAACGGACAGGTTGGCCTTTTGGAAGTTTTCCCAACTTAAAGACGTCCACACACGATACAATAAGACAATACATGGAGACCAAAGTGCAAGAATATCTGTATGGAGTCACATGAACTCCAATCCAAGGCCGCCATTAGAAATCAAAGAGACCCGTACAGACTACCTGATAGGACCACCCTTCCACCTCTGAATACATCAGAGACATTATCAGCCAATTAGGGGAGGACAGGAGGTGACCCTCAATACACCTAGAACGCTGTTCAGCCAATCAAGAGGACGACAGGTGACCCCAATACATTCAGAGACCTTTTCAGCCAATCAAGGAGAATAGAGTAGCTAACCTTAATACACCCAGGACCCTGTTTAGCCAATCAGCAGAACCGGAGGTGACCCCAAGACACCCAAAACCGTGTTCAGCCAATAAGTGGGAGGAAAAGCGGTGACCCCAATACACCCAGGACCCTGTTCAGCCAATCAAGAGGAGGACAGAAGGTGACCCCAAATATATTTAAAAACGTTTTCAGCCAATCACAGGGAGGACAGGAGGTGACCCCAATACACCCAGAACCCTGTTAAGCCAATTAGTGGGAGGCCAGGTGGTGACCCTCAATACACCCAGGAGCCTGCTCAGCCAATCAGTGGAAGAAATAGAGGTGACCCCAATATACCCAGAACCCTGTTCAGCCAATCAGTGGAAGAAATAGAGGTGACCCCAATACACCCAGAACCCTGTTCAGCCAATCAGTGGAAGAATTAGAGGTGACCCCAATACACCCAGAACCCTGTTCAGCCAATCAGTGGAAGAAATAGAGGTGACCCCAATATACCCAGAACCCTGTTCAGCCAATCAGTGGAAGAATTAGAGGTGACCCCAATACACCCAGAACCCTGTTCAGCCAATCAGTGGAAGAAATAGAGGTGACCCCAATACACCCAGAACCCTGTTAAGCCAATTAGTGGGAGGCCAGGTGGTGACCCCAATACCCCTAGAATCCCGTTCAGCCAATTAGTGGGAGGCCAGGTGGTGACCCTCAATACACCCAGGAACCAGTTCACCCAAGAGGAGAACAGGAGGTAACCACAATACACCCAGAACCCTGTTCAGCCAATCAATGGGAGGACAAGAGGTGACCCCAGTACACTCAGAGACCTTTTCAGCCAATCAAGACAGAACAGAAGGTAACCCCAATACACCCAGGAGCTTGTTCATCCAATCAGTGGGAGGACAAGAGGTGACCTTAAAACACCCAGGGCCCTGTTCAACCAATTAGTGGGAGGACAGTAGGTGAGCCCAAATCATTATGAGACCTTTTCAGCCAATCAAGGAGAGAACAGGAGGTAACCCCAATACACCCAGGACCTTGTTCAGCCAATTAGTGGGAGGACAGGGGGTGACTCCAAAACCTATCCAGTGCCGAAGCCATCCAAACGGGGGTTCACTGATTACAATATCACTGCAGCATCAAATACAAGGGTGTAATGGAGCTGTCCAATCCAAGTAAATCCATGTGAGTTAGGAAACTGGAAGATCTGAAGCTGGGTCAAAGATATTCTCAGACATCATTGGATCATCCTACCAAGTTCTGATGTTTACAATCTGATTGAGATTGGTTGAGTAGGACTAAAGACATTCTATGCTGGATAGAAGCAGTAGAAGGATGAAAAGCTTGGAGACAGTCCAATGCTGATAAGAAAAAGAGCTTCATGTAAGAGGGGCAGCACAGGAGAAGACCAGAAGGTTGTAGGTTGACCAGGGGATCCTCTCTACCCTGAAAAAGCTGACAAAAACTCCTGGAACATCCTCAGTATCGGACAATTGGAAAGGTGCAGCACATTGATCCTATCTTCTTTTTTATAGCAGAGGGTTCCTCAGGATTCACAAACAAGGAGATGCCAACAAAGAGCAACATTCATGTTTGCAATGACAAATTCTATCACTCACTATCACACATGATGCTCCAATTAGGAGAATATTTGGGAAAATTTGGGCTTTTGGAACCACCTTCAGAAAGAGAACGGATTAGGAAGCGATCCAAGAATATGATTTGGGGTGGAGGCTGGGTGGTTCTGAAATAAGACCAACAACTAAGGCAGGGGTGACATGGTGACTCACCATAAGCTGCAGGCAGGATGGAAAATATCATTTTTAATGGGGGAACTATCTCCGGTAAGGACAGACGGGAGGCAGAAGAGAAACATGAAGGGTAGATGGCGCCAGAGATGAGAGAGAGGAGAGCAGGCAGGAAATATACAGAAATCAGAGCAAAGAAGGACAAAAGCAACAGGCAGCCAATCGTCCAGACACAATATAAAGAGAACCTGTCCGTAACACCCCACTAAGAACTGGTATAAGGAGAACACAAAAGACTTGGGGCCCCTAAGCTGTAAAGAGTGCAGAGTTTGGAAATAGTGACTAATACACCCCACCATCATCCCAGCACATTCTATGGGGCAATGTATTGGGTTTTGGGAAACTCTCTCTATTTTGCATTATTTTCCTTGAATTTCCATTCTTACAGTAGATTTTTTGGTCCCAGCAAAACATAAATGGACGGATGGACAGGCAGACTGATTGAACATGGATGAATGGCTGGATGGATGGACCAATCAAAGAAAGGGGGACTGATAGATGCTTGGATGGATGGTTAGGACTGCTCAAAGGAAGAGAGGTGGATGGATGAACGGAATGATCAAAGGAGAATGGATAGATATGTGGATGAACTGATTGAAGATGTATGGGTTTAATGATTGAGGGAAGAGGGATAGATGTTTGGATGAACTGATTAAAGATACTTAGATGGATGGACTGATTGAAGGAACAGGGATGATAGACGAATAGCTGGATGGGTCAAAGAAAAAGTGATAGATACTTGTTTGGATGGATGGTTGAAATGATCGATGGTGGAAGGATAGATGGATACTTAGATGGAATGATTGAAGGAAGAGGGATGGACTGATCAAAGGAGGATGGATGGATACGTGGATAGGCTGATTGAAGAAGGATGGGTGGAATGATTGAATGAAGAGGAATGGTTGGATGGACTGATTGAAGAAAGTGGGATGATGGATAAATAGATGGATGGATAACTGGACAGATGATTGGATGATCGATGGATGGATGCATGGACAGATAACTTGAACAAAGGAGGTTGGATATGTGGATGGACTTATTGAAGATGGATGGAATGATTTCAGGAAGAGGGATGGATGGACAAATAGATATCAGATAGACAGATGGACTGATAAAAGGAGGATGGATTATTGGGTGGATGGTTGGATTGATCTATGGAGGAAAGATAGATGGATACTTGTATGGAATTATCGAAGAAGGATAGGTGGATTGATTGAAGGAAGAGGGATGGATGAACCGATGGACTGATCAAAAAAGGACAGATAGATATGTGGATGGACTGCTTGAAAGGAGGAGGATGGATTATTGGGTGAATGGTTGGACTGATCTATGGAGGAAGGATAGATGGATACTTGTATGGAATTATTGAAGAAGGATAAATGGATTGATTGAAGGAAGAGAGATGGATGAATGGACAGACTGATCAAAAAGGACAGATAGATATGTGGATGGACTGACAGAAAGGAGGAGGATGATTTATTGGGTGGATGGTTGGACTGATCTATGGAGGAAGGAGAGATGGATACTTGTATGGAATTATTGAAGAAGGATAAATGGATTGATTGAAGGAAGAGGGATGGATGAACCGATGGACAGATAGATATGTGAATTGACTGATTGAAAGGAGGAGGATTGATTCTTGGGTGGATGGTTGGACTGATCTATGGAGGAACAATAGACTGATACTTGTATGGAATTATTGAAGAAGGATAGGTGGATTGATTGAAGGAAGAGGGATGGATGAATCGACGGACTGATCAAAGAAGGACAGATAGATATGTGGATGGACTGACTGCAGATGGATAGGTGGCTTGATTAAAGTAAGAGGGATGGATGGATGGAGTGGTTGATGATGGGATGGATTGATCAACAGACGGACTGATCAAAGGAGGATGGATATGTGGATGGACTAACCAAAGATGGATGGGTGGAATTATTTAAGGAAGAGGGATGGGTGGATGGACAGACAGACTGATTGAGGGAAGGAGTATGGATGGATGTTTGGAAGGACCGATTAAGGGATGGATGGATGGATGGATGGACAGAAGGAGAAAGAATGGATGAATGGATAGGCAGAATGGTGGATAGATGAATGGATGTAAGGAGAGGGATGGATGTCTGATGAGCAGCGATGGGACAGACAATCACATGGGCAAAGCTCATGCAAAACCCGTCTTATCGCTGGCATTAACAGAGACAGATATTTGCAAATCACTTTATTTTCAGAAACGCTTTTCCTGCAGCTGAAGACAAAGTTTATACAGCGGAGCGGCTGGGTGAGCGAGGAGGACTTACCTGCATGAGGGAGACATTGAAGAGACTGAGCCTGAAGAGGTAGTTCCTGCAACAGAGAAAACATACCGTGAGTGCGAGAGAACCGAGAAATAACATCACTCCAAACACAACCTGACGTCACACATACGGAGCTGTATTATGGGATAGCTCAGAGATTTGCTGTTATTTGCAAAGCCATCCCCTGTTCCTGGAACCAGATGTTCTTTCCGCAAGTCAGTCAACCTTCAGCTGATTTACTGCTGGAATGTGAGAGATAACATCATGCTGAGTCAGAGTTTTTGCTGCTAAACCCTCCAGCATGAACAAAGGAGCCAGTCACTGTGCCTGAATGTGCTAAATGCAGACACCTGGGGGAAGGGGGGGGTTAATATCTGGGTTTGTAAAGGCATTTGGTTCTCAAAGTGGATTTATATGCTTTATGGCTATTGAGGAATATATATAAATTAAGTCACTTGTGGGGGAGTGGCCTTGGAATGGGGACTTGTCCCCCGAGTGGCCCTGGAAAGGGGATTGGTCCCCGGAGTGGCCCTGGAATAGGGATTGGTCCCCGGAGTGGACTTGGAATGGGGATTGGTCCCCGGAGTGGACTTGGAAGGGGGATTGGTCCCCTGAGTGGCCTTGGAAGGGGGATTGGTCCCCAGAGTGGCCTTGGAAGGGGGATTGGTCCCCAGAGTGGCCTTGGAAGGGGGATTGGTCCCCAGAGTGGCCTTGGAAGGGGGATTGGTCCCCAGAGTGGCCTTGGAAGGGGGATTGGTACCTAGAGTGGCCTTGGAAGGGGGATTGGTCCCCAGAGTGGCCTTGGAAGGGGGATTGGTCCCCAGAGTGGCCTTGGAAGGGGGATTGGTCCCCAGAGTGGACTTGGAAGGGGGATTGGTCCCCAGAGTGGCCTTGGAAGGGGGATTGGTCCCCAGAGTGGCCTTGGAAGGGGGATTGGTCCCCAGAGTGGCCTTGGAATGGGGATTGGTCCCCGGAGTGGCCCTGGAATGGTCCTGGAATGAGTATTGGTCCCTGGAGTGGCCTCGGAGTAGCCTTGGAATGGGGATTGGGCCCTGGAATGGGGATTTGTCCTCTGAGTGGCCTTGGAAGGGGGATTGGTCCCCGGAGTGGCCTTGGAATGGGGATTGGTCCCCGGAGTGGCCTTGGAATGGGGACTGGTCCCCGGAGTGGCCTTGGAATGGGGACTGGTCCCCGGAGTGGCCTTGGAATGGGGACTGGTCCCCGGAGTGGCCTTGGAATGGGGACTGGTCCCCGGAGTGGCCTTGGAATGGGGATTGGTCCCCGGAGTGGCCTTGGAATGGGGATTGGTCCCCGGAGTGGCCTTGGAAGGGGGATTGGTCCCTACAGTGGCCTTGGAAGGGGGATTGGTTCCTAGAGTGGCCTTGGAAGGGGGATTGGTCCCTAGAGTGGCCTTGGAATGGGGATTGGTCCCCAGAGTGGCCTTGGAATGGGGATTGGTCCCCGGAGTAGCCTTGGAATGGGGATTGGTCCCCAGAGTGGCCTTGGAATGGGGATTGGTCCCCAGAGTAGCCTTGGAATGGGGATTGGTCCCCAGAGTGGCCTTGGAATGGGGATTGGTCCCCAGAGTGGCCTTGGAAGGGGGATTGGTCCCCGGAGTGGCCTTGGAAGGGGGATTGGTCCCCGGAGTGGCCTTGGAATGGGCATTGGTCCCCAGAGTGGCCTTGGAATGGGGATTGGTCCCCAAAGTTACCTTGGAATGGAGATTGGTCCCCGGAGTCGCCCTGGAATGGGATTTGTCCTTGCAATGGCCCTGGAATGGGGATTCGCCCCCAGAATGGCCCTGGAATGGGTATTTGTCCTCGGAATGGGGATTGGTCCCTGGTGCCGGAGCCGTGTGGCGGGTTACCGCAGAAAGTGTTCATGAGAACTTGAAGTAAAAAGAATTTTAATTTACCTCTGGAACTCTCAGAGCTCAGATCAGACTCTATATTTTATCCTGAGCCGGGAACAGCTGTGTGTGAGCTGTAGGTACACATTAACTCCGCGCCGCGCATTCTAACTCCGGGCCGCTGATTGTGTATTCCATATCTGTCAGCTTCTCCCAAACAGAAAAGTAAAAACGGACAGAAAACAACCCTAACAAACAAAGCAAAAAAAAGCCAACTCGCCGAGCCGGAGAGAGCTCAGCACAGCGTGGAGATGACACATCTGTTCATTTATTATTAAATCCTCCCTCCGGCCTCCCCTTCAGTCTGGCACAGGTGTACCGGCTCCTCTCCTGGACTGAAACGGCTTCCTCTGATTTCACTGCACACTGTGAGCTTTTCACAATGTGCATTACAAGCTGCTGCAAGTCAGACAGACCCGCCTCACTTCCTGGCTGGAGGATTGCCAGCATCATTTAGCCCTTTCCTTTCACCAGCCTGACTGTCCCTGGCCCCGTCCCTTTCATTCGTTGGGTTTTGGTTCTTACATTCACGGAGGTTCAGCATCACATGTGGGCATTATCTATGTAAATATAGCCTACCTAGGAACACCCTCCAGACTGATACCCACCCAAGGACTATTACCCCCTTGGGGGTCCACTATCGAACAGACACCTAGGAACTGACTGGCTATTCTCCATCCTGGGGGCCACTATCCCAATGTCACCAATGAAATGAGGGAGTTATTCTGTCCTGAGGGGCCATTATTCCACTGACACCTGTAAATTGGGGGACTATTTCCCCCTGGGGGGCACTATCTCACTGACACCAGTGAATTTAGGGCCTATTCCACCCCCCCCCCCCCGGGGGCCACTATCTGACACCAATTAAACAAGGGGTTATATTGTTCTGGGGGCCACACTCCCATTGACACAACTGATGTGAGGGTTTTTTCCCCATGGGGGTCACTATCTCACTGACACCAATGAAATAAGGGGCTATTTCCCCCCCGGGTGCCACTATCCAACTGACAGCAATGAACAGGGGGCCCTTATCACACTGGCACCAATGCATTGAGGGGCTCTTCCCTCCTGTGGGCCAATGTTCCACTGACACCAATGAACTGGGGGCCATTATCCCACAGACACCAATGTATTTAGGGGCTATTCCCCCCTAGGGGCCACTATCCCAATTATACCAATGAATTGAAGGGCTATTCCAACATGGGGACCACTATCCCAATTATACCAATGAATTGAGGGGCTATTCCAACATGGGGGCCACTATCCCCAATGAACTGAGGGGCTATTCCAACATGGGGGCCACTATCCCCAGTGATTTGAGGGGCTATTCCAACATGGGGGCCACTATCCCCAGTGAATTGAGGGGCTAATCCAACATGGGGGCCACTATCCCCAGTGAATTGAGGGGCTATTCCAACATGGGGGCAATTATCCCCAGTGAATTGAGGGGATAATCCAACATGGGGGCCACTATCCCCAGTGAATTGAGGGGCTATTCAAACATGGGGGGCCTCTATCCCCAGTGAATTGAGGGGCTAATCCAACATGGGGGCCACTATCCCCAGTGAATTGAGGGGCTAATCCAACATGGGGGCCACTATCCCCAGTAAATTGAGGGGCTAATCCAACATGGGGGCCACTATCCCCAATGAATTTAAGGGCTAATCCAACATGGGGGCCACTATCCCCAGTGAATTGAGGGGCTATTCCAACATGGGGGCCACTATCCCCATTGAATTGAGGGGCTATGCCATCCTGAGGGCCACTATCCCACTGACACGAATGCTATGGGGACCATTTTCCCCTAGGGCCCACAATCTCAAATCCCCTTTACAATATATTGTTTGGGTCCAGCAGGTGATGTTTGGTGTTTACCAAAAATAAAGCTTTAAAAAACCAGTAACTCGTTTTCATCCTTTTTTAATCCATTTTAGATCCACATTTTACATTCCGATACATTTATTGTAAGAGTAGAAACATTCTGTAGTTGTGGAAGGTTCTGGAAGAATGTGCTGGGCCCCGGCCTCTAAGGTTGAGCCCCTCGGGGTCCTGAATACCGGGAATTCGGGAAATCTGAGGATGCGCCTACAGATACGAGACCGACCTCGCCGAACGGCGACGGCGTGACCCGCCTGTGACATCTGTAAACCAAGAACGGGGCGAATGTACAATTCCCAGCCTCATTGGAAGGAGGCGCTGTGTCATGGAGATGAGGCTGCTCGACGTGCGGCAGATCATTCGTAAAGACGCGGCGTTTAGCGGGATGTATAATAAAGCCGGAACAAGCCCCTCGGGACGATGAATATTTTACAGAGCAATTTGAGTGCTGTGATCTCCGGCGTCGTGGTCTCGGCGGGAGGCGCTGCCTTTAATCAGACGTCTTTACATGACGGGCTGTGAACTCGCCGTGGAGCGATGCGGGATGGTGAGACCGCCGAAAGCGAAAAAAAAACGAGATGAACCCAGCGGTGAATCATCAGGCTCATCTGCCGGTGAGAGGAGAGCGCAGGATGGAGGGAAGAAACGTTCATAATCAGATCGCACGGAGATACTTTGTTAGGCGGCATTCACACCTGAGCGTCGCGGTTTTGAGTGTTTTTTTTTCCGGGTATTTCTTTTAGCGTTTGTATTGGCGTTTTTAAAGCGTTTTTGCCCTTTGGCGTTTTTTATTAGCCAATAGAGGATATATCATCTGTTTCATCATTTGTTGCTAGGTTTTTTAGCTTTTTCATCTGCTTTTATTGTTCATTATTTGTTTTTTTTTACTTTCTTTTTAAGGGGCTAAAAGTTAGGGGATAAAGGTTATAGTTAGGGGTAAATTTATTTTGTTAGGTTAGGGGTCAATATTAGCAGTTAGGATTAGAGTTACGGGTCAATATGATGGGTTAGGATAAGGATTAGGAGTTTTTATAATTAGGGTTAGGGGTTAATATTAGGGTTAGGGGTTTTTATAATTAGGGTTAGGGGTCAATATTAGGGTTAGGGGTCAATATTAGGGTTAGGGGTCAATATTAGGGGTTGGGATCACAAATAGGGTTAGAGGTTAATGTTAAGGGTACGAGTTAATATTACGGTTAGGGGTTGGGATTATGGTTAGGGGTCAATATTAGTGTTAAGTTTTAGGAAAAGGGTTAATATTAGGGTTTAGGAATAGGGGGTTAAGATTTCAGTTAGGATTTGGGATTAGGGGTTAATATTAGAGTTAGGTGTTAGGATTGGGGGTCAATATTAGGGCTAGGGGTTAAAATAAGGGGTTAATATTAGGGTTAGGGGTTAGGACTAGGCATTAATATTAGGGTTATGGGTTAATATTAGTGTTAAGGGTTAGGATAAGGGGTCAATATTAAGGTTAAGGGTCAATATTAGGATTAGGGTTTAGGATTAGGGGTTAGTATTACAGTTAGGGGTTAGGATAAGGGGTTAATATTAGGGTTTGGGTTAATATTAGGTTAGGGGTTAAAATTAGGGATAGGGGTTAATATTAGGATTAGGAGTTATTAGGGCTAGGGGATAATATTAGTGTTAAGGGTTAGGATAAGGGGTTAATATTAGGGGTGGGTCAATATTAAGATTATGGGTTAGGATTAGGGATAGGGGTTAATGATAGGGGTTAATGTTAGGGGTTAGAATTAGGGATAGGGGTTAATATTAGGATTAGGGGTCTAGATTAGGGTTAGGGGGTCAATATTAGGATTAGAGTTAGGGGTTAATGTTAGGATTAGGGGTTATTAGAGTTACTGGTCTATATTAGGGTTAGGATTAGGGGTCAATTAGGATTAGGGTTAATATTAGGTTTTATTATTTTCTACTTATTTAACTTATAATTTATGTATTTTATTTATTTATTTTTAATTATTTTTCAGATATAATTATTGCAAAATGTGCTAAAACACTCAAAACCACCCAAATCAAGCGTTTCCTTGCATTTCTATGTAAAAAAAAATGCTTCAAAATCGCACTAATCTGCCCGAATCGAGCTTCAGAACTTTTTTGAACTCCAGGCATTTGGCTTCAGGTGACTCGGAGATGTGAACCGTCTCCATAGAGAATAATTGTTTTTTCTCCTCCAGTATTTTGGAGCTTCAATCTACAAAGCGCTCAGGTGTGAATGTGAATGGAGCCTCCCATTCTGGTTGTAAGATTTCGGTATTCTTATCAGGCTGTTTGGTTATTGCAGCATGTGTGCAGTACTGCTCCATCAATGCCAATAAAGAGAAGCTTGGGAGACTGAGGTCAGAGGACTGTTAAAGTGGACCTGTCATCAGATATATTCATATTTTTCTAGATTGTAAGCTCTAATGAGCAGGGCCCTCCGATTCCTCCTGTATTGAATTGTATTGTAACTGTACTGTCTGCCCCCATGTTGTAAAGCACTGCGCAAACTGTTGACGCTATATAAATCCTGAATGATGGTAAATAATCTGTACCATTATCGGTACTTCTATACACGACCAGTGATCGGTACTTCTATACATGACCAGTGATCGGTGCTTCTATACACGACCAGTGATCGGTGCTTCTATACACGACCAGTGATCGGTGCTTCTATACACGACCAGTGATCGGTGTTTCTATAAATGACCAGCGATCGGTGCCTCCATACACGGCCAATGACCGGTACTTCTATACATGACCAGTGAGGGGTACTTCTATGCATGACCAGTGAGGGGTACTTCTATACACGACCAGTGAGGGGTACTTCTATACATGACCAGTGAGGGGTACTTCTATACATGACCAGTGAGGGGTACTTCTATACATGACCAGTGATCGGTACTTCTATACATGACCAGTGATCGGTACTTCTATACACGACCAGTGATCGGTTCTTCTATACACGACCAGTGATCGGTACTTCTATACACGACCAGTGATCGGTACTTCTATACACGACCAGTGATCGGTACTTCTATACACGACCAGTGATCGGTACTTCTATACACGACCAGTGATCGGTACTTCTATACATGACCAGTGATCGGTACTTCTATACATGACCAGTGATCGGTACTTCTATACATGACCAGTGATCGGTTCTTCTATACACGACCAGTGATCGGTACTTCTATACACGACCAGTGATCAGTACTTCTATACACGACCAGTGATCGGTACTTCTATACACGACCAGTGATCGGTGCTTCTATACACGACCAGTGATCGGTGCTTCTATACACGACCAGTGATCGGTGCTTCTATACACGACCAGTGATCGGTGTTTCTATAAATGACCAGCGATCGGTGCCTCCATACACGGCCAATGACCGGTACTTCTATACATGACCAGTGAGGGGTACTTCTATGCATGACCAGTGAGGGGTACTTCTATACACGACCAGTGAGGGGTACTTCTATACATGACCAGTGAGGGGTACTTCTATACATGACCAGTGAGGGGTACTTCTATACATGACCAGTGATCGGTACTTCTATACATGACCAGTGATCGGTACTTCTATACACGACCAGTGATCGGTTCTTCTATACACGACCAGTGATCGGTACTTCTATACACGACCAGTGATCGGTACTTCTATACACGACCAGTGATCGGTACTTCTATACACGACCAGTGATCGGTACTTCTATACACGACCAGTGATCAGTACTTCTATACACGACCAGTGATCGGTACTTCTATACACGACCAGTGATCGGTGCTTCTATACACGACCAGTGATCGGTGCTTCTATACACGACCAGTGATCGGTACTTCTATACACGACCAGTGACTGGTACTTCTATACACGACCAGTGACCGGTACTTCTATACACGACCAGTGACCGGTACTTCTATACATGACCAGTGATTGGTACTTCTATACATGACCAGTCAGGGGTACTTCTATAAACGACCAGTACTTCTATACACGACCAGTGATCGGTACTTCTATACATGACCAGTGACTGGTACTTCTATACATTACCAGTAATCGGTACTTCTATACACGACCAGTGATCTGTTCTTCTATACATGACCAGTGATCGGTACTTCTATACACGACCAGTGATCGGTACTTCTATACACGACCAGTGATTGGTTCTTCTATACATGACCAGTGATCGGTACTTCTATACACAACCAGTGATCGGTTCTTCTATACATGACCAGTGATCGGTACTTCTATACATGACCAGTGATCGGTACTTCTATACACGAGCAGTGACCGGTACTTCTATACACGACCAGTGATCTGTACTTCTATACACGACCAGTGACCGGTACTTCTATACATGACCAGTGATCGGTACTTCTATACACGACCAGTGATCTGTACTTCTATACACGACCAGTGAGCCGTATTTTTGTTTTTCCTCCATACAACACTGTGATTTGCTGATGCTGAGCCCTGTTGATGGATCTGACGTGTATATTTTAATGACAGGTCCACTTTAATCCACGACAGATGATTGTTTTCTGCCTCGCGGGCTGTTCTCTCCATCGAAGTCCCAGAAGTGTCCCCAGCTGACAAATCAATGAGCGATCACCCACCACCCCCTCCGGTAATTGCCATCCTGCCAGCGGGCACGGTCCTGTCGATAGCGTTTGGCTGGTCCGGCTCTCCACCGATGATCACAGGACGAGCTGCGCTGACTCAGCAAAGTGCAGATTATGCGATTAGTCCGGGGGAGTCACAAGAGTCAGCGGGCGTTCGGCTCATGGGATTGGGGATAATCTTCGCTGGCTCAGCGCCGAATATTACTTAACATTACAGGAGGCAGATAGCGGGACGGCCAGAGATGCTCGTTCAGCAACTGTGCCGCCGCACGTGGACACGTACACCCCCGCATACAGCAATAAATGACAGCGTGACTTCCCTGCAGGGAGCACTCTGACAGCGCAATAAGAAGATCTGTCAGCAAACTGTCACACTGACAAGTCATCCGCGGCGCAGAAGGAAGAGCCGGCCAATTAAATCCAACCGCACAGGATGCATCTGTTATCGGGGCGAGGAAACAACAACAGAGCGATGGCCGCCACACCCGGGGCGCGCACATGGAGGGCGGACGAACTCTTCCTCCAACACCAACGCTGCATGCATGTTTTTTAGCGCGTTTTTGACGTGTTAAAGAGCACAACGCACTTGTGAATGGGCGGCCCTACGCATGACAAACGCCCCTGTACTGTGTTTGGAGCAGAGCGTGGCACTGGGTTTTTTTTTTTACCGTGCTTTTTGGCGATTTGCAGCATGTTTGTCATGCAGAAAACATGAGCTACCCAAACGTGGGGCTCCATCAATATTTAATGGCAACACAAGCACCATGCACGTTTCTGAAACACGCAGCAAAGCGCGCATTCTCTGCGTGGATTGCCACACGATCAGAAATGCGGCGATGTGAATGGGACCCAAGACTAATATTAGCTTCTATATCACTGTCACTGCTCTGACATCATTGAAGGAAATACTAAACAAGATACAACATATACAGTATGTAGAAGATACAATGTTTATATATATATATATATATATATATATATATAGAAGATACAATGTAACCCATATAAAGTATATAGAAGATACAATATAACATATATACAATATAAGGAAGATACAATGTACCATATATCTATCTATATAGATAAATATCTATATAGATATACATCAACATAGATATATCTATATCTAGATATATCTAGATAAAGATATATATATTGTTAGATATTAGATGTACGAGAAGCCACACACAAGCACACTAGATGCATGGATTGATGGATGAATGGATGGATGAATAGATGGATTGATGAATGGATGGATGGACGGATTGATGAATGGATGGATTGATGAATGGATGGATGGATGAATGGATGGATGGATTGATGAATGGATTGATGAATGGATGGATTGATGAATGGATGGATGGATTGATGAATGGATGGATGAATAGATGGATGGATGGATGGATTGAATAGGGATAAAAGAAGAGGGATGGATAGACTGGCAAACAAATGGATGGATACAGGTATTGAAAAAAGAGGGATGGATGGAAAGATAGAAGAGGGATGAAGGGAAGAGGGATGGATGGACGGATGGATTGATGGTCAGAAGGATTGATGGATGGATTGATGGATTGATAGATGGATTGATGGATGGATTGATGGATTGATGGATGGATTGATGGATGGACGGATGGATGGACGGATGGATGGATGGACAGATGGATTGATGGACGGATGGATGGATGGACGGATGGATTGATGGATAGATGGGCTGATGGAGGGATGGAGGGATGGATGGATGGATGGATTGATGGATGGATGGATGGATGGATGGACGGATGGATGGATGGACAGATGGATTGATGGACAGATGGATGGATGGACAGATGGATTGATGGAGGGATGGATGGATTGATGGATGGATGGATTGATGGATTGATGGACGGATGGATGGATGGACGGACGGATGGATTGATGGATAGATGGATTGATGGAGGGATGGATGGATGGATGGATTGATGGATGGATGGATTGATGGATTGATAGATGGATGGATGGATGGATTGATGGATGGATTGATGGATTGATGGATGGATTGATGGATTGATGGATGGATTGATGGATGGATTGATGGATTGATGGATGGATTGATGGATGGACGGATGGATGGACGGATGGATGGATGGACAGATGGATTGATGGACGGATGGATGGATGGACGGATGGATTGATGGACGGATGGATTGATGGATAGATGGGCTGATGGAGGGATGGAGGGATGGATGGATGGATGGATTGATGGATGGATGGATGGACGGATGGACGGATGGATGGACGGATGGATGGATGGACAGATGGATTGATGGACGGATGGATGGATGGACAGATGGATTGATGGAGGGATGGATGGATTGATGGATGGATGGATTGATGGATTGATGGACGGATGGATGGATGGACGGACGGATGGATTGATGGATAGATGGATTGATGGAGGGATGGATGGATGGATGGATTGATGGATGGATGGATTGATGGATTGATGGACGGATGGATGAGGGAGGGGATGGATGAGGGAGGGGAGGGAGGGGAGGGATTGATGGGCTGATCAAAGGAGGAGGGATGGATGAATACATAGGCGGACGGATGGATGGATGGATGGCATAGGAGGGATGGGTAGATTGACAGATAGGTGCAAGGTGGATAAGTTAAGAAATGAGATGAGTGAGTGATGGATGGATGGATAAGGGATAGATGGACAGACAGATGGATGAAGGAGTGATGGATAGACTGACGGATGGATAAGGGATGGATGGATGGACAGACTCACAGATGGATGGACAGACTCATGGATGAGGGAGTGATGGATGGATGGATGGACGGACGGACGGAGAGGCAGGCACATACACACGTGGTTACCTGGCTCCTACAATGAGTTGGTTGCGGTTGGGGTCCAGGGCCAGCTGGGAGAAGTCCTGGACATCCCCGTAGGTGAAGTTGCTCAGCCAGGGTCTGAGTTCTGCGGGAGGGAGAAGAAGAATACGATTATCTCTGACTCCGGGCGCCATGACACGATAATTAGTACACAGAGCGAGCGTGTGATTACCACTTACTAATTCTGACTCCGATCATCATTTCCCCCATTCAGCTCCAAGACAATGAGAGCCGCCAACCCGAAAATATACGGCAGAGCGCAGCTCAGCGCTACCATAAAGAGGAACTCCGGACACCACTTTCATCCCGCCTCCGCTCCACCTACGTGTTCCATAAGAACCATCAAATTATTCCCGTCATCCTCACCTATAATCTAAACCTTTCCGGCACATCTGACTCATTATAGAAGAGCCAGCCCTGCAACACCACCGGGGCCTACAACACTACACAGTGCAGCTACACTAACATGTTTCAAGCACTGGGGGCTGCAACAGAATGTGTTTAGACAGTGGGGGGGGGGGGGCTGAAATGAATGCAGTTTAAAGCAAATGTAAACTCCACGTGAATGGCATTTAGTTTGCTCTGTGTTCATTCTTCAGTGCTGCTGATCTCCTGCGGTCTTTTTTCAGTCACTTCCTGCCGAGGTGGCCTCACATCATTTCTATGGACCAACTTCCTGACAATGGAGTTCCCCTTTATTTCAAGACCACTACGGCCCTCAGACATGCGATTCTGCAGCGGAGGAGCCCCACTGGTCCCGTCACTCAAGATAGGATGAAAAAAAAAAAAAAAACTTTCTCAAGGCTTTGATTCTACCCATAAAGGAGCGGCCAAGTGCGCGCCCGAACGTTTTCAGAGTGTTCCCGCTCATGGCGTGTAGAGCAGCCCCTTCATTCCAACAGACAGCCCTACATGCGAGAAATGAAGTCCCCCAAGGCCCACTATTCACAGCTCTAAATGCATTTCGTTGCATATGGCCACCCATTCATTTGAAGGGCTGCCCTACATGCGACAAATGCAACAAAGTAGCACATTATTTCCTTCTTCAGTTTTGCCTCCCCCCCCCCCCCCGCAACGCATTTCGCCATGTTCGTTGCACAATTTTGCACACGGCAAAAAACATGCATCTGCTTGCCGATTGGGGGGGGGGGGGGGGGTGTTATACACATTGTGTCATTGTTTACAATTGTGTTGCTAGCTGTGATTGGTCACAGTGACTACATAGTACAGATCGGCCAATCACAGTAAATCACAACAATACACACTGAATGAATAGTTTTCACTCAGTAAAAATGGTGGCTTGGATGGAAAGTATTCAGACCCCCTTACATTTTTCACTCTTTGTTATATTGCAGCCATTTACTAAAATCATTTAAGTTCATTTTTTTTCCCTCATTAATGTACACACAGCACCCCATATTGTACACACAACACCCCATATTGTACACACAACACCCCATATTGTACACACAGCACCCCATATTGTACACACAGCACCCCATATTGTACACACATCACCCCATATTGTACACACAACACCCCATATTGTACACACAGTACCCCATATTGTACACACAACACCCCATATTGTACACACAACACCCCATATTGTACACACAACACCCCATATTGTACACACAGTACCCCATATTGTACACACAGCTCCCCATATTATACACACAGCCCCCCATATTGTACACACAGCACCTCATATTGTACACACAACACCCCATATTGTACACACAGCCCCCCATATTGTACACACAGCTCCCCATATTATACACACAGCCCCCCATATTGTACACACAGCCCCCCATATTGTACACACAGCACCTCATATTGTACACACAGCCCCCCATATTGTACACACAGCCCCCCATATTGTACACACAGCCCCCCATATTGTACACACAGCCCCCCATATTGTACACACAGCCCCCCATATTGTACACACAGCCCCCCATATTGTACACACAACACCCCATATTGTACACACAACACCCCATATTGTACACACAGCCCCCCATATTGTACACACAGCCCCCCATATTGTACACACAACACCCCATATTGTACACACAGCACCCCATATTGTACACACAACACCCCATATTGTACACACAGCACCCCATATTGTACACACAGCGCCCCATATTGTACACAAAGCACCCCATATTGTACACACAGCCCCACATATTGTACACACAGCACCCCATATTGTACACACAGCCCCCCATATTGTACACACAGCCCCTCATATTGTACACACAGCCCCTCATATTGTACACACAGCACCTCATATTGTACACACAGCCCCCCATATTGTACACACAGCACCTCATATTGTACACACAGCACCCCATATTGACAGAAAAACACAGAATTGTTGACATTTTTGCAGATTTATTAAAAAAGAAAAACTGAAATATCACATGGTCCTAAGTATTCAGACCCTTTGCTCAGTATTTAGTAGAAGCCCCTTTTGATGAGTCTTTTTGGGAAAGATGCAACAAGTTTTTCACACCTGGATTTGGGGATCCTCTGCCATTCCTCCTTGCAGATCCTCTCCAGTTCTGTCAGGGGGGATGGTAAACGTTGGTGGACGGCCATTTTTAGGTCTCTCCAGAGATGGACAATTGGGTTTAAGTCAGGGCTCTGGCTGGGCCATTCAATAACAGTCACGGAGTTGTTGTGAAGCCACTCCTTCATTATTTTAGCTGTGTGCTTAGGGTCATTGTCTTGTTGGAAGGTAAATCTTCGGCCCAGTCTGAGGTCCTGAGCACTCTGGAGAAGGTTTTCGTCCAGGATATCTCTGTACTTGGCCGCATTCATCTTTCCCTCGATTGCAACCAGTCGTCCTGTCCCTGCAGCTGAAAAACACCCCCACAGCACGATGCTGCCACCACCATGCTTCACTGTTGGGACTGTATTGGACAGGTGATGAGCAGTGCCTGGTTTTCTCCACACATACCGCTTAGAATTAAGGCCAAAAAGTTCTATCTTGGTCTCATCAGACCAGAGAATCTTATTTCTCACCATCTTGGAGTCCTTCAGGTGTTTTTTAGTAAACTCCATGCGGGCTTTCATGTGTCTTGCACTGAGGAGAGGCTTCCGTCAGGCCACTCTGCCATAAAGCCCCGACTGGTGGAGGGCTGCAGTGATGGTTGACGTTCTACAACTTTCTCCCATCTCCCGACTGCATCTCTGGAGCTCAGCCACAGTGATCTTTGGGTTCTTCTTTACCGCTCTCACCAAGGCTCTTCTCCCCCGATAGCTCAGTTTGGCCGGACGGCCAGCTCTAGGAAGGGTTCTGGTCGTCCCAAACGTCTTCCATTTAAGGATTATGGAGGCCACTGTGCTCTTAGGAACCTTAAGTGCAGCAGAAATGTTTTTGTAACCTTGGCCAGATCTGTGCCTTGCCACAATTCTGTCTCTGAGCTCTTCAGGCAGTTCCTTTGACCTCATGATTCTCATTTGCTCTGACATGCACTGTGAGCTGTAAGGTCTTATATAGTACGGGTGTGTGGCTTTCCTAAACAAGTCCAATCAGTATAATCAAACACAGCTGGACTCAAATGAAGGTGTAGAACCATCTCAAGGATGATCAGAAGAAATGGACAGCACCTGAGTTATATATATGAGTGTCACAGCAAAGGGTCTGAATACTTAGGACCATGTGATATTTCAGTTTTTCTTTTTTAATAAATCTGCAAAAATGTCAACAATTCTGTGTTTTTCTGTCAACATGGGGTGCTGTGTGTACAATATGAGGTGCTGTGTGTACAATATGGGGTGCTGTGTGTACAATATGGGGTGCTGTGTGTACAATATGGGGTGCTGTGTATACAATATGGGGTGCTGTGTGTACAATATGGGGGGCTGTGTGTACAATATGGGGAGCTGTGTGTACAACATGGGGAGCTGTGTGTACAATATGGGGAGCTGTGTGTACAATATGGGGGGCTGTGTGTACAATATGGGGTGCTGTGTGTACAATATGGGGGGCTGTGTGTACAATATGGGGGGCTGTGTGTACAATATGGGGGGCTGTGTGTACAACATGGGGAGCTGTGTGTACAACATGGGGAGCTGTGTGTACAATATGGGGAGCTGTGTGTACAATATGGGGGGCTGTGTGTACAATATGGGGTGCTGTGTGTACAATATGGGGTGCTGTGTGTACAATATGGGGTGCTGTGTGTACAATATGGGGTGCTGTGTGTACAATATGGGGGGCTGTGTGTACAATATGGGGTGCTGTGTGTACAATATGGGGTGCTGTGTGTACAATATGGGGGTGCTGTGTGTACAATATGGGGTGATGTGTGTACAATATGGGGGGCTGTGTGTACAATATGGGGTGATGTGTGTACAATATGGGGGGCTGTGTGTACAATGTGGGGTGCTGTGTGTACAATATGGGGTGCTGTGTGTATAATATGGAGTGCTGTGTGTACAATATGGGGTGCTGTGTGTACAATATGAGGTGCTGTGTGTACAATATGGAGTGCTGTGTGTACAATACGGGGTGCTGTGTGTACAATACGGGGTGCTGTGTGTACAATATGGGGTGCTGTGTGTACAATACGGGGTGCTGTGTGTACAATATGGGGGGCTGTGTGTACAATATGGGGTGCTGTGTGTACAATATGGGGTGCTGTGTGTACAATACGGGGTGCTGTGTGTACAATACGGGGTGCTGTGTGTACAATATGGGGTGCTGTGTGTACAATATGGGGTGCTGTGTGTACAATATGGGGGGCTGTGTGTACAATATGGGGTGCTGTGTGTACAATATGGGGTGCTGTGTGTATAATATGGAGTGCTGTGTGTACAATATGGGGGGCTGTGTGTACAATATGGGGGGCTGTGTGTACAATATGGGGTGCTGTGTGTACAATACGGGGTGCTGTGTGTACAATATGGGGGGCTGTGTGTACAATATGGGGGGCTGTGTGTACAATATGGGGTGATGTGTGTACAATATGGGGTGATGTGTGTACAATATGGGGGGCTGTGTGTACAATATGGGGTGATGTGTGTACAATATGGGGGGCTGTGTGTACAATATGGGGTGCTGTGTGTACAATATGGGGGGCTGTGTGTACAATATGAGGTGATGTGTGTACAATATGGGGTGCTGTGTGTACATTAATGAGGAAAAAAATGGACTTAAATGATTTTAGCAAATGGCTGCAATACAACCAAGAGTGAAAAATGTAAGGGGGTCTGAATACTTTCCGTCCCCACTGTATTGCTCTGGTTTGTGTGTTAAAAAAAATTAAGAAAAAAAAAATTACAAAATTGCAAAAAAATTATTATTATTATTTTTACATACTGTCACCATATCTAATCACTGATACACCAGTTATATGATGACGCTTTACTGCACTAGAGACCGTATCTAAAAAAAAAAAATTTCATTCAGTAAAAATGGTTGCTTATACCAATGATATTCACTGCTATAAGCAATCATGTTGATGTGTAAAAAAAAATTTAAAAAAAATAACACTTTATTGCTCTGGTTGGTCACAGTGTGCTAATAATATTTTTTGTGCAATTTTGTAATTTTTTTTTTAATTTAAATTATTATTTTTTTTACATACTATCGACCAGTCAGTATCTCTGATCTCTGGTATACCAGTCATATAATGACGCTATAATGCACTAGTGACAGTATGTAAAAAAAAAAAAAAATCTATTTCATTCAGTAAAACGGTTGCTTATACCAATGAAATTCACTGCAATAATGATGTGTAAAAAAAAAAATCCTTTTTTTTTTTTTAAACACAATGTCGACCAGTCAGTATCCCTGATCACCGCCACACCAATATGATGATGCTTTACTGCACTGGTGAAAATATAAAAAAAACAAAAACAAAAAACAAAAACAAAAAAAACCTTGATCAAAAAAAATAAACTATTTTTTAACTTTTTTGAATTTTCAAAAAAAGCGTGACAAAAGTTAAAACTGTCAAAACACTTGCCATGCCTCTTACTAAATACCTTGGACTGTCTACATTCCAAAAAGGGGTCATTTTAGGGGTATTTGTACTGTTCTGCGTTTTTGGGTCTCAAGAAAAGAGATCGTCCGTCAGTACATCAGGATTGATCCATTTTCATATATATATCCCATAATTTACTATATATAATATAATATACACCGATTTGAGTTATTTTCACCAAAGAAATGGAGCAGAATACATTTTGGCCTAAATTTCTGAGGAAAGATTATTTATTTGCAAAATTTTATAACAGAAACGAGGGGAAAAAAAAAAAAAAAAACACAATTTTTTCTTCACATTTTTTTTAGCAAAAAATAAAAATTACCAAAAAGAAAGCTCTATTTGTGTGAAAATTAAAAAAAAAAATTCATATGTGTACAGTGTTGCATGACCGCGCAATTGTCATTCAAAGTGCGACAGCGCTGAGAGTTGGCCTGGGCAGGAAGGGAGTGAAAGTGGCCGGTATTGAAGGGGTTAAAGAGGAAACAATAACAATGTAACAATGTAGAGAACATATAATATTTCTTCACACTGTTTGTAGAATGCAGTAACCCATAGCAACCAGCCAGCACTCGCCAAGATCACCGCGCTCGGCACATCGTCCTTGGCACGTCCGGACTGACCTCCCCCCCCCCCCCCCCCGATGAGACCGGCAGAACCGGAGGATAAGGGGAAAGGTTCGGGTGTGGGTTCAACATGTACAACGCTCGGGAGATTCTCCCCGGCAACCAGCCTGCTTCCCGGACATGTAATTACCGGGGATGTACAGCGTGCTCCCACATGATCCGTCTGTGCGCCGGCGATCCCATGGCGTCCAATTACCGCACACAAAGACGTCTTAAGCCTCCTAATAACCAGACAATGCGGGGCTGAGAGTTCCTAGAGATTCCTCATCGACTGACTTCATACATGATGAAACCCGCGTCCTCTCCGACCGCCGAGGGGGGGCCGCAAGAAAACGCCAATCGGGGGGGGCCAAACGCACACAGCGATCGCAAATCTACCATCACATTCATAAATATTTTATTGCTAAAGTGCGAGGGTTTGCTGCGCAATTTTGACTGATCGTTGTTACATTGTAACCATTTCTATGATTTTTTTCCCCCTTAAATGTATCAAAAAAGAATTCATAGAGAAAAATCATCAAATTTCATCCCCACGATATCTATCAAATGGACCAAAAATGTTTTATCCGCCATATAAAATCGACAAAAAAACCCCCCAAAAAACGAAATCACGCGCTTCGATTTCTGTAGGTACAATTGAAATATTTAGGCTCCGTTCACACCGGTGCAACTTGTCAAGCGACTTTGGACTAATTAAAAAAATTGAAAAAAAATGCGGACAAGTCGCAGCCTTTTGATTTCAATGGCACCCGTTCCAATCTATGCGACTTCAAGATGCAATGACTGTACTAGGCTCCTGTACTACTCTGAGGCTAGGGGTTCACACATGTCCGGCTGCGGTTTTGTCCACCGGTTCAGGTGCGAAAACCGGACTCAAGATCGCACAGGACATATAAAAAAAACGATCCGGATCCGCAGCTGCCCTGGATGTGTGTGAACTTGCTCCATCAAAAGCTGGTCTGGGTTCACATGTTGTGTGAATCGGATGCAGTTAAAAATGCATCCGATTCGCGTATATATGTGAGCCGAGCCTGATGCGACTTTCTTGCAGTGCCAGAGAAGATAAAGTCGCACGAAAGTCACGTCAAAGTCAAATTGTAGAGTCGCACCAGTGTGAGCCGAGCCTAAGGCCCCAGTCACACCAACCGCTTCACATCTCCAAGTCGCCTGAAGCTCAAACAAGTGTTCTGGAGCTTTTGTTTGTAGCTTGAATCGGGCACATTGGTGTGTTTTTGAAGCGATTATGTGTTCCATAGAAAATGCATGGAAAACCTTGATTCAAGCATTTTTGAGCATTTTAGTGCGTTTTTCTGCTCTCGTGGAATAATTAAATGAAAATAAATAATAATAAAGAATAAAATAAATACATAAAAATAAATAAAATATTAACCCCTAACCCTGAACCCTAACCCCAATATTAGGCCCTAACCTAACAAAATAAATAAAAACGAAATAAATAAATATATAAATAAATTAGCCCCTAAACTTTAACCCCTAAACCTTAAGGCCTAAAATAAATTAATAAAAATAAATAAAATAAAGTAAAATATTAACCCCTAACCCTGAACTCTAACCCAAATATTAAGCCCTAACCTAACAAAATAAATAAAAAGCAAATAAATATATAAATAAATTAGACCCTACCCTTTAAACACCTAAACCTTAACCCCTAATAAAAAAAAAAAAAAAAAAAAACAAATAAATAAAACCGGATGAAAAAGCTGAAAAACGTGGCAACAAATGATGAAACAGATTATATTTTTCTCTATTGGCTAAATAAAAAAGGCCAAAGCTTTAAAAACGCTGTACACAAAACGCTCAAAAAACATGCGTACAAGCGATGGGAAAAAAAAAAAACCCCAAACAAAACGATCAAAGGTGCAACGCCTAAGTGCTTGCTTACACGGGTGCGGCAACGAGTGCAAAAATCTCGCATTTTCCGGTCCTGCACAAAAACCTGCCGCCTTACGCAGGCATGTGTGGGTGCCATTAATTCCAAATGGCACTTCCACGCATCTAGCAAACGCACGTGCGATAGCGCCTGCCAAAATGCATTGGTACCATTTTTAAAAAATTGTGCCAGCACCTTTTTTTGCACGTTTCACGTACATAGGGAAGGCCATTGAAATAAAGGCTGGAATGTGCGTTCTTTAGGAGACGCGCGTTGGGTGTCATTTATTCATAAAGCACCTCTGTGAATCATCGATCGCGCCTGCCAAAAGGCATGGTACCGCAGTATCATTTTTAAAAAATCGCGCCGGCACCTTTTTTGTGCGTTTTACATACACAGGTAAGCCCGTCAAAAGTAAAGGCCGTAAATGCGCGCTCTTTTGCAGACGTGCATTGGCACCTACTTGCACCTCCAAGCATCTAGCGATCGCACATGCTAAAGGGCATAGTATTGCAGTATCATTTTTTAAAATTGCACCGCTGCATTTTTTTTACATACATAGGGAAGTCCATTGAAATAAAGACCGAAATGCACCATGGAAGGTAAATTATAAGCAGATTAAAAGGTAGCTTTAAGGCTGTCCACAGACACAAGATATCTGCCACTTCTGTTTGGATCAGACATTTGATGTCCATAACTTAAAGCAGTGGTCTCCAAACTGCAGCCCCCTGCTTGTTTTTATTGCCCTTGGGGCACTATTTCACTCACTGACACTAACGAAGGGGCACAATTCCTCCCAATGACACCAATGATGGGGCACAAGGACACCAACGATGGGGAACAATGACACCAACGATGGGGAACAATGACACCAACGATGGGGAACAATGACACCAACGATGGGGAACAATGACACCAACGATGGGGAACAATGACACCAACAATGGGGAACAATGACACCAACGATGGGGAACAATGACACCAACGATGGGGCACAAGGACACCAACGATGGGGCACAAGGACACCAACGATGGGGCACAAGGACACCAACGATGGGGCACAAGGACACCAACGATGGGGAACAAGGACACCAACGATGGGGAGCAAGGACACCAACGATGGGGAGCAAGGACACCAACGATGGGGAGCAAGGACACAAACGATGGGGAGCAAGGACACCAACGATGGGGAGCAAGGACACCAACGATGGGGAGCAAGGACACCAACGATGGGGAGCAAGGACACCAACGATGGGGAACAAGGACACCAACGATGGGGAACCAAGACACCAACGATGGGGAACCAAGACACCAACGATGGGGAACCAAGACACCAACGATGGGGAACTAAGACACCAATGATGGGGAACTAAGACACCAATGATGGGGAACTAAGACACCAACGATGGGGAACCAAGACACCAACGATGGGGAACAAGGACACCAAGGGTGGGGAACAAGGACACCAACGGTGGGGCACAATGACACCAACGGTGGGGCACAATTCCTCTCGCTGACATCAAAGATGGGGTATTGTTTACTTCAACGGATGCTTGGACATTTTCTACTTCTGATGGCCACAGTCCGGTCCCCCTAAAGTCTGAAGGATGTTAAACTGGCCCTTTATTTAGAAAGTTTGGAGACCTCTGTCTTAGAGGAACATTTATCACCCGTCTCCGGTAGATAATATTACATTGTTCTAACATGTCACTTATCACTTTGACCCCTTTTCCTTTCAATGACATAGCAACTAATATGGGGGGGTGTCCCTCACCCGACACCCTGAAAATTATCTGTGCCCGTCTCCTGCACTACCACCGCTCTCACCTGTTCCAGTCACATAAAAGGTGCCCCTATAGAGCGCCGGCTCCAGGGGGTCCACATAGAGAAGAGTTTCCCTTTTAAAATAAATTACTGAGTCAAAACAAGCGGCGCCATGCGCCCCTCATAAATTGAATGATAGCAAATAGCGGCTTCCAGTAATACGTTTCCCTTAGAGCGTCCCGAACGTCTGCGCAGGCGGCACAATTATAAGACAATCTGAGACAAAACTTCTTTTCTGAGATTTCACGCAGATTTAGGTCCACGCAGCTTATAAATCAAAATGTCGGCACTGTAGGAAGACGTTACAAATGTGATCTCCAGGATCTCCGCCGCACAGCACGCTCCCGTTATACATTATTATCGTTATTAAAATAAAAGCTGAAGATTCGCTCACTTATTCCATCACCTGACTCAGTCCATAAATCTCAAATAAAATGATAAAATAACAGTGATTGTAGAGATGACGCCTCTGTGAGGAATCGGATGAATGAAGTCAAAGTACAGAAGGTGCCAACCGGTACCCGCTCCCACTCTGGCAGCACCAACCAGGTCATCGCATTGTGCTTATTCATGGAGAGGTCTCCATGACCATACTCCGCGGGGCGGGGGGGTATCAGGTTGTGTCTGTCTGACCTCCATCCAACCTCAATGGTGAGCCCAGAGATAGCCCATGGGGAGCACAGCAGGGTGAAGGGTGATAGGATTTAGGGTCTAAGGCTGAGACCTCAGCCTTTGGTTGTTATGCCGGACTCCATATTGGTCAACATTGAAGCCCAAAAGCCACACAGCCAATACATGAGCATCTACATCCAACTCACTGAGGATGGCAACTAATGCTTTAGATACTCCACTGATCACCAAGATAAAGGGACACAGCTCCACTAACCACCAAATGTAGGAGGACACTTCTCTAATACCCACCATTGTAAGAGGCCCTGTCTCCACTGACCACCATTGTAAGAGAACATGTTTCCATTGACCATCATTGTAGGAGGACATGTCTATACAGACCATCAATGTAAGAGAACACGTCTCTACTGACCACCAATGTAAGAGGACATGTCTCCATTAACTACCAAAGTAAGAGGGCATGTCTCCACTGACCACCATTGGGATAGTACATGTCTCTACTGACCACCAGTGTAAGGGGACACTTCTCTAAAACCACCAATGTGAGAGGACATGTCGCCACTGACCACCATTGTAAGAGGACATGTCTTTATTGTAAGAGGATATGTCTCTACGGACCACCAATGTAAGGGGATACTTCTTTAATAGCCACCAATGTAAGAGGGCATGTCTCCACTGATCATCAATGTAAAAGGACGTCTCCAATGACTACCAATGTAAGGGGACACTTCTATAAAAACCATCAATGTAAGAGGACACGTCTCCACCATTGTAATTGGGGACATGTCTCCAATGACCACCATTGTAACTGGGGACATGTCTCCAATGACTACCATTGTAACAGGGGACATGTCTCTATTGCAGTGGCATTTCTCAATTCTAGTCCTCAAGGCGCACCAACAGGTCATGTTTTCGGGATTTCCCTCAGAGAAAAAGGCTGTGGTAATTACAAAGGCAGTGAAACTGATCAAATCACCTGTGCAAAATAATGGCAAGCCTGAAAACATGACCTGTTGGTGCGCCTTGAGGACTAGAATTGAGAAACACTGCTCTACTGACTATCATTGTACCAGGGGACATGTCTCTACTAACCACCATTGTAAGAGGACATATTTCTACTGACCACTAATGTAAGAGGACATGTCTCTGCTGACCATCAATATAAGAGGACATGTCTCTGCTGACCATCAATGTAAGAGGACATGTCTCTGCTGACCATCAATGTAAGAGGACATGTCTCCATGACAAACAATGTAAGAGGACATGTCTCTACTAACCCCCAAAGTAAGAGGACATATCTCCACTGATCACCATTAGAGGAGGACATGTCTCCACTGACCATCAATGTAAGAGGACATGTATCCACTGACCATCATTGTAAGAGGACATGTCTCCACTGACCATCAATGTAAGAGGACATGTGTCCATGACCATCAATTTAAGAGGACATGTCTCCACTAACCACCAAAGTAAGAGAACATGTCTCCACTGACTACCATTAGAGCATGTCTCCACTGACTACCATTAGAGCATGTCTCCACTGACCATCAATGTAAGAGGACATGTCTCCACTGACCATCAATGTAAGAGGACATGTCTCCACTAACCACCATTAGAGGAGGACATGTTTCTACTGACCACCAATGTAAGGGGGTATACTGACCACTAATTAATTTCAATCCTATGGATCAGGGGTTGTTAAATTATCCACTCTGGTTGTGGAATATGCTAGAAGCCACATTTCTTACTCTTGTATTTATCTTTATATCCGCAAATGGCCTATCACATCAATGTACCGAGAGTTGTAGATAAAACCAATTTCAATTTGGGGTTCCCTGAGACCTGAACGTTATTTCTCGGGTTCCTTCAGGCTGAAGGTCTGAGGACAGCCGCTCTAACCGATGAGACAATTGAAGCCACGGATGACAAATTGCTGCAGACCGCTCAATCTCCTGTAATTGTTTTTTGACTGACAGCTCCTGGAAACCTCGTAATATCATCAGGTGTATGACCAGCATGAAGGAACGAGATTCATTATAAATAACATTTATAAAAGTTGGCCTGAAGGGGAAATTTCACTTTGATCGCCATCTCTACAGAAATACAGCACTAAACAAATGCTGCAGACCGCTGAGCCCAGTGCCCGCCGAATTGTGTATGCAGAACAGCGCCGTTCCCCAGCCTGGCTGCCGCCGGAAGCCGTTAAGGAGGGTAGGGGCACGGCGCTGCAACAGGCCAACCATTAAATGTAATATTTCTGGCGCACCGGAGAACAGGGAGCGGCCATAAAGGAACCTGGTGGGGGCAAATATGCCGAAATAAAACACGGCCGCCTTTTCTTTTTAATGGCTTTCCTCCGGCTCTGAACTCAACTTTTCACATAAACATTTCTTAGTTTTTCTACTTTCTTTGTATTAAGGGGCCGGCCCACGCTTCTTGCACTGCGGGAAACTTGCGTCTTGCGTTGGCATTTCTTGCAACGCATGGGAATGCCCTTGCCACCTGCAGACATGCAAGGGTGCCAAAAAAAAAAAATCACACCCACGCAACTCACAAAAGAGGTGCATTCATGACCATCAAACTGCGTGGTACATGGGGTTTGGTGAAGTCGCATCTGCTGTACTTTTTTGCATGTTGCCATGCGTTCGGCTGCCCAAAGAAATAAATGGGCTGTCAAAAAATGCACAGGAATGCACATAACTGCCCGCACTCAAATGTGCATTTTATGGTGTAAGGCTAGGATCACATCTACGTGTTTTGTAGTGCATTCTGCGGTTTGCATAAACGCACTGCAGTCCATTTAACATGGTTTCCTATGGGACATGTATATATCTATGCTTTTTTCAGCCATTTTTTTTTTGAAAGGGTCAGGGACTTTTTTTTCCCCACAGCAGATTACGTTTTGCCTGCAATGGACCCTCAACAAAAAAACGAGATGTGTGTACCCCATGCAAGTGTTACGATGTACCCCATACTCCGATAAGACCCCCGTCGGCAGACCCCCACAACCACCGGCCAGGGTTGTGGGGAATATGCCCTTGTCCCCATCAACATGGGGACAAGGTGTTTTGGGGGGAGTCCCCCTGACCCAAAGCACCCCCCCCCCCATGTTGAGGGCATGTGGTCTGTTATGGTTTCGGGGGAGGGGGGGGCGCTCCTTTGCTGGATAGGGGTCTGGTATGGATTTTGGGGGACCTCAAACACCAAAAGTTTCCATCACTTATAGTACATAGCAATACAAACATTTACATATATTTAAAAAAAATGATTATATATATATATATATATATATATATATATATATATATAAAATAAATTAAAAATATAAAAAGTTAAATAATACTGTATACACACACACATTTTTTATAATATATATATATATATATATATATAAAAAAAATGTAGATAGATGAAAAATATATTAAAAAAATAAATATATACAGTATATAAAAAAAGGAATGAAAAATAGAATATAAAATTATATTTTATATTTAAAATTATAATATATACATACTGTTAAAAATATAATTATATTAAAAATATAATACATAATATTATTATAATATATATATATATATATATATATATATATATATATATATATATATATATATATATATATATGTGTAAGAAATCGCTAATTGTTGCAATTAAACACTGTTATGTTTTCCCACCTCCAATATGCAAAAAGTACAGCACAACAAACCTCAATAATTTAAATTGCTTATAGTGCATACTAACAAAACAAATATTTACAATTATATATATATATATTTTATATGTTTTCATTTTTTTAATATATCTTCTTTTTTTTTAATTTTTGATGTATATTTTATATATATATATATATATATATATATATATATATATATATATATATACACACACACACATATATATATATATATATATATATATATATATATATATATATATATATACACACACACACACACATACATATATCGTTTTTTCAATAGATTTTTCTATGTTTTGAATTCTTTATATTTTTATTGTTTTTTAATATATATATATATATATATATATATATATATACACACACACACACACACACACACACAGGATATAGACACATAGGTAGCGCGGGGGGATTATTTTAATTTTCAATTCGAGTTTACGCTTCGGTAATTTGATAGATTTTTCCTATGGATAGAGATCGATCGGAAAATAAATCTATAACGGACAACCCATTCGATCGATATGCCACGCACAGGGAAGTGGATTTTGATCAATAGCTAAGATACAACCATAACTTACGGTCGTAGGTATTAATCACATCTCTATGCCCACCATGCAATCTGACCGATCGAAATACAATCGTATTCTTGAACAAAGCATCACACCACTGCCGATCAATAATATTCTGTCGTGGCCAATCGACTACGGCTCCAAACTGAGTTTAAATCAAAAGAAGTTTTGGCGAATCGATAGTTTGCAGATTTGACTGTTTTGATCGAATCCAACATCGATTGGATAAAAAAGGAAGAAAAACGAAGCGTGTATGGCCACCATTCACACGTCAGCTTTTTTGTGAACGTGCGTATAAATTGCGCGAGTTCACACAGGTTTATGAAACACAGAAAAATCGCCATTGTTATTGGTACCACATATGCGGAAAAAAAATGATGTGCGTTTGTCACGCCAAAAAATTTTGCCTCAAAAACAGCGAAACGCGCCGATTAAAAACCGCACATAGCGCAACGCTTCACAAAATACATAAAACCACTTTGATGAGATCGTTGCATGTTTAAATCAATGGGCCGCCCTATGCAAAAAACACGCACAAACCACGCAAAAAAACGCGGTACACGTGCGTTCGCAAAATGTGAATCCTTAGCCAGGCAGACACCGGCCCGCGATGACAGACGCGCTAAATGACACCCGCAGACCGGCTTCCCATCAGTGACCATTTCAATCTAAGAGAGGCGGCGGGTGAAATAAATTCGGCACAAATAAATCACCGTGCGTCACCACGGGCTGAGAAAAACGCATCAGTTTTCCTGTCGACGCGTTAACCCCGCGTTTGACCCAGGAGAAACTGCGGGGGAGGGGGACAAGTAACAGTAAAAAATGTATTTCTCGGAGGGAATAACGAACACCGATGTACAATGCCGGCCGAATCTGAAATTAGAGATTCTCCGACTCCAAGGGGAGGAATAATGAAGTTATTATTTTGAAATAAATTGTGCGTCAATTCCCTCCAAATTAACGTCAAAGTGCAAAAAATATCAACAGACGCCATTAAAAAAAAAAACTGTAGAGAGAAAAAGACACATTGAGAAAGTTGCAGTTTAAGGTGAAATCATGAAATCATATTTTTTTTAAATGTTCGTTACAAAACAGCGGGAACTTTTTAGGCTCCAATTACCACCTGATCACGGTAAAATCGCGGAATCCTTTTCCTCTATCGCCAAAATGGCAAAAAAAACATCATCTTCGAAACATTGGCGCATCTGCTCCATTCTTAGGCGATGTGAATCATGCGTGTGGCGGAAGCGCCAAAATCTGCGCGCAATTGCAAACCGCAGCAAAATACAGGACGCATTAGCGATACCATTACTTCTTAATGGCACCCCCCCAATCGCGGTCCAATTTTTGCCCGCTGTTGTTTGCCGATAAATCGCTGGCAATCGCAACGTGCGAGGCTGTCGCCCCATCAGAAGCCAAACTGCAGTGAAATACAGGACGCGTTAGCGATATCATTACTTCTTAATGGCACCCCCCCCCAATGCCGATCCGAATCTGCCGCGGTTGTTGTGCATAAATCGATGCCGATCGCAACACGCGAGGCTGTCGCCCCCAAAAGAAGCTCCTGATCCTTTCTTTGAACGAAAAAAAATGAAGCAGATGCAGCAAAATTTTGAAAAATGGCGGTGTTGTCGGCGATAGAGAAAAAAAGTTCAGATAATGGCGCAGAAAAACGCTCGAGATCTGCCACCAATCTTTTCTCTATTGCCACAGATTTTACAGCGATGTTACTGTGCTTATGGTTGTGTTTTTCATGGGTCACAGTGACTCAAAAACTGGATCAAAAACGTAACACGAGTGCGTTATTGTTGCGTCTTGCTGCGTTTAAAATGTGGGAGGTGAGTTTTTCGTGCGAACATAGAATTCAAAGGGATGCATTTTTCTTGCCCCGATAATGGCTGACATTAAATTCATATTCATTTTAATAATTAAAAAGTCGAATATAATTCAATTATATATAAAAAAAATTTTATTTTTTAAAAACTGTCATTTTTCGGTTTGGGTTTCGGCCAAGTGCATCCTGAATTTTCAGTTTCGGGACAAAATTTCGGCGCGCCTCTAGTTTGCATACATCAAAACAATTTACAGAACAGACTTTACCAGAATAGTTGTATAGATTATTTTAAAAATATTTTTTAAATATTTATTGATATTTGTAAAGATTATTTTTAAATATTTTTAAATATTTATTGAATTTATATTTAATATTTAAAAATTTAATTTTAAAAATAATAATGTATTGTTATTTATTTGGCATATTTTTTACATTTTTGATTGGAAAGTTGCTCTCTTCTCCTGCTTATTTCCAGCAGAACTGACGACTGCTGCGCCCGGGGCTCCTGTCCTTTCGCCCCCCCCCCCCTCCCCCCCATACCAGCCTTGCCATGACATATAATTGGAGGATTATGAAGCTCAAAGTTCCAAATCTGTTCTGTGATCTCTGGAGACACTAAAAAAAAAAACATAACGGCGTCCACATACACGATCTCTGAGATTGGTGCGCTGTCACTTCCATGGCAACTGTATGGAAACTGACGTGTTGTGACAACGTGTGATGGGAAGCGCCAACATACAGCGAGTCTGTAATGGATGATCTGACAGCGTACAGCCGTACGGAAGACGCGGGAACGCACGACTCCAGCCGCCATGTGTTCTATGTAGAGCGGGAAGGGGAAACATGCGGCCAATTTTAAAGGCGAGCATGACTGTACTCATTGACCAATAGGATTCGGCTCTCAAAACAATAAACCATTACAGACAAAAACGTCATTCTTGCCGTTGTTTTCTGCAGCCTTTATGCCACCCCCCCCCCCCCCCCATTGTTCATTGAGGAGGTATTCTAAAAGTGACTAATGGACCAGTTGTAGAGATTTATTGCTGGTGTGTGCGAGACAACATTATGATAAATATGGTCTCTGTAGTGGGCACAGCACCAGGCATGAGATGGTAAGTGAAGATCAGGAGACGATTTGGGGCCCCAAACACAGCCGGGGGGTGAAAGTGATCAGAGAAGTTGTAAAGTCTCACTTGATTGCTTTTGTTTCTCCCCCTGATAAGGTGGAGCAGGGTCAGTGATAACATGAAAACCTGCATCCTGCAGAATACGACCCCCCCCCCACCATGTGTTTGGCCCCCCGCCGTGTGTTTGCAATTTCTTTTTTTTTTTAGGTAACATGAAATGCCCCTTTAAAATGAAACACAGACGGGAGTTGGAAGTTTGTCCAGATGGAGCCGGGAATGGCGCCGCGCACTTCACAGGGACGGCGATTCATCCGCTTTAGAGTTATAGAAGCACGACGGCGGAGATTTAATTAAAGGATAAACGGCATAAAAACAACCCAAAGAACCCCCCCACCAGGCGCAGAATCCACCGAGAAACCGCTCACGCCGTCTGCGATATATTCCCCTGGAGAACGCGACCGCCATCATAATGTAACACCGCGGTCACAAGCCCCTGATAGAGCCATCCATACAAGGACCTTCCATCTGTACCTGTATATAGAGATCTTCCATCTATACGTGTATATAGAGATCTTCCATCTATACGTGTATATAGAAGATCTTCCATCTATACGTGTATATAGAGATCTTCCATCTATACATGTATATAGAGACCTTCCATCTATACCTGTATATAGAGACCTTCCATCTATACGTGTATATAGAGATCTTCCATCTATACGTGTATATAGAGATCTTCCATCTATACGTGTATATAGAGATCTTCCATCTATACGTGTATATAGAGACCTCCCATCTATACCAGTATATAGAGACCTTCCATCTATACCTGTATATAGAGACCTTCCATCTATTGGTGTATATAGAGATCTTCCATCTATAGGTGTATATAGAGATCTTCCATCTATACATGTATATAGAGATCTTCCACCTATACATGTATATAGAGATCTTCCATCTATACATGTATATAGAGATCTTCCATCTATACGTGTATATAGAGACCTTCCATCTATACATGTATATAGAGATCTTACATCTATCGTGTATATAGAGCTCTTCCATCTAGATCTGTATATAGAGATCTTCCATCTGTACATGTATATAGAGATCTTCCAACTATACGTGTGTATAGAGATCTTCCATCTATTACATGTGTATAGATACCTTCCATCTATACGTCTGTATATAGAAATCTTCCATCTGTATGTGTATATAGAGATCTTCCATCTATAGGTGTATATAGAGACCCTTCCATCTATATGTGTATATAGAGACCTTCCATCTATATGTGTATATAGAGATCTCCATCTATATCTGTAAATAGAAATCTTCCATCTATACCTGTATATAGAGATCTTCCATCTATAGGTGTATATAGAGATCTTCCATCTATAGATGTATATAGAGATCTTCCATCTATACGTGTATATAGAGATCTTCCATCTATACGTGTATATAGATACCTTCCATCTATACGTGGTATATAGAGATCTTCCATCTATATCTGTATATAGAAATCTTCCATCTATACCTGTATATAGAGATCTTCCATCTATACCTGTATATAGAGACCTTCCATCTATACGTGTATATAGAGAAATTTCATCTATACGTGTATATAGGGATCTTCCATCTATTACGTGTATATAGAGACCTCCCATCTATACCTGTATATAGAGACCTTCCATCTATACCTGTATATAGAGACCTTCCATCTATTGGTGTATATAGAGATCTTCCATCTATATGTGTATATGGAGACCTTCCATCTATACATGTATATAGAGATCTTCCATCTATACCTGTATGTAGAGACCTTCCATCTATACCTGTATATAGAGACCTTCCATCTATACCTGTATATAGAGACCTTCCATCTATACGTGTATATAGAGAAATTTCATCTATACGTGTATATAGGGATATAGATAAATAGGATCTCTGATTTGTGACGAAACATGTAGGGAGGAGCTTCAGCCAGTGAAGTCATCACATTCGCAGGCTCTCTGATTTATAGGAGATCAGCAGAGCATAATGTATAGGACATAACACAGCCCCCGCTCAGTGTGGATCATCCAGCAACCTCATAAATACTCCACAAGGAGATTTAAACACACCATGGGGGATAAACAAAGGGCAAGCCATACAGCCGTATAGTGTAGTATTTTTTAATACCACATATGTTTATGCAAAGTGTGTGTACAAGAGGCATCAAATTTGTACAGGGTACCCTTGCGATGTAGCCAGCAGGTGTGATGACGTCACTGGCCTAAGCTCCATCCAACGTGTTTCGTCACAAACCAGACCTTGTCAGGGGATGAGCCCAGGTGCTGCTGATCTCTCTTAAGAGAGAGATCCTATTTATCCGGTGAGATGTTTAGGGACATCGGTTGGTGTGACGCACTAAAAACAGACACCTTATGTTGGGGTGGAATTTGGCACTTTCACTGCACAATTTGAACCAACTTCTCAAAGACTTCACTTGTGGACATTTTTCGAATGATGTGCATCTTCCATCTTGTTTTGATGGATTATGGTTCACGGACTCCAGGATCTTTGATATTGATTAATATTGATTTAAAGGGAAAGCACACCTATCTCATATATATATATATATATATATATATATATATATATATATATATATATATATATATATATATATATATATAAACATACATACATACATATACAGTATATCTCCAGTGTAAATGATGAGCAGTGTTGGTGACCCCGCTGGTGCAGTCTTTCCAAATCTACAGACTGATTGGAAACACAAGACTTGTTGCATTTGCTTATATACGGATAATCCTACATAATGAAATCCAATACCAGAAATATGGAGCAGCAATTTGCATATGACTTTCAGATAAATGTTTCAGTAACAATGTAACACCTGCATTTTCTGAGAAGAAAGAAAAAGCCAAATTGTTGCACCCGAAAGCCCAAGTGTCTGACTAGTGAAAGCTGCTTCAGCCCATCTCCACCCAAGCCACGTCTCAACGTGTTTCGTCCAACCCACAGGGTTTAGTCATAATAGACCTTTTTCTTAATGCCTTCATTTATAAACACCAGCAGTGAGAGGGTTACAGAGATGACAACGCCAACGATCGCTCATCGGAAATGGTTTTTGCACCTCGCGCCGTCTGACAATTCACAATCCAGAAAAATGACACCATGATCCAAACATGTCAGAACGGGACCCGGAGCCAAACGCTTCATCTCAAGGTGTCAGAGGATGCCGTCACCGCACAGCTGGCGCTCCGAGGAAAAAAAGGGAGATTCATGGAGATTCACAGAGTTCAGGGAAATTCAGGCCAATATCCCCCAGAAATTAATCGTCCTGACAGACCTCCTACCCCCCGGATGGAGTTCTCACCTGAAACGGACACCAAACTCCATAAAAATATAATCTTACCAAAATGTCAACGGACAGCTTTTTATATATATATATATATATATATATATATATGCGCATTGGGGTAATTACTGCAACACACAATGTCTCCTTTAAGATGGCGGTGGAAGCGATCGGACGTCTTCTTTAAGGCAGTGGTGAAAAGATTGGACGTCTCCTTTAAGGAGGCAGTGGAAGCGGTCGGATTAATCCGTTAAGGCGGTGGTGAACATAATCAGACGTCTCCTTTGAGGCGGCGGTGAAAGTAATCGGATGTCTCCTTTAAGGCGGCGGTGAAAGTAATCGGACGTCTCCTTTAAGACGGCGGTGAAAGTAATTGGACGCCTCCTTTAAGGCGGCGGTGAAAGTAATCAGGCGTCTCCTTTAAGGCGGCGGTGGAAGTGATCGGACATCTCCTTTAAGGTGGCGGTGGAAGTAATGAGACGTCTCCTTTAAGGCAGTGGTGGAAGCAATCGGACATCTCCTTTAAGGGGGTGGTGGAAGTGATCGGACGCCTCCTTTAAGGCAGTGGTGGAAAGATTGGAAGTCTCCTTTAAGGTGGTGGTGGAAGCGATCGGATGCCACATTTAAGGCAGCGGTGGAAGCGATTGGACGCCACCTTTAAGGCAGCGATCAGACGTTTCCCTTAAGGTGGCGGTGAAAGCGATCAGACGTCTCCTTTAAGGTGGTGGTGGAAGCAATCGAACGTCTCCTTTAAGGTGGTGGTGGAAGTGATTGGATGCCTCCTTCAAGGCAGTGGTGGAAAGATTGGACGTGTCCTTTAAGGAGGCAGTGGAAGCGATCGGACATTTCCTTTTAGGCGGTGGTGAAAGTAATCGGACATCTCCTTTAAGGCGGCGGTGAAAGTAATTGGACATCTCCTTTAAGGTGGCGGTGGAAGGGATCGGACGCCTCCTTTAAGGCAGTGGTGGAAGCAATCAGCTGTCTCCTTTAAGACTGTGGTGGAAGCAATCGGACGTCTCCTTTAGGACAGGGGTGGAAGCGATTGGATGTCTCCTTTAGGGTGGCGGAGTAAGTGATCAGACGTCTTCTTTAAGGCGGCGGTGGAAGCGATCGGATGTGTCCTTTAAGGCGGCGGTGGAAGCGATCGGACGTCTCCTTTAAGGTAATGGTGGAAGCGATCGGACGCCTCCTTTAAGGCAGTGGTGGAAGCGATTGGATGCCTCCTTTAAGGCAGTGGTGGAAGCAATCAGCTGTCTCCTTTACGACGGAGGTGGAAGCGATTGGATGTCTCCTTTAGGGCGGCGGAGGAAGCGATCGGACATCTCCTTTAAGGCGGCAGTGGAAGCGATCGGACGTCTCCTTTAAGGTAATGGTGGAATCGATCGGACGTCTCCTTTAAGGTAATGGTGGAAGCGATCGGACGTCTCCTTTAAGTCACAGCTTTGAGATGTAATTAGAGGGTGTTCAGCCCTACAAAAGGTCAGTTGTGAAGACGAATCCCCGGGGAGTGCGGCGCGATCCTTCAACGCTCCACCGCGGCCTTCTGGGAAAATCGCTGGAAAAGGTCATTAAAAGATTATTTCTTTCACCTCGGGAACGAATGAAATCTCCGACTCTTTATATCTGCTGAATAAAAGAGGGAAAAAAGGACGCGGAGGAGGCGAGAAATGGACATTAAAGAGCGCCAATCATTACCTTTACTAGGGGGGAGGCGAACCGCCACCGGGGGGCGTAAAATCAGAGCGGGGCATATATGAGAGAGGACGGTCAATGGATGAGACCCCCACACAAGGCTTGAGGTTCAGTAATAAGAAAACCCCAGCAATTTATTATTGAGAAAAATCGCCAAACACAATCTGACCCTAAACTGACTACAAAGCGCTGACCAGTGACCCCTCCCCTATCACCCCCCCTCCCCCCTTTTTTTGCTTGTTCGGAACGGCGCCATTCCTGTGAATTGGGCCTCCCTACGCTCCAAAGAAACTCGTGTACCAAATTTTGGACATAAGCCAAGAGCGTTTGGCGTCGCCCGATTTTTGCATGTATTTGGTCGCGTGGAAAAATTATGCGTTTGGGGTTTTTCGCACGTTTAGGGAAACGCGGGCAGAATTGGTCGTTTCTGTGAACGGCGCCTTAAAGTGGACCTGTCAGTTACTCTACAGGAAAAAATCCCCGACACGTCAGGCTGTACAGCAACTCGACCATTTCTCAGAAAAGCCATCCTGGAGCTCCAATCAGCGACTTTGCCTAGGCCCAGATGATAACATCAGTTTGCTGCAGGCAGAAGGAAGCATTTTCTCAGTCTCCCCTCCCCCAGCGATCAGACTGTACATTGTAACTTTGTAGAATGAGAAGGAAGCATTTCCTCAGTCTCCCCTCCCCCAGTGATCAGACTGTACATTGTAACTTTGTAGAAGGAGGAGGAGGCATTTCCTTAGTCTCCTCTCCCCCAGTGATCAGACTGTACATTGTAACTTTGTAGGAGGAGGAGGAGTCATTTCCTCAGTCTCCCCTCCCCCAGTGATCAGACTGTACATTGTAACTTTGTAGAAGGAGGAGGCATTTCCTCAGTCTCCTCTCCCCCAGTGATCAGACTGTACATTGTAACTTTGTAGAAGGAGGAGGAGTCATTTCCTCAGTCTCCCCTCCCCCCAGTGATCAGACTGTACTTTGTAACTTTGTAGAAGGAGGAGGAAGCATTTCCTCAGTCTCCCCTCCCCCCAGTGATCAGACTGTACATTGTAACTTTGTAGAAGGAGGAGGAGGCATTTCCTTAGTCTCCTTTCCCCCAGTGATCAGACTGTACATTGTAACTTTGTAGAAGGAGGAGGAGTCATTTCCTCAGTCTCCCCTCCCCCCAGTGATCAGACTGTACATTGTAACTTTGTAGAAGGAGGAGGCATTTCCTCAGTCTCCTCTCCCCCAGTGATCAGACTGTACATTGTAACTTTGTAGAAGGAGGAGGAGTCATTTCCTCAGTCTCCCCTCCCCCCAGTGATCAGACTGTACATTGTAACTTTGTAGAAGGAGGAGGCATTTCCTCAGTCTCCTCTCCCCCAGTGATCAGACTGTACATTGTAACTTTGTAGAAGGAGGAGGCATTTCCTCAGTCTCCTCTCCCCCAGTGATCAGACTGTACATTGTAACTTTGTAGAAGGAGGAGGAGTCATTTCCTCAGTCTCCCCTCCCCCAGTGATCAGACTGTACTTTGTAACTTTGTAGAAGGAGGAGGAAACATTTCCTCAGTCTCCCCTCCCCCCAGTGATCAGACTGTACATTGTAACTTTGTAGCAAGCCGCCATCTCAGTCCAGGAAGTAGATGGTGACTATGGATGATGCCAGAACAAAGATGGCGCTGTCCTTCTGAAGAGAAAAGCAGATGCCGGCATTGTCAGGGGGAGTCCTGCGATCTCTGTGAGAAGGAATGAATACCTGGAAGGGGAGGAGGGGAACACTGACACGATTACATACTTAATAATTAAACTTTGTGTCTGTGTTTGGAGAGATTTTAATTTACTTCCTGCAACAGGAAATGAGAAGAAATCCCCTCTCCAGACAGAACAGGTGTCCCCATTGGATGATTTCCCCTCCTTTCCTGTTTTGGTGAAACATATAGGTGTATATAGAACTGTAGACACAACAAGTGACCATCCACTATGAGCGCATCTAAAGACACTTCAAGAGCCTGCACTGGTATACAACGGGGCGACTATGAATTTTACGATCTCATTCAACAGTGTGGCAGTTCACATGAAGGTAAAGCCATATCTCAGCACATTTGCCCGCAGAGCTGACACTCTAACGACATGTTTATTTCCTGGGAATAAATATTAATTATAAAACATCGAATCCTCTGGGGGGAACGCAAAATTGGCCTCCATCATTTTCTGAACAACTCGAGATTCTTTGTGGTGCGTCTAATGGAAGCCTGGTGTGACGGAGAGAGGAATGCGCTACGCCGCTGTGTCAGCTATAAAACGCCGATGGTTTGTGTTTCCAGCACAAGTTCATGTTCCAGGGATGGAGGGAGAACAAAGGATCGGGGAACGCTCGCTGCATATGTGACCAATCAGAGCCCGGGGGGAGGGGGAGGGGTTATATCCATCACTAACAGACAGTCTAAGGACATTAGAGTGTAAGCTTCTCTGCTACAGAGACTGATGTGACTGTCTCAGTGTTCTCTGTACAGCACTGCGGTATATGTCAGAGCTATATAAATGTATAATAATAATAGTGTGTGACTGTGGGGGAGGGGACATTAAAGTGTATTTTTTTTTTTTTTTAATTAAAAAATCATACAAACATACAGCTTATTAATAAAAACATATTTACACAAAAATAAACAACAACTAAACAAAAACAAGCGTGCTTACATCAGCAAGAAAACCGTTTCCTGACAAGATAACATAGAAAGAAACATATTTTAATGACAACTACAAACCCCGAACCTCAACTTAAACACAATCCAGGCTAAGAAACATTTTGAGATTTAATCGCCATCAGGATGCGATTCCAAAACCCCCCATTAACCCCTCCCCCCCACATCATTCGCCCCAACTTCCACATCATTCACCTTGCATTCTGCACCAGCCACCCTCATGCCCTTCCCACCCCCCCACCATCCAATCCATCCCTCACTCCACCCGCACTTCTGCCACGCCGAGGAGGACCACCATACATTCTGGTCCAGCACCCTCTGCTGCCTTCACTACATTAGGAGAAACAATAGGTGCAGACACAGAATTGACAACCACACTTTCTGACACTGACTGGGGAACCACAGACTGGGAAGACACTGACACCAGAGACTGGGAAGACACTGACACCACAGACTGGGAAGACACTGACACCACAGACTGGGAAGACACTGACACCACAGACTGGGAAGACACTGACACCACAGACTGGGAAGACACTGACACCACAGACTGGGAAGACACTGACACCACAGACTGGGAAGACACTGACACCACAGACTGGGAAGACACTGACACCACAGACTGGGGGGACACTGACACCACACACTGGGGGGACACTGACACCACAGACTGGGGGGACACTGACCCCACAGACTGGGGGGACACTGACACCACAGAGGACCTCACAGACACGATTCTGATGGGACAGACATTAGGATTCCCTGGTACAACCTCCGCCAACCCAGACTCTTCTCTATCCATAAGGAAAAATTCCTCCACTAACTCTGGCTTATTGTGCAAAGCCTCAGGGCACCGGCTATAAGGGTGGCCAACCTTATCACATAGGTTACATTTAATGATGTTACAGCCCCTCGCCAAATGCCCCAGTTCCTGACACAAAGAGCACTTCTGTTCTGGACATTTAGAGGAGAAATGTCCCTTGACTCCACATTTATGGCACAGCTTAGGTTGACCAGTAATCCTATCTCTACCAATAAAGGCAGAGGAGGGCAAATACTGGACCACATTTCCACAAACACTCAACCTCATTGACAACGACCACCCACCCCTCCAGATTCCTCTATCATCCTCAATCTTTTTTAAGGGACACAATGTTTCACCAAACCTCCTCAACCAGACCCATAAATCCTCGGGGGGGGGGGGTATAGACTCATTCCTTGTCAGGATAGTCACATTCTTAATCAAGGACTGACGTGCGACAATTTTGGGGACAAGCCTTTTCCAGTCCTGCTGGCCCCTATATACATGCTCAAACCGCTCCCAAAACAGATCCAGTGATTCTGGACGCACAAATGACAAATCATATTCATAGGAACCAGCCGGACTGATAAGAGCATAAATATCCTCCGCCTTAAATCCCATGGCTAGGATCTTATCCCCAACCAACCTCCTGGTAGGTGGAATACCTCCTCCTTCCCACCTGAGCTGTACCACATTCCTGCATTTAATGGAAGAAGGGGCGTTAGGTGAAAGTCGCACAACTGGCTCCCTTCCACCACCAGCAGCATGACTTTGTCCCAACACAGCCTTAGCATAGTTCATAACTGGGACAGATGACACATTAACTGGTTGCATAGGAACCTCTGAAATCTGGTTTGGTAAATTACCCACCACTTGATCCTCCCTCCTACCCTCCAGTACAGCAGTCCCGCTCACCATAGTCCCAGAAGTACCACAGATACCAGCAATCCCGTCACCAAGTAAAGTCTTCTGTTTAGAAAAAACACCAGCTGTTTCAGCGTTCATACGGCCCTCCTGCTCTGCAGTTTCAATGTTCATGCGACATTCCTGCTCTGCACTGTTAGTGTCCATGTGGGACTCCTCGCAGCCAGCTCCTCCTGCATTCCCTGCTGATTGCAAGGATCTGGCAGATGCAACCTCAGGAAAGTCCTCCACACATTGAGAGAGATTTTCAGCAAGTACTCCATTATCATGATCCTCATCTGATGAGTCGGTGCCGCTCAAAGGAGGTTCCATTTCTGTAATGGTCTGCAGCAATCCACCATTTCCCTCAACCTCCTCCTGAGATGACCCAGGCTGCTGGGCAGATACTGACTCAGACATGACAGATCCTGAGACAGGGTTAGTACTGGGGCCACCATGTGAAGCCACTTCCTTATCCCCCATCCATACTGTTGCCGTTGCTCTGGTATCCACCCTCTGGCTGGTACTGGCACAGGCACTTTCCTTCATCTGTTGGAATCTCTCCTCATTCCCACACTTTTCTCTGAACACACCGCTGCTCTTCAGAGAGACGACCAACTTCTCCTGCTTTTTCAATGCCTCCTCCAGAGACCTCAGCTTGGAGACTTCCCTTTTACTGTTTCCAGACTTACTGTGCAGGGATTTCTTTTTCCTGAGATCTTCTTTCATGACAGCAAGTTTCTGTTCCTCTTTAGCAATGCGGCAAAGTCTGTTCACCACTCTATCCTGGAGGACTGGTAAGGATTCCTCTTGCATAGGGACATTGCAGCTTGAGCACATGGAGTAGGCCTCAGTGCTTCTGGAGAGCCTCCACCTTCATCTCCCCCCACCCACTGCATGGTGGTTGGGGGAGAAGCCTGCAGGACAGGCCCAGGCTTGATTTTTCCTCCAACTGAGAGCAAAGCAGAATGAGCCAACAGCACCTTACAAAACAGCACCACCTGGTGGAGAAGCGCCTCTGGTGCAGAGACTCATGTGACCGGCTCAGTGTTCTCTGTACAGCACTGCGGTATATGTCAGAGATATATAAATGTATAATAATAATAGTGTGTGACTGTGGGGGAGGGGACATTAGAGTGCAAGCTCCTCTGTTGCAGAGACTGATGTGACTGGCTCAGTGTTCTCTGTACAGCACTACTGTATATGTCAGAGCTATATAATGTATAATAGCGGTTGCTATGGGTTACAGGAGGTCCGTCTCTCTGTATTCCAGTCACTCGGGCCTGGGGGGAGCGCTGGGCTCTGGTTACACAATCCGGCTGATTGCTCTAATTCTTCATTACAGATACAGGTCAGGATTTCACTTTCTTTGTCTCTCCAGTTTAATCATTTAGCGGATAATTTGGTGTTACCGTAAATAAAGACGCTCGGTTTTCATGTAAAATGAGAGCCGCGCCGGTCGGGCCTCGGGTTTCGGGGCGGAATATTAATGCCGGCAGGCCGCGGTTTTGATGTATTCATTTGTAATCGAGAAATCTCTGAGAATTCGTCATATTGATGAAATAAATTAGTTGCGTTAATGTTCCAAGTCGTAGGTTCATTAACCGAGAGCGGAGCGTGAAAGTCTGTGCTGACGCCGCCATCGTTAAAGCCGAAGTTTAATCTGCTTATATTTCACCTTCCCTGGTGTCTCCCCTCCCCCCTCATCAACATGCTAATGAAAATCTGAAATGTAATGTTTCCATTTTGATCACATCCCTGTTTTTAGACCCGGTGACATCATCACTGGGTCTCTGTGCTGCTATATACAATGCAGGAAGATCATGGCTGGTGGGAGGGGCCAGCAGGGGGCTGTACATACTTCCCGAGACATCACAGCCCCCCCCCTCTCCCCCCCGGCCTCAGTACTTCTCTCAGGAGCCCTCAGTTCTGATGCAAGCAGTGGGAGGAGTTATGCAAATGTCAAAATGCCTTGATGCCTATTGCATGCAACCTACCCTAGATGCTGAGCTCCCATGATTGACAGAGCTGAAATCCAATAAATAAGAAGGGATGGTCCAGGGACAGTCAGGCTGGGGAGGAAGGAACTAGCCGTGTGTAAATGTATATGTACTTTTAACCACTTGCCGGTCAGCTAACAGAAATTTTACTGCTGGCCAGCGGCATTCCTAGGCATTGCAATGTATCAATACGTTGCGGCGCTCATGTACACTGCACACGCCCACTGGGGCACGCAGCGGCGTGATCTACAACCGTTGTGTCCACAGATGCTCTGTATTGGGCCACTGTGAGCAGCCTGGATACCACATGATGGCTCTGTGATCACATGTCCCAAAATAAACAAATCAATTCATGACATCATTATTTACTACTGTTTGTGATCTACGATTGCTCATCAGCGATCACATGGTACCTGGGCCAAGCAGTGCACCCTGTACCATGTGATAGTCGTGGGCCAATCACAGCTCCATGTACCATGTGATAATCGTGGGCCAATCACAGCCCCCTGTACCATGTGATAGTCGTGGGCCAATCACAGCACCCTGTACCATGTGATAGTCGTGGGCCAATCACAACCCCCTGTAGCATGTGATAGTTGTGGGCCAACCACAGCCCCCTGTAGCATGTGATAGTCGTGGGCCAATCACAGCACCCTGTACTATGTGATAGTTGTTTGTGGGCCAATCACAGCCCCCTGTACCAGGCGGTAGTTGTGGGCCAATCACAGCCCCCTGTACCAGGCAATAGTTGTGGGCCAATCACAGCACCCTGTACCATGTGATAGCTGTGGGCCAATAACAGCACCCTGTACCAGGGGATAGTTGTGGGCCAATAACAGCACCCTGCACCATGTCATAGTTGTGGGCCTATCACAGCACCCTGTACCATGTAATAGTTGTGGGCCAATCACAGCACCCTGTACCATGTGATAGTTGTGGGCCAATCACAGCACCCTGTACCATGTGATAGTCGTAGGCCAATCACAGCACCCTGTACCATGTGATAGTCGTAGGCCAATCACAGCACCCTGTACCATGTGATAGTCGTAGGCCAATCACAGCACCCTGTACCATGTGATATTCGTAGGCCAATCACAGCACCCTGTACCATGTGATATTCGTGGGCCAATCACAGCACCCTGCACCATGTGATAGTTGTGGGCCAATAACCGCACCCTGTCCCATTTTATAGCTGTGGGCCAATAACAGCACCCTGTACCATGTGATAGCCGTGGGCCAATAACAGCACCCTGTACCATGTGATAGTTGTGGGCCAATCACAGCACCCTGCCCCATGTTATAGCTGTGGACCAATAACAGCACCCTGTACCATGTCATAGTTGTGGGTCTATCACAGCACCCTGCACCATGTCATGGTTGTGGGCCTATCACAGCACCCTGCACCATGTAATAGCTGTGGGCCAATCACAGAACCTTGTATCATGTGATAGTTGTGTGCCAATCACAGCACCCTGCCCCATGTTATAGCTGTGGGCCAATAACAGCACCCTGTACCAGGTGATAATTGTGGGTCTATCACAGCACCCTGTACCATGTGATAGTTGTGGGCCATTCACAGCACCCTGTACCATGTGATAGATGTGGCCAATCACAATACACTGTACCATGTGATAGATGTGGGCCAATCACAGCATCACAATAGAAAACAATGAATCGTGAATGAAACCAATTTGTGACAGTTCAAACCATTACTGTTACAGTGATCATCACTGTAGAAGCAATCATAGTGTAAAAAAGAAACAAAAATCCCTAATCACCCCCGCACAGTAGTACAGTGTCACTATGGTGACACTGAACTACACTGATGACAGTTAAAAAAAAAAGAAAAAAAGTAGTATGTACTTTTCTCTTTTTACACACTGTAACCAGTCAGTGTCCCTGATCACCACCACATCAGTTATATGATGACGCCGTACTGCGCTGGTGACAGTATGTGAAAAAAAAAGTTAAAACAAATCTTATTTAATTTCTTCATTTTCTAAAAAAATTGCAATTTTAAAAAACTCGCAATGCCTCTTACTAAATGCCTCAGACTGTCTACTTTCCAAAAAAGGGGGCCGTTCGGGGGATATTTGTACTGTTCGGATGTTTTAGGTCCTCAAGAAATCAGATCGTCCGCCAGTACATCAGGATTAATCCATTTTCAGATATGTATCTCAAAGTTTGTGGACTCTATAACTTTCCCACAGACTAAACAATATAGACTGATTTGGGTTTTTTTTTTTTACCAAAGAAATGGAAAAGAATACATTTTGGCCTAAATTTATGAAGAAAGTTTATTTGTTCGCAAAATTTTAAACCCAAAAGAAAAATGTGAGGTTTTTTTTTCAACATTTTTGGTAATTTAGTTTATATATATATATATATACATATACACAGTATATATATATATATATATATATATATATATATATATATATATATAAATAAAACCCAATGGACATCAAATACCACCAAAAGACAGCTCTAATTGTGTGAAAAAAAATGATATAAATGTCATTTGGGTACAGTGTTGCATGACCGCACAATTACCAGTTAAAGTAGCGCAGTGTCGAATAGCAAAAAAAATCCCTGGTTATGAAGGGACTAAAACCTTCCAGAAGTCAATTGGTTATATGTTGCCTGATCAATGTTTATAAACAATGTTACTTTGTATCTCTCTGTCCCCTGTCTGTTCAACATTTATAAACAATGTTACTTTGTATCTCTCTATCTCCCGTCTGTTCAACGTTTATAAACAATGTTACTTTGTATCTCTCTATCTCCTGTCTGATCAACATTTATAAACAATGTTACTTTGTATGTCTCTATCTCCCGTCTGATCAAGGTTTATAAACAATGTTACTTTCTACCTCTCTATCTCCTGTCTGATCAATGTTTATAAACAATGTTACTTTGTATCTCTCTATCTCCTGTCTGATCAATGTTTATAAACAATGTTACTTTGTATCTCTCTATCTTCCGTCTGATCAATGTCTATAAACAATGTTACTTTCTATCTCTCTATCTCCTGTCTGATCAATGTTTATAAACAATGTTACTTTGTATCTCTATCTCCTGTCTCTTAAAAAACTGTTTAGGTAGCGCGGTGCTGAATAGCAAACAATGGCCTGGTTTTGAAAGGGGTAAAACCTTCCGGAGGTCAAGTGGTTGAAGTAATTACCAACGACATCATCCGGTGATAATTTGTATCTGCCCGGAGTTCAGATTTATTTAGGAGCCGATAGGAGACTCAATGGCAGAACATACAAACTCCATGCGGACATGCTCTTTCTAAGAACTGAAATCAGAACTCTGGGACTGCAATGTGCCGACTACAGCAGAGCCCCGCGCAGCGCCCCCCCCCCCCCCCCCCCGATCACATCACTAAATGAGCACATTTTCTGCTATTTGCAGCAGTTTTCAGAGTAAATTAGCCGGCGATTCATTATCATTTCCAAAGAAAAATCCTAAATAGATCCGGGAATTGGGAGAGAAACTCCGCTCAGCATTTTCTTCATCCAAAACAAAAAACTCAACAAAAACACAACCAGCACAGAACATCCCGATGGCCAACAGTCAGACACATGTGGAACAATTCTACAAAGAATG